>NC_049204.1:36954968-37309968 GCF_013347855.1 Anguilla anguilla | reverse complement strand
TTGAGTACTACTTATTATTTTCCAGGGAATAGTCCTTGTTGCCCTTTAAATGGGGGTGGTGGTGGGTGGGGGTGTAGGACATGAAGCTAGAATCCCCCCCCCCCCCCCAAAGCCAAATCATCCTGTCCTCTGAATGCAGGTCAGGCTTGTGAGAGCCGGGCAGCACATCACTCCAGAGTAATTTAGATGCATCAATGAGATAACGGCCCTGTGATTGCAGGCCCACGCCGGAGGAGGAGATTGCCGTAATTTGCCATGGCTTACAGGTGATTCAGTGAAGCGCCTTTGTGAGGGGACAATGTGGGGCGCACGCGGTCCTGTTCCCCCCATAGCTGGTTAAGAACAGACTCACTGGTCCTGCACCACCGAATGTGTCAGGGTAAGCTTCTGCCTTTTAGTGCAATCGTGAAATATTTGGTAGCCCGTTGCTTCACAGCTGTTACACCACCTCATTTCTGTGAAATAATAATTTTGAGCCTTTTTTTCCCCTATGTGATGTAATGATGTAAATGATGCTTAGGTAGTTGCAATAAATCTAGCAATGTTACCACGTTTTTTTAACCACACTATCTTTATTATTGCAAACAGATACATTGGCAGAGCTGCAAGTTCACGTGGTTGGTATGTATTTGAAACAACCCCCCCCCCCTTTTTTTAGCAGAAGGTTTTGAGGAAACAGGATGAGCATTCTAAATAATAATTGTTGTAATTAGAGGGGCCCACATCAGTGCCATCCCCCTGCCCCCCAGACCCCCCTCCTCCCCGGCAACATTTTCAAGCATGTTTTGAGGGTGCTGGTCAGACTTCCAGTGCTTCTGGAGATCTTTCTTGCGGGGTTGTCGCAAAGGGAGGTCAAGAGGAAGCCACGTGATGCATCCACACGCCTGGAGGCCCTAGCGATAGATGGAACAGCCACAGCGGCGGTCTGTGACCCAATTAGACACAGTGGGGGGGTGGGGACCAACCAAACACAGCTTCTGAGATGACATCACTGATGTAAGTTAGCACTGCAGCTGAATATAAACATGACTTCACAGCACAATAGATTATCGAATTTCTCCTTCAGAGGCGGCCTGACAAAACAGGCCAATTTCTTTCTCCCATAGAATGAGCAGGATAACAATGTGAATGGGCAGGGAGCCATGCAATAACTAAGCAGCATTTAAGCCTAACAAAGCTGCTAACAATGAAAGCCAGCTTTCAGCCTTGCAATCACAGCCAGTCCTGCATCAGGCTGTTTTAAGGAGAGAGATTTATCCAGCCCAGACATGAGCAATGAGGGTCATATCTGTTTCTGGTTTTCATGCCAACTTCTCTTAATTACTTAATTAGCCCTAACATTTACAGCATCTGACATTTTAGCCGTATTTCTTGAGAAGCACATTAATGACAGCTGATGGCTGTTCTTGTGCTCCTATATGAAACATTTTACTGTGATCGAATCTGCCAGTGAACCTGTGTTGGTTTATATATCCAGTTATCTCGTTTAACCAGGTATTTGGTGGAAACAAAAACCTGCATACACACTAGCCCTCCAGAATCAACATTGCCTACCCCTTTTCTAGTCAAAGGAGATCATGAACAGTTTTTTTGTAAACGGAGAACAAAGAAAAACATTTAAAAGCAAATAAAAACTCACCCCTGTGATGAATAAACAATTCCATTGTTTAATGAAGCCCAAACTGATTTCACATTTGGAATTGTTCATGTTTTTACCTCCCAAATCTATATAACGGATACATTACTATACTTAATGAACACAGGTGACCATGTGCTGAGGTACTCCGTGACCATGTGCTGAGGTAATTCCATCATGGACACTTGAATATTCAGGCCCAGACTCTTCATAATCAAACAAACTGTTCAATCAAGTTGGAATGGAATAAAAAAAACCTGGACTTTCAGGTCCAGGGCTGCTTAACCCTAGGGTCAAAACAACTGTCAAAAAGCAATTCTGGATGGTTCTCATGGAACGACAGCAAAATTCATTATTTGTTTTCTCTTTCTCCTCTACAGAAAGCAAATACTTATACAATTCATAGGGCCCGATTTTGCCGACAAAAGTAGCACAGATGGGCCTGGTGGAGGTAGCACGGATAGTCAGTAGTAGAATTGATAATTTACTCCTGCACAAATGCAATGTTTTATGCCACTGACCGATTTGGCAGTTTCTTGAACTGCAGTGAACCTCTGTTGACTAACTTTGATAGTGTTTTCTTATAAATGGAAATTGATTTGTATCAGTTTCATGCTTTTGTATTAGCTTGATATTGATAAGGCATAATTGTGATGCTACACTGGGTTTCTTATTGTTTCAGTTCACAGAGATGGAAAAATGAGATATAATAAGTGAATACTTTTATTATGTCCAGCCAAGATGAAAAAAGTAAATCTGAAGCATATCTTGACAATATAATTTGCCTGAGGAAGCTTTTTTTTAGGATTCATAAATCCAGACACGAGGACTCTGCATCATCTGGAAAATTAATTTTTTAAAGGTAGAAAAAGAAAAGAAACCTGCTTGGATTTTGGGAAAAAAGCCCCCAGGTATTTTGGCCCAAAATGAATCTTTAAGAATTTTTTGAATTTTCTAGAGGATACAGCAATAAAGACACAGATTTTTGTACATGCCTCACTAACTAGATTCCATTAGCATTGATCACTACCCAGTGAACATATTTGTGGAGAAAATTTGGTTAAAAATCAGTGAAAGGCATTCAGATGAAAACCTGGCTACATTTGTTTGAAAGGTGAAAGTTTTCTTGCCAACTAAACACAGCTAGGCTGTATCCGGATAAAGTCTGTGCTATTTTTGGGTTAAGCCAGACCGTTTTTGACGAAAGGTCTCTCAGCCTAGATTTATACCCCTCTAGATACCTAGACGCTGGCTCTTACTCATCGGGTACCTCGTCAGCGTCAGTCACCTAATTTTGAATGGAAAAAATGTTGCTAAAAATTAGGTAATTGCATTTATGAATTGAATGTGAAATATATTTTCATTAATATTGCTTTTTCAATCTGTCACCAATATTTTTATTAAATTAAATGTTGCAGTTATTTGCAAATTAATTTACACAATATTAATAATTTAATGAATTAACAAATTCATATTATGTTTCTCCTGTACACTGATTTCTCATTTCCAAATGGCTTATGACAAATAAAATGACCAAGCCACTCAATTCTCCTTAAAAACTGTTCACTTTTGTACTGTAAGTGTAAACAACGCCAACTTTAAAAGATGGAGTTGATTTGAAAAAATGTAAATATAAATGATAAGGTCTGTAAACATCAATGGCAGCTGGAGCAAGGTGGACCCTGGGGGGCTTTCTGCCCCTTTACATGATTTTATTTTTTGTTATAACAACAAATTCGCCTATTGAAACTATTTTTATTATTAGCCTTTATTTAACCAGGAAAACCTCATCGAGATTAGAAATATTGACTTTTTTTCATGACTTTTTCAAGAGTGCCCTGACCAAGGCAGGCAGCAGCACATATAACATGATGGCAAACAGACAATATAAAACAAACTAGAGACAATGAAAATTACAGAGCACAAGATAAATAAATGTAAAATTTTAAAATAAAATCTAGAGGAAAAAATACAATTTTCTCTGAGAGGGAACTAGTATAAACACAAACATTATGCAAATGCTCAACTGCCATCCAAATAAATTCTAATTACCAGTATATTGACATTGTTCTTAAAGGGGGCTTCTTCCCCCATTTTACCTTATATCAGACATGACAAAACTGCCAGTTCACTCATGGCCATGATGCAGTGGCATCAAAAGGAAAACTCTCTACAATCAAGCATCAGTCTGTACTAGATATGGAACCAGGTTTTGAAGAAAGATATTCACCTGGGGATCTTGAAAAGCGCTCTCATTGGATGAAGGTCGGCCAGTGGAGGGTCTCCATCCCCCAGCTCAATGGCAGTGATTCCAAGGGACCAGACATCACAGCGGGCATCATAGGTTGAGTCGAGCTGCTGTTCACAAGCAATCACCTGTAGGGTGATCCCCATCAGAGAGAAAGAAAGAGAGAAAGATAGATATAGAGAGAGAAAGACAGAAAGACAAAGAGAAAAATCCTTCAGAGAGGACCCCGCTCGCCTCAACAAGCAAATGTACCACAAAAGTTTCAGTTCCAAAATTACAGTTTGAAATTTGTATTCTGGCCATAAAGAAAGGTTAGCCAAAGCCTGTTACGTCAGAACATTTGAAGAACATACAAAATATAATAATACCATTGACAGCTTAAAAAAATAAAGGCTAGACAGGATGGTGCTGAAATCAAAGATTAGAAATCATTAGAAATCCAAAAAGAAGTAACTTGAGATGACTCACCTTTTGCCTAGTATTAGTGCAAAATGTGTCCTTTTCCCCCAATACCAATATTCACTATTACAGAAGTATCATTTCTGTCTGACACAAAATTATTTGTAGCTTTTGAGAACACAATCAATCTGATTTACTGTAGATAAACACCAGGATCAATCTTTGTAGTTCTTAGAAAAGTGCATCCTGACTGGTCTCATTCATTAACGTACTCCATCTGTCTGGCCAGCTAGTTCTCTTCTCTTCTGGTTTGAAATATTTCCAATAAATATATGTAATATCTCAATTCTTATCAAAGCCTATAATCAATCCATCCCTTCTGGATGATTCTCCTCACTTTGGATACCTGTTTTGAAAGGTATTTTTTCTTTCAAATAAGTTTAAATCTTTACGTAGACCTGGCTGCAGAAACCGGACCTCCTCCCTGGACCTCCTCTTCTAATCCACCTTTATGTAAACTGCATGTAAACTTAAGTAAACTATGGGACAGCAGGCAAATAAAAAAAGAAAGATAAATAATGAAACAAATTATAAAAGACACCGAGACCTCTGAATTAGGATGCTTACAGAGACCAATTTTAAAATAATTTTAGTTTGTGTTCAAAAAAGTTAATAAAGATAAAAGAACATATAACTACAGCCTGAGATGGCTCCACAGATTGTTGCCATTTCACAGTGAGTATATATTCACTTATATATACACTCATTGTGTAGGCCTAAATTGACTAGTGATTATTAGTAATCAGAGTAGTATTTTTTAATTATTATAAAATATTTGCAAGCAAAGTGCATTCAATCCCAGACACCTGCTCACAATTGCAGAGCCATAATTACTGCAGCAAGTGACATAAAACATGATGCTAAAATGTACAAGAACAGTTATACAACTGGGCCTAACTACTCCCCAAATCATTACCCTTAGGACACACAGATATGCATTCAGATAAAATAAAAATCTTGAAAAACCAAAAGCCCCTAGCTCTTTTCTTAGTCCAAACAGTAGTCTAAGCTCAAGCCATAGCCGTGATGATAAACCCAGTTCCACAATGCCCCATAATAACTTCAATAAGAAATGTTGAATGTTTGGTTTCGGGAGCATTAGACGGGGTCTACCTCTGGGGCCATCCAGAATGGCGTTCCCACGGAGGTGTTCCGACGCAGCCGCGTGTTGGTCAGCTGAGCAGACACGCCTGGACAGAGCACAAGACAGGGGATCAACATGACTGGACGACGAGCAACACATGCATCAAATGCATCTAATGCATCATAAAACAAATGCGCTGAGAGGTGATGTAAGGTATGAGCTCCCCCGACTGAAATGCATGGGTTTAGCGTGGGCCGGGATCTGCAGATCCTTCCATTCTACTCAGCTCGGTTTCAGCAGTCACACGCTGAAATAATGAACAAAAAGTTCATTTTTTATATTTTACTAAATGGTTTGGTTTGAAACAATGTATGAGCTACTGTAAAATACATTTATCCTCAATACATTATTCTTACTTGTTGGTAACTTTGCACAGAAAATGTTTGTGCTTCCACAGGACATCACGTCTGTAGAAATGTTTCAAATAAAATCTGAAGAGCTTAAGCCCACACATACAAAAACTCACACCAACACATGCAGGAGGATCACACACGCGCACACACACACACTCACGCACACACAAAGTGATGCCTTTAATGCAAATGATGAATCATTTTGAGGTACAAATAGTTTTGCAACCCACGGGACTTAAATCATTTGAATGGAGATCCACTGAGAACATTCCAATGAGAAGCAGCAAGGCAGATAAGGAGAATTTTACTTTTGTTTTTGCTTTCTGGAAAAAGAGATGCTTTGCTAGAGACATGTCTTATCATTCAGTGTCCCCCTCCCAAACCACCCACCCGTAATAATATTTATTCATGAAAAAATGAACATTAACGGTTACATTGGAATAATGTTCTCATTGAAGCCTTGAGGCTTAGCAGAAAAAAAGACTGAAAATTAGGGACATGTTTAACAAGTCCACGTATCTTAGATTCCCAACACTAAATTATAGACATATTATTATGCAAACAAACAATAGGAAAAGAATCTTCTCCAATGAAACAGAAAATGTAATTACATAAAATATTACTACTGACAGAAGTCTCCAAACTGTTTTTATTTTTCATTCAGTTCCAGTCTGTTTTGACTACATTGTGATGTCCGTGGAAAAGTACCCGGATGATCACCAGCGTCTTGCTCGCAGCCATGAGTTCAGTCCAAACAAATTAGCATGTAAATCTCTAATGGACTGTGAAAGAAAGGAGCAAACCATATCTAAAAATGGTCGACAGTCATGGAGAAGCTTAGGGAATATGGTGGCTTGCAGGAGATTCCCTATTTATGTATATTAGCACATGCACAGGGGAGTGGATACTCACTGTAGCGTAATATAGAGGCCCTGGGGGCGGAGGCACCATTTTACAAAATGCTACAATGCTGACATTGGATGAGTGGATTCAAAAATCAGAATAAATTGACCTACTCTCTCCCCCTTTGACTGACTTCATGGGCTTAAGTAGCATCAGAAATGATGAGCAATGAACAAAGATCAAAAGTGATTATTGAAATGGGAAAGGAGCGAGAAACATTTTCAAGATGAATACACTGTGCTCCAAATTGCTTCTACACAAACATGCCCATCCACAAATTCTCTCTCTCTCTCTCTCTCTCTCTCTCACCCTCTCTCTCACACACACACACACACACACACAAACACATGCACAAGCTTGCATACATACCCACGCATATTGTCATGTACACACGAAAGAAAACCCACCCCCCACACATACATGCACAAACTGACATATATGAACACACATACAATACACTAGACATGGTTGCACACACACACACACACACACACACACACACACACACAAACAGGCACACACAGACACACGCACACACACGCACACACACACAAACACACAGAGACACACACATGTGCATGTACACACGCAGATTAAAAAATTCCTCTCTCCCTTTTTTTTCCACCACATTACCCAGAAGCTCGGCCTCTGGGCGATGCTTAATAATTATCAGAGAGATAACGCTGTCAATTTGAATATTTATGAAGAAACTGAAAAGCCGCTTTCTTCCATTCTATTCTATTTTGGCCCCTTTTTCGCCCAATAATGTCTTTCTTTCAGTGATGAGTCACTGCGGGGGCTTTATCAATTCTGCTGCTCAGCCGACCGTGTGCTCCGCACAACACACCCAGCTTCATGGTTCAGATTATCGCAGCATGATACTGAGCATGCATGGAGTGCCAGGCACGTGAACCCCCTCTCCCACCCAGAAACCTCACCAAACCCACTCATTTTCCCTCAAGGTATGCTCGGTGATCCAGATCTGCACTTCTAACCAGAAGATCACACGATTAATTCCCAGGTAGGGCACTCATATTGGATCTTTCAGCAATTGAAAATCATACAGAATTGAAGTAATAATAATAATAATAATAATAATAATACAGAAATATTGAGAGATAAATCATCTGGTTTATGAACGCTCCATGCTCATAATGTGATTTGAACATTCATATCTTCAAACACTTCTTAAAAATAAAAATAACATATTTTATCTTTACATGCACCACTTATTAGCATGTTTTCTAATCCTCACAAATATATTGAACTCATTGCCAGCTTAATTTCAGTAAACTTGTTTCTGCTAATTTTCCCAACAACTGCATTGAAAGAAATGAGAATAAAATGTCAGATTCTGTATCAGGGGCATTGATTCATACAGTTGGCTTCAGTAACAGGGAAAGAACAGATAACATCACATCATAAAACAAAAGGCTCTATTATCTGTATGAAATGATCTCTGAAATTATTCATTTGAGACTGGCTGCAGCTCAAAATAAAGGGGAAATTCTTTGGGTCAGCAAGCCAGTGCGATGCACTATAGCCATACCACGATATCTAAGAAAATACTCTGAAAATACTTTTTCATTTTCAGGTGGTTTGCAAAGGAAAGGGGATCAGAGCTGGGAAACTCAAATTCCCAATAAATGTTCCCTTAGCCTCTGCTATGATGTTCTCTGTCAGTCTTTTCAGCCCTGTGATCCTGGATTTTTCCATACTCTGTAAGCCTGCCCTTGAGGACAACTTACTGTACGTAAGCCACCAGCAATCATCACTTCTTTTACCATTCACGTCATGAGGCACTGCAGTTGAATTAGTGTCTCACCAGCCGACAGATGAAAGTTACGTAATGGTTCATATGACAGCAGAATTTAGATTTGTAGAAATCAAATCCTTCTACAGCTGCAACCTCTCCAGTGATTTTAGAAAAGAGGCCAAGGAAAAACATACAAAACATTTTCATTCAAATCCACAGATGCAAATTCAGGGAAATTGAGTGCCGACCGTGGCAGAGGGCAGGTAAAGCCGCATATCTAACCGTGACCCAGGTGTGATGTTCCATAAATGCTACGCATAACCTTCCTGTCCACTGCAACCTGAACCTAGCGGCTGTACATCCTGTGTTCAGTTATACCAAACCCCCACCCCACCATTCTGCACAGCAGTGCTTTGCCCTGCCTTCCACTGGGGCCGACACCGCAGTTATTGGAAGTCAGTAATTTCTGCTGAGGGAGCGTAGCCAGAGGTAAAGACTTGGGCTGAGGACAGCATGGCACATTCAGTCAAAGCACCATGCTGTGCTGCATGGATGAGCCCTATGGCCTTGGATCAAGTCCGGACCATGCCAGAGCAGACTGTCAGCCCCATAGGGCCTGAATTGGTGGTTGCATGGCCCATGGTATGAAGGGGGGTGGGATGGGGAGGTTGAGATTCTTTGGTGTCCGCATTTCATCGCTCTACACCACTGATCAATCGGGCACCCGTGGAAGACATGTCAAATATGCCACATCTTCCGACTCTATTCTGTGCGAGATTGGCTGTAGCCTGCGATGTGAAAAGAAGCACGTATTCTTTCAGAAGAGGACAGTGGTTGTCTGAATCGGCAGTGGGGTCACACATTAACATGGCTGCGGTCACAGATTGAACATTCCAAATTAGGAGTGAATTGAGAGTTGGATATATGGGGATGCTTAATATAACACTACCACTATAAAGCTTTGAATTTAAAATGAGCAAAGGATTCAAACATATGTTGCATTGTTTTTCCTTCTCAAATATTATCCACCATCACACAATCAGCAGTCACTGAATTTAGTTAAAACTATTGTGACAAAACAGATTAATGTAAAGCGAATGACACCGCATTGTATTGATTAGATTGAAATCCTACCTTTTAAAAATCTTGAGAGATCAAAGTGAGATTGTGCAGAGAATGCTGAAAGGGTGTTTATCAAAATGGGGGCACCTCAAAGCATTTCAGAGCAGAAAGAGGATCAAGGACTTAAAAGCTTTTTTGGCATTAATAATACACTGCTTTACATAAATAACAATGTCGATTATTCAAAAGAGATACTACAGTATTGTTTCGGGCCTGATGTTTTCTAATGTAAATGCTACGCTAACATATTCAGTTCTAAAAAGTTGAAATCTTTGAGCTCTAATGGAAAGAGGAGGATTCACTAAATTGCACTTTGATTGTTCAAGAGCATATGCAATTCAATCAAACCTCCCAGATTAATCTTGTGCTGTCTTCCAATAAGTGCCACTTTTCTCAACGTATTGAGATATGAGGTTTGCGCCAACAAAAATGAGTTTTCATGGAGTGATTAGCCCCCATAGTCATGACAGAGTGGTCATGCAACTCTTTAAAATACCCGCCTTTTCATGCTTAAATCTCAGACACACTATATTGAGTTCTCTGGCACAGGAAGATATCCAATCATGGGAAGACAGACAGTTGCTACTCCAAGATGACAGTTAATTAATTTTGTTTCAAAATCAAATTAAATAACAACTGCTTGTGTTCATAGCAAATATAGGCTAATGTTACAATCTACTACAAATTAAAGACAAGTGTGTAGCGTATTAGGATTACAATGCTACAAATCCTGCAGTTCCAAAAATGGTTTAATTTACTCCCAGCAAGTGATTTCTTTAATGACAGATCAGTACATGGACCCATGCAAGCCAGCCTGTTGATTATGAACTGGCACTAAAAATACCATATTTTTTAAAATGTTCATTTTAATTTCCACATGCCTATGCAGAGGCTTCTGTTAAATTTCTAAAACTTAACTTGTGAAGCAAAAAACTGTGAATGCGTTACATTATTGCAGTGTTATATAGAAATTAACATTTAATCGTTATCAACATTAGCCAGTCAAAGGTCATTTACATTTGCTTTAACACTATATAAAAATTAGGCAAGCAACTTGTATTTGCTGACTGAAAAAAGTTTATTATTATGCTGTGTCACCAGGCATGACAAAATGTATTGCTCACGGTTAATAAAAAATCCAGAATGAACAACTGATGGCAAAAGCGAATTGCTACTTAGTGAATTTCAGTAGCCTATGCAGCAACGTGTTTTGTCTGTGGCCTTCAGGAACTGTAAGGCATAACCAATTTAGCCTGGCTCCAGCTACAAAACTATCTGTATATATGACATCTGCTAAAAATGTTTGACTGCTTTATCATCAGTAAATGTCCCAAGCTATTAATTCACTGTATGGAAATACTGACCAAATCATATTTAAATAGGAAATTATGCTGTTAACAGTTGAAATAGCCTTTACTCTGAACAATGTATTTTGATTTAAATTTTGTTGCCCTTGTAATGTTTATATTTTAATAATTGCATATAAAAGTGAGGATTGGAAAGTTGGAGACAGAAGGATTCTTTGTAAACAGCATGCTCACTAGCTCTTTAAAAAAGCAGCCCCCTCCAGCTCAGGTAACTACAATTTTCAGGCTCACTTCTCTTCCTGTTTCTCTAATTTTCCAGTCTTCATCACCATTAGAGTTTGTTAGAATAAATCTGAAAAAGTCTGGTTTAATTGAATTGCACGTGCTCTAAAACTGAATAAATGCAATTGATTGGCTATGCTTCCACTTCCTCAGGAGAAAATGGAAGATTCAGTTGTGGGATTAAACTAAAGCATTCAGGAGGGCTCCTCGGCCTGTTTGCAGCAGGCAAGGATGACCAAGAGCTCAATTTCTGCGAGAAAATGTAAAAGAAATTATTCCGAACCCATAATAATACGTACATTAAAGCGCTCTGCACTGCTGACAAATGAGCAGGTCTGCTTTGATTTTAATGCGCAGCCTTAAAAAGCAATGTTCCCTGGAACTGCATTACTGATCATGACCGTCCATATTCTTCCTGTGCACTGTTAATGTTCTCTGCACTTTACAAAGTGGGAAGCAGTTAACTCTGCAAGCACCACGGCAGTAAAAGCTTAGCGCATCAGTGGGTGAGAATGCACACGTATGCACTTGTATTTGTGATATGTACACAAAAGCGCATACATAAACATACAAACTAGCACGCACACAGGAACATATTTTAATGCACAAAATCACCCACACGCTCTCGCACACACATGCACGCGCATACACTTGCACACAATAATTGCACACAAAATCAAATACACACTCACACACAAACATACACATACACGTGCAAATGTAAAATGTACAAAATAATCCACACACACTTGCACACCCCTCCCCAACACACACATACATGTACATACACATATATAGCATATACACACTCATGCACAAACTAGCATACACATATAAATGCAAAATGTATAAAATAACCCAGACACTCTTGCACACACACACACACACACACACACACATACACTAATTAATTATTACAAACCAAAGTCGACCAGCTTAATCCCTCCCTGAGTGGTCAGCAGGATGTTGTTTCCCTTGACGTCACGGTGGATGGTCTTGTTGGCATGTAAATGCTGGAGCCCCTGGCAGGAGGAGAGACAGGCCTGTCACCCCACATCAGCTCTGAGGAGGAACGGCTTACTGCTTGCTGCTCATGCATCTAAACATGGCGTCTGAAGGTGTAGGGAGGCCAAAGAGCAAAATGGGGAGAAAATGTCCTCTCTCCCAATAAAATCACACCCAACTTGTTAAACCCTATTCAACAGACCACAACTCACACAAGTTTTTCCCCCTATGCCTCAAATGTATCACAGGCATAAGTTCAAAACTCCTTCAAGCGGCTCTAAACCGGAGCCATATTTTCACAATAGCTGTCCTGCTATAATTATTATTAATATGGCACATGTTCCTTTTATCCAAAGCGAATTACAGGGCCATTATGAAGCGCACTAAAAGGCCATATCATAAAAGCATTGCATACATTGTGCATATACCGTGCATCGCACCAGTGCTGTTGGCCTAAAAAAGATGTAAAGATGAGACCTCGCATACCTGTTTTACACAGGGCAAATTTTGCATACTAAATGAAAAGACAGCTATGGCTGGGGAAATAAACTGTCTTGCCATTGGGTGAAGATGTTCCAGAAAGGCTAGCAGGTTGTGTGTACGCACACTTAGAAGTGTATGCACGCACAAGCACGCGCACGCCGTGCACACAGCCTCACCATGAGCGCTTCGTGTAATATGTACGCTATTATGGCCTCGTCCATTCGGTCCCCCCTCTTCAGCATGCCTTTGGCTAGATCAGTCACCGATCCACCATTACAGAGCTAGAATACAGAAAGGAGAACAATCAAAAGGTTTTCACAGTTCCCTCACATCAAAAACAGAATTTCTTTCCAAACATTTAAATCTGTTTTGAAATGCTATATATGCACAAAAAGGTTATACTATTTACGATTCGTGTTCTGTGGATGTTGTACTGTAAATGCGCAGGTTCAATCCCACTCTGATATTAGGTATGCCTTGGCATGACTCAGCAAATGCAGATCATAGCCCTACAAAGAAATCTTTATCTCAGCTTTATTCCTAACATACTGCTCCTTAAGATAAAGGATTCGTAAACCACATGATGATGTCAAAGCGAATCCGGCTTCTGAGACGGGCTGCCGCCCTGACAGTGCAGCCTGTTTGGCAATCTTTAAAGCCTTATCTGTCAGAAACAGTCAGAGGAGAGAGAATTCGCCTTTGGAAAAAATTTCCATAAGAAGGATTTACTCAGCTTTGCTGATGACTAAACGTTGCAATTATTAAAGATGTTCTGGTCATGGTCTCAACATTAAGTAACCCTTTTATTTCTGTGAATTTGTAATATTTTCTGCTGTGGGTAGACCCTGAAAAATTAAGCCAGATTTCATGCAACTGAAATTCAGTGGGATATAAATATTTTCCTGCATTAATTTGAGCATTTAAAGCATCTTGTGAACGATCAGAGGTATTCAACATTTTTGCAGTTTTAAAAACGTATGTGTGGAAAAAGAATATGAATACCAATATCTGTACAATATAACACTGAATACCTGAGTGTAATGAGCCCTATAAACTAGAGAAATAATGAGAAATATTTTTGTCAAAGCTATGTGCAATATGGCACATTGGTTTTAAAGGAACCTTTGTACAAGCAACCTTTCTGAATTATACATTCATGGTGCATTGAGGGGACGTACAGATGACACTTCTTTATGATAGTTATAGAACTTGGGTTCCAAAAGGAAATAGTTAAAATAGTTGGGCGACTGCCATTGTGTCCTTAGGACAGATATGGAACTTGAAATGCTTCAGCAAAATATCCAGTTCTGTACATATACAGTACGCCCTGTACGTCACCCTGCATATGGAAATCAGAGAATGAAATGGCATTGAGGATAATTACAGGTGACCTTGTGTGGGTGAATCAGGGCCCTCCTGGCCATCTGAATTATGTCAGACGAGAGCCATGTCATGCCTCTTTGCTTTCTCTTAAACAATTTTTGAGAATAACCGTGGTAATTGTCTAATAATCCTCACTCTTGCAGAGGCAGTGCTGAGAAAAGAAAAATCAATTCACTTCCACTCCTGCACTGCTCTTGTGGAAAATGAAGTGGTTCTGAGAAACCTAGATATTTTTAACATGGATTTCGTTTGAAAGACATGCGTTGACCTCACCTCTTTATACAGAACAATAGGCATAATGATCCTCTATAGAACCCCACCATCTCAGTATGCAATCGTGCAGTAGAACAAGTGCTCCAAGCATGCCCCACCCCCATTTCTTGTTTTTAAGGCACATCCCCGACCGCTCTCATTCCCACCCCATTATATCCACACAAACTCCTCCTTTCACTCGTTCAGTTCAAAGCAATAGACATGCTCACGGCAGGTATTCTTAATTGTTTCTCATACTGATATATGAGAAACTCATTTTCTGTTTTGTGATCATTTTTGTTTCATTTGATCTCTTGATTGGACTCAGATACATCATTCACATGTCATACAAAGCTTTTTTACATTTAATCTCCCAGTTTTTTTCTTAAAGTGACTGTACTATGATCAACTGCTTGTTAGGTTGCATACATAATAATGTTGAATACCAATGCATGTTACTGTAATCCTTGGTATCAGCACTGGCTTTGGTGCAGTTTTTAAATGTATGGAACAGGAGTCACATCTCTTTGGTTCTACAGCAACCCCTTTTACGGAAATTGGACGAAATTGCCGTGAGTTGCCATGGCAACAACAATAACCCCTTATTTTGTGCTATCTCAAGTCTGCCCCAAAAGAGATGAAAATCAAAATGCCCTTGAATGTGTACACCAATGAAAGGACAGAATGGCAGAGAAAATCGCAGGAAAAAGAAAAATATACATTTTGTTGTATATTAGCGATAAAAAGGAACAAATTTGCACACTTTGTGTGTATACACTTCCGAGGGTTTTATCCCTTTTCTCTCCCTGATGATTTGGATCAGCAATTTCTTAAAAGGTGATACCTTTGAAATAAAATAAAGGGCAACCCACACACACATAGAGAGAGTGAGAGTGTGTGTGTGTGTGTGTGTGTGTGTGTGTGTGAGAGAGAGAGAGAGAGAGAGAGAGAGAGAGAGAGAGAGAGAGATTCTGTCCTAACCATTGTGAGCATATAGCACTAGGTGGTTTCAGGTATAATCAGTCTCTAAAGAAGTTCATTTTGAATATTTCTAAGGGATATGAACGTGTCCATGTTCATTATTATACTAAATGTTTTTTTTTTCAGTACACCATGTTATTAGCATGCTCTTTGACAACAGTTTCAGCAGAGCGGCGATTCATAGTTTTCAGCTGGCAAACTAAAAGACATCCAGAGCTGTCTACACCTTGCCTTGTGAAAAGGTGGTAACAGGGTGAGTCGGAGCTCTGAATTCGAATTTGTATATGTACATACACAATCTCTTTGTCGAAAACCACAGTTTCAGGACAGATATCACACTTTGAGTTTCCCCAACAATCATCCCATAGAGTGCAAAAATATAATTACTGTTGGCAGACCTGCTGGTGATCCAGCACATTTTGTGCATCTGTGGCATCTTATTTTGTGTCTTTTTTCAGGCTTACTGCATTTTAAACCCATGACTTAGCAATTTAAAACATTGTGCTTTTGCTTTCAGTACAAATGTTTTGTTTTTTTAGCATATGGATTCCAGTTGTTAAAAAAAAAAACTGAAATAAAATGCACATAAAATGTTATGGCAAAGGGGGTTTCTTTAATTGAACAGATTTTAATAGTACAGTTATAGCACTCTGAGGAAGTCAGGGCAGAAATTGTTCAGGCCTAACTGAAACCTACGGTGAGCCTATAGTATCTTAACTCATTTCGACTTTTGTAGTTCATTCTTACTGATGTTCCCTTGCCAACGCAACCAAAAATAGTGCATTTCAATAAAAAAGAACCCTGCACAGAATATATTTCATAAATAAGACTGCACCATCACCATCGTCGCCATTTTCATTTTTTTGACATTCTTGGCACCTGCATTTTATGGTGTAATCTATGGAGGTAGAAATGTGAAAGAGTAAATATTTCCAATTGCAATTTTTCTTAAGATATTTTGACAGAATCAGATGTTTTGACACAAATGACAGTGCCATATAATTAACTGATCACAAACTCAGTGATTAATCTATGTTACTGAGTACTGAATGTCAACTTAAAACAACGTCAATTACTATTTTTATGCATTAGATAGATTATATAGGCCCTACCTGCATATTCATTATTTTTACGTGTGCTTGTGCATACAGTAAATCATTTAGAACTTCAACTTTGCTGAAAGGAACTGTCCAAATTAAATAAGAAATCTAACTGGAAAATCTAAAATAGTCGGTTTTGATGTATTCGCTAATGCTATCAGCACTCTCATTCATAAGGATGAGGACATTTGTGTATATTTTTTTCGATAATAATGCAACATCAAAATATTAATGTTCAATGTACCCATCACATGTAAAGGTTGTGTAAGTCGCTCTGGAAAAGAGCATCTGCTGATCTGTAATGTAACAAATTTTCACAAAATTGTGGCTGCAGGCTGCAAATGTGTCCTCTCCTTTGTGTATTCTCTTTCCATTTAGAACAGTTAATTATGAGAACCGGCAGGAGTTCTGAATTGCAGGAGCCACTTAGAATAGCTGTTCTAGAAAAAACAATGCCTTTAAAAAGATTAGGCGACTTTGTCGTTTGTATTTCACCCGTCCATTAAGTTGCCGATAGAAGAAACACTTTAGTCACAAGCAAGGCCTACAATATAAAGAATGTGCTGTCTAAAAAGGTGATGGTGGAAAATACGACGCAGAACCGTTTTGGGTACTTGGTATTTTTGCATTTAGAGAAGGGCTCGTGAATGCTTTAAAGACCCAGTAATTGCCAATCTACCGGCAGTGCAGGCTCCTCCCAAGCGAAGCGACATATCAGAATTCCATGTAGACTCAGCTGCCGTGGGCTGGCTCGATTTGACATCAGCCGACAGCACTCCCAAGATCAGCTGTCATAAAATTACACCGAAAGAAAAATACTTCATATTTATATGAACAGCTTAAGCGTTTTGATGTACACGTGCTTACCCAAATAACTTTAGCAGTCACATTTTGTGTTTCAGGGTGTATGGCTGTGAAACAACAATAAAGTATTAGACAGACAGCTAGTAGATCAGGAGATCCGGTTGTGTCTCGAACTAGGCTACATGACTCCTGCATTAGCACTAGGGCTAACAGTAAGTATGCGGGTCTTATTATGGTTTTATGAATCCCCGTCAGCTTGCACATATGTACTTTAAAAATCCAGTGGGGAGAAATGCAAGCCTTTGGATTTAAAGAGGCGAGTGTGTTTTTACCATTTTTGACCTCCTGCTTATAACTTCCAATCACTTTAGTGCGCGTATATTATTAGTTGTAAATACCAGGCAAGACATAAAGTTAATCATGTCCTATAAGATGGGACTTAAGACTGGCTGTTCACTAGGGCTATATTTTTAGGCGCAAGAGAAATATTTTGATGTTACTTAATTACCCTGTCTTTCTGTAGGTTCAGTTTTAATGATCTACTATCTACAGTTTCATGTACACTGAAGAGGAAATGGGTCTACTAGAGAGATAGTAGTACACCTAACAAATGTTTCCTATAAAACAAATATGCTTTTAAAGGAAAATTAACTAGTTATGATGCCTACTGCGGCAATTTTACAGGGTAGGCTTCACAACTTTCGCAAGCATTCCAGAAAAAATAGCCTTGAGGAATATGCGTAATTTTTTTAAAGCCATAAAACTACCTTGACGTTCGTGTGATGTAAAAACATAAAGGACTAAAAGATCAAATAAACGAAGGGTGTCTATAGTATCGGCGCTTTTAATTCCAGAAAAGTGTGGTCCTGCAACTTTAAAGGCAACGTGTGAAGCAGGTGCTCCGCTTAATCACGTGATTGACCTTTAAATAATGTTTTTTTTCCTGAGCTCAGCTACCATTCATCTGATATGTTAACAAGTAAATGTTGTCCAAATAAATTTAGTCTTATTAATTAAAGCATAAATTCAACAAACATATGCGGCTGTACGCAGGCAATACAGCAGTGGGATAAAATTCAGTGACTTGTACAAACGGAAGAAAAGGCCAGTGCGTGTTGTTCCAAAGAGAAGTCTGCTGTCTTGAACGGTGAATCACCTTAATCAGTAACGTGTGCTTTGACAGGACAAGCGATTGCAAAACCCGCTTTTGCTGGACAGGCTCCACAATCCACAAGACTGCTCCCCGGAGTCGCTCTTTTGTACAGGTGCCGTTATCGTTTACACTCCAATAATGAGGAGGTGTCTGGTTTCTGCCGACATTTAATGAAATGCCCTTACAAACAATGGCTTTTAAAACCTCATTGCCAATTAATAACGCCAAACTAGACGACCTGGAACCACGAGGAAGGGCTTCATTTCAGGTATCAGGGAAATCAATAAAGCTATCAGAGCCTAAAGGCTTGAAACAGGTTGTGATTATTTAAAAGGATCCAGGCATGAATGGACACAGTAAAACCAACTGGCAGACTGCGTGATACAATAAGCACTGAACATAAACTCATGCACAAAGATACTGTTTGGAAATTAACAGAAGCACTGGACAAATATAATAAATAGTTTCAGGTTTACTATAATAATATACTTTATTTTTATTACTGTATAATAATAATAATAATAATAATATCATTGTTCAGTTGACTTGGAGTAATGTGCATGCAGACCAAAAATATGTAGCCTTCTGTATAAAATAGGCTAATGCTCTTGTGATTGTCCCTAGGGTATTTCTCTATTGCCAGTCTTTTTAGGCTTACGTGCTGCACTACGTTTTGCTGGGTGAGATTTTAGAAATGTTTTGACAAAGCAATGAGATTGACAATAGTTAAATTCGACAACAAGCATTAAAGTGACTGCTCACTGCCCTGCTTTCCTCTGAGTCATCACAGATATGGGCTGAAGCAATTTCCAACGGTTTTCATTTTGAATGATAATTTTTGGGTCTTAATAGTTCAATACAAATAACCTAATATCCAACTGAGTGTTTTTCTGCGTTTTTCATAATGTATCCCATGGACAAAATGCGGCTCTGTATGTGTTGTAAGACAACAATTTTTCAGGGCAATGCATCTTTTCATCTACAGTTACATCACAAGACAGTGGGCATGAGCTGTAGGTCAGTGGCAATTAGTGAAAGTGCTGGAGGCGCCATTACAAAACAAAGTCCCAGTTTGTATTCATTGTAAAAATAAAAGTAAATATCCTGATAAACATAGCTTGGGGTATTGAAGGCAATGGGAGGCATGGAAGAAGTGCCAGTGGTGCTGTCTGATGTCAGTCAGGCCAAACACTTAAAAAAACACCTCATCATGCACCTCTATCAGTAGAACCACACTGCAGCCACTGAGGGCACTACATCTAGTGACTAATTATTTTACATAAGACATTCATAACAGACACATGGAAATGTCCAATATCTATGATATTACAGAGGAATTCTGTCATGTTTTAACAATGACAGTTTTATTAGATTGATATAATACTGGTCTCTCTATACAGCTAACTCACTACCATATCTGATTTTGCATAATGGTTCCTTTTCTTAAACTCATTGATGGCAAGGCAGCTACACAGTAAGCAATAAAAAACAATCCTTCAGTCTTAGCTGTCTAGCTAACAACCGACCAAGATATCTAAATTGGTAATAATGTTTAGTGAGATAGGAGCAAAACAACCAGCACGATCTCTGTAATTAATGGCTTGCCACTGGAACGCATTTACTGTTTGGAATAGTGGTAATTTTTCATGATAAAATACACCCTGGCCAAGACAGTAGTAATCAAAGGTCTATTATTCAAAAGGGCAGTTCTTTCTGTCCCCCACAAACCAGCTATGCCATCCAATAGGCATCCAATAAAATACTCCAGTCGTGCAAAATATTAAGGTAGCTTATACTCCATTGCTCTAAATAATGTAAGAACATTTCACTGGTCATCTTTAAATGTAATTAAAAGCCATTCTGGGGTCATTACATTTCGGAGTGACATCACCTACATGTGCTCTAAAACCCACCTATGCTTAAAAGTACTGTAGTGAAGGCATATGCCTGTGATAGTACTGCACATAGCAAGAGGAAATTAGGCATGGTCATCTTTTGAGTGAACAGAGGATTTGTCATGTGTTCATTTTGAAGTAAGCAAACTCTTGGATTATAAACTCACTCTCAGAAAAAAGGCTTCTTTGGCTTGTCTCCATAGTGGAATGCCTTTTAGTTCTTTATGTAACCGTGTATGGTACGTGTGAAAATTGTGTAAGCTCCCAGATTAAACCATTTGCCTGACAAAAAACTTCAGCTAAATAGGACTCCTCATCAAATGTAATGTATGCCAGAAATACACAATACAAGTGAACATTTCAAAATTCACTTCACAGGGCAATACAAATCTATGAATTTTTCATGTTTATGTACTTTTATGTTCAGGATTTAGAATAGTTCAAATGCAGCTTTTAGTTGTAGGATATAGTTTGTTAATTTCAACAAAAATATATACTAATTCTCTTTTTAAATAAAATATTTTATACACATTCAAATGATTTTTTTAAATCAACTTCTGGGACAAGTAGGTTAGGAGCAGCAAAATACTGTAAATACTGTTTGTATTGGGGGTGAGTGGGGGAGATGCCAGTGAAGCCGTGCATCAGGAGCAGAGCAGTGGGGTTACTGTTTTTCTGCAGATGGCCACTGTATATCTGACCACAGCAGCTAACCCTAATGTATGCTTTCTCCAGGCTGAGCGACTAACCTTGTCTTGTTCATAAAAGCACTTGGACTTAGGTACTTTCATACACCCACTTGGGCAACAGAGTAGCTTATATAATATATTAGTAGACAATGTTAAGCTCTGCTCAAATTAATGTAAAAGCAAATCCATTTTCTGGAGTTATGTCTTTATTTGTGTTGTCCTACGACTGTGAACACAGTGCTTTTAAGAACAAATTAAGGCCTACTCCATTAACCAAATGTGTAAAAAACATTTAAATAGAAAACACACATACACAAATAATTTGATTATAAATATTATTCTGAAACACAACAAGCCTTAATGGAAAAAGAAAAATGTGAAAAGCATGAAAATAATGAATCAAAATTAGAGTAAAAATAGATGAAGCCAGCCTTGGAAATGGTCATAATGCTCTTTTGAATAGAAATTATTTTTGTTATTTTAAGTGAAAGCCATATCAGAATAATATGTTTCTGACATGTAGCACAGACAAAGAGTTTACCATGGTATTACTAAAAATCAAAGCCCTCAAAAATAGGTACAGTTTGGGATATTTATTTGAACAGTAACTAGGCAGCCAACAAGCTCTACAGGAGGGATACACTGCCACAGCAAAAATGTTAATCAGTGGAAAGGAGAGCAGTATGTATAGAACAATACTAGTGGACTATTGCAGGAGGTAAATATTAACAACAATATAAGGGTCGTTGCATTTCCCTTTCTGGATAGCTAAATTCAAAAGTTCCCAACCTACATGCGGATTGGTATTCTTCCTAACAGCACCAATATTTGTGAAAAAAGCAGAGTTAAGTATATTAAGTATAGAATGTGCGTGCACCATTTGAGTTTCATTACACCTTTGGGTAAAATAAACATCCTAGGTATCGAAACATCATAGCCATTCAACCATAATAAAAACTTTTAGAGGCTCATTAAGCCTCCTTGGCTCAATAACTGACCTTCAAAGTGGTCTGTCCAATGTTTCTCTTGTTGGTGCACAGAGAAGAAAATAGCCATTAACAACAACAAAGGGCAAAATTAAGATTCTTCATTAATGCTAATTAAGTTCAGAAATGGAACTCTTGCTCTTAGTGGCTAAATAACTTTAACTCGTGGAAGGATACACCTTATAGTCTGTTACAGTTTTCTATTTGAAATGGCCTTCTTATTTTTGTGAGCTTATAACAACATCTGATGATGGATCCATTTTATGAAAGCAGTATGGAACTGGAAGCTAAATTTTATCACAAGCATCAGCATGGCTATGGGGATGCCAACACTCCATTTTGCATTTTGCCTACCAGCGACCCCTAGCTGTGCCAGTATTTAGGATATAGGCCTGGCACAGGTTGTTCCATATTACTCTGTTAAAACATTGCTTCTCAATGTTCAGACTCCCTGATCATTTAGTGTTCAGTGCAGAGGCGGTGTAGAGCAGTGTTTTACAAAATGGACATCAGAGATGATTTCCATTTCCGTCATGTTTCTGTTTTCCAAGCCACAGTTAATATGTCACCATTAACACTAAATTAATGGGGGAATTATCACTTTAATACAGTTCAGTTCTGAGATGACTGCACTCTCTCAAAGTGAATTCTGTCCTGAACATTTGTCTGTGTGGCCTGGTGGTTCCTCACTGAAGATCAAATGTAGAACATACTCGAGGGTTGAGGGGCCAATGGTTCTTTCTTGGAGGCAATACACTGCAGTGAAGAACAGTCTGTCAGTGTTTTTCAGGCTACAGAAATAAAGGACAGCCTAATTCTGGCTGGGCTGAGGGAACTAAAGAGGCTGCAATTGTAACAGTATGGAGAGCGCAATTTGTGGGAGGCTGTGGAGTAATGAGGGGGGTCGAGCCGCTCCTCTGATCTCTCAAAAATATGGGCAATTACACTTCAGAGGAAAGAACGGTAACCATGACGATTGTAGGACACACACCCCGCCCCCCTACCACCAGCACTGCCCTCACCCACTCCTTCGATCCCCCCCCCATACACACACACACCTATACACACACACACACACACGCACACACACACATACACTCTGCAGCTTTTTCTCAATTATGCCCTGCCGAAATGGCAGGCAGTAATTTCAGCTTAGCGATTAGCTGGATTTACTCTGCCAGTCCATTTTTACATGTAGTAATACTTTTCACATCAAAATACAAAGCTCAGTTGGAATAAAAAACATTGCTTTATCCATCAATGTGAATAGTCAGCCCTTGTACTTCTTTCGTAACATAAGATCAATCTCTTCCTTTAGAGCAGAAGAAAATAAGACTGAAATCTAGTTTTCTCAGTGATAGCATCATTTTGTGTGCATAATGTAATTACAGAAGCAAAGCGCACACTGTGACCTTTAGCCTTTGGTCTGACAGCCTTTGGATTAGCGACTCCACTGGTGTGGCATGATAGTATAGATGTGTAATGGATCAATTATTAATCACTGGTAAATATGACCCAGCAGTAAGAAAGAGAGGGGATCAATCCTTTATGGATTAGATCAGGCCATAAACAAATGACTATTGAGCAGTGACCTATCTTTTTCAGTTTTTTCCACCCTTTTTTCCTCCCAATTTGGAACGCACAATCATATATCAGCACTCATAACTGGACCCCTGGCTATTAATTTAGGAGAGTGCAGAAAAACGTGCTCTCATCCAAAGCCCACAATGTTGAGAGTCACCTCTTATCACACCGTAGCAGCTCCAAAGCAAGGCTCGCACAGAGATAAGTCAGAGGAAGACAATTCATGTGCACCTTAACAGGCGGACTCACAGACTCCCAATCTCCCAGTGAGGGTTGCGAGAGAACAGATCCCTCCCGAACGCCGAGGCACACGACCGCCAATTACACGTGGTCCTGTGGCCCTACCCATGCTGTTGGCACTGGCATGGTTGGGATTCGATCATCCACGTACTAGAGCGAGAGCGGTGCTTTACCCGGATGAGCCACACAGCAGCCATAATCTGCCTTTAATTCTGGGGTTTACAGTACCTGACGATGTATCTAAACACAAACAGGAAATCATACCAAATATACACCCTCCACTAGACTGAACGGTAAAGGGAAAGAACTGAATTAAGTCAGAGAGGGCACCCTCACACGTCTATGTGTTGTCAGACCAGAATTAAGTTATCAAAATATATGTGTTTTGCTCATTCATCCTGAGCTCAAAAACTGGTCTTGTGTGAAACAAACCAGCAAGGTTAAGACAGGGTAAACTGCAGTGACACAGAGAGAACATGATAGCGGACAGCTCAGAGGGTGAAAGCGTTTCCTCACTCCTGAGTGCAATGCTAAAATTATTCTGTGCAGGAGATGCCACTGGTGCATCCCAAAGACAGGCCTCAACAAACGAAGGAGGTTGCACCGAAGAACAAACCAATGAGAACCCTTCCTCCATTTAAACGAGAAGATATGAAGTGATCAAATTTCATTTTTCATAGGTCCATGGTGGCAGAACAATAATCACCCTCATCATTATCACCATAATAATTACACAAAATCTAATATCTGCCCTCAATCCTGCTGACCTCTTCACTGACCTTCACAGCATGTTTGTTTGTTTGCTCGTCTGACCTCAAAACACAGATGGAAAATGAAAGGGCAGATTTTGCCACATAAATATCACGCACATGCACACACACACACACACACACACACACACACACACACACGCACATGCACACACACACACACACACACACACACACACACACGCACATGCACACATACAAATCAAGCCCCACAAAGACTTCTTTTCAGAGCATGTTGGCTCTTATTATACTGTTAGGAGCTCTTGGCATTTGAAAGAGCCTCTGGGCCTAGATGAAACATGAAGGACAGGAGCTGAGGGCCACTTCAGCACCTGACTGTTACTGAAAAAAGAAAACACTCTGTGCTCCTGTCAACTTTCCTTTACCCTCCACCAGGAAATGAGCAACACCGAAGAGCACTAAAAATAATACAACCTTTGAGAAAAGGAGAAATATATCACTGTAGCTTTGATAGAAAACCACTGTCGATTCGGCACACGTTTGCATTGTCAGAACAAGTGATAGATGTAGGCGCTGACCATGCTATTAAATAAATATTTTCACAAATAATTAATTAATGTGAACATTTTCATATTATCTGTATGTGACACCCCCCCCCCCCCCCCCCCGTTTTTTTTGTTTTGTTTTTTTAATTACAAAAAAAAAAAAACAGGTGGTCATCACAATACCACTACTACTACAACTAATAATAATCATCATCATCATCATCAAACACAAATACGGTACTGTAAGTGTGCTTTAAATGGGGGTTTTCAAATACTTGTTTTAATATTAGCGACGACAAAATTCTCGCTTAATTGTTTCAATGACCAAGTCAAGTACTGACTTTTTTTTAGATCTATCTTTGGTTTCTGTGACTGCCTTAAATTATCCAGCTCCATATTTAATTATATATTTTCATATAGCAGTATTTCTCATAGACCCCAAGTGGACACTATTACAGTTTTTGGGGCAATTTATCTAGATTATAATTTATATTTTATTATTATGCTGTGGGATATTTACAAAGGTCAAGGGTATAGCAAAAGTACCCCCGCATGGGAGCTGAAACTGCACTTTTTGGACTGCACCCCAAAATTCTTAAACCAGTACGCCATACTGCTATTCCCTGTAGCTTCCAGAAAAACGCCATTTACCCAAGTAAGACATTCCCCTGGCTCAACAGCTCTTGTTGTTCCTGGAACAACATTTCTATTAACAAATCATTGCCCTCTGATGTCATCAGTGTTTGCTGAACAACCCAAGGCTGAACAACGCTGAGCTGAAAAAACTGAGCTGCTAAGCTGCCCCAGTATCCAGAGAGGTACGTTATTATGTGCACCATCTTTACATTTCTGTTTGCAAAATTGAACAAAATCATAGATTTTGTGAAACTATTTTAGTGGCAACTTATTTCCACCATTCATATATGTATATGAGCACTATCTTACTGGGTTGTATTTGTAGCTGAGGTAGTGCAGTGCCTAACCGAGCTGAGATAACTAGCTAGTTGGCAGTTAAACTTCACTGGAAACACTTTACAGTTCACAAACTAATGCTTAGTAGTGCAGTGCTTAACTAAGCTAAAATGACTAACTATTTTGTGGTTCAAATTTGCCGGTAACACTTTATGGTTCACAAATTAATGCTTAACTAATCGTTTTATTACACTGGATCATTGGCATATCTGTCAAAAGAGTGTATACACTTTTTATGCGAAATGGAAGCAAATTGGTAAAATTAAGTAACTTTAATCACAACAGGAAAAATCAATAACGTGATCATTCTGGATCAACATTAGCAAGTATGTCCAGGATCAATATGGCAATGATGCCCCTGGATCAACATTAGCAAACCTTGAGCAAGGTACTTGACCTGCATTGCTTCATATATATCCAGCTGTATAAATTGATGCGATGGAAATTCTATGTAAAAGTTGTGTAAGTCGCTCTTGATAAGAGCGTCTGCTAAATGCCTGTAATGAATGACTAATGAAAGTGATAATCATCCTGGATTGACATTAACAAATCTATCCAGGATCAGCGTGGTGATGGTGGTCCTGGATCAACAAATCTATTATGGATCAACATAACAATGATTCTCCTGGCACAACTTTAGAAAATCTATCAAGGATCAACATGGTGATCAGCATCCCTGGATCAACATCAACAACTCTATCCAGGATAATGGCGTATGAAATGACACAGAATAATCTCTTTTTAATACAAGATACTGCATTAGAGAAAATGTGACCATCACAGGTCGTTGTGTGGTTCACTAACTTAAACCTGTCAGTATTAATGTTAAGCTAACACGACACTAGCCTAACTACTAGGAAGCATATGTGTTAGCAATAGCAATCTAACTAGGTAGCTAGCTACTGATATAAATTATAAGAGTGCTCATTTAAACTGAATTATCGAAATAGGTGCAGTAACATTACAGTAAAGGCTTTTAATCCATTTTCCTTGTGTTTTTTTTTTTTTTTTTTTTTTTGGAGTATCTAGAATGCCAATCAGTTTTACTTTACTATTGCTTTGTTCCCCCAGTTCCTAGAGCACCCATCTTACATCTCTACTATGTTTTTACAAAAGCGCCCAGTTTAATTTATTTTGTTTAGAATCAACAAAATACATTTTGTTCAGTATTATGAACTGAATTGGGGAGTTACAGAAAAGCTTATCTCTGTAAAGCAGGGAGTTTTTGAGAACTTTGAAATGGGGAAGGTTGTTTGGCACACACTGATGACATCAGAGGGCAATAATTGATTAATTGGAATGCTGTTCCACGAACAACAATAGTGATGTTGATCCAGGAGCATATCCTATTTGCCTAAATCGCATTGTGCGTAGCTTCCGGCTTTCTGGTAAGCAGAGGATGGTCCTTTTGACTGGCAAACAGCGAGGGAAGTAGATGACTGAAGCAATTAAGAATGAGGCCCCAGAGAGGCAATCCCTGCCTTGCCTCTCTCAGCAGGGCACAGGCAGATCAAGTGAGAACACCCCCCACAGGCACTGAAAAATATGTCTAAGCCTCATGTGACGTAGACTGTTACATAATGCGTACCTTATCCAACAACTGTACACATACAAACTGACATACATACCATACAGATACCATATGTGGATACCATACGCTATATAGTGCTTTAGGATTTGCAGTTCTATACAAATAACAAAAAAAGGAGGGAATGCATTCAATGTTTTTTTTTTTTTTTTTTTTTTGTGGTGATGTTTTTTGTGATGCACAGTGCCCAGTGAGTTCACTGTGTATTTTATGGAACCTATCTAATGCAGCATGTAGGACCCTTCTGCACCCAATGTTATTTGATCTTATTTGCATTGTAAAAGTCATGTGAGGACATCTCAGCTCCACACAGAGCTAGTGGAAGATGAGACTTGAGGCGTTTGAACATGTGAAGGATTTGAACATTCACATGCTTTTCTTTTTGCCATTGGGATATCCAGTGTTTGGAATGTATTGCCAAAGTATATCAATACTGCATAGTACATGGTGTCCTGTATCAATACAATGTAGTTTAGTGGTATAGTAACAGCTCGTTTGATGTAGCGCTATGCTTAATGTTGGCAGCCATGACAGCACCTTGCCAAATCCATGTTGCTATATCAGGTGTTATGCTCATGTTACTGTTGATATTGTTTTCCTGCGCTGATGCTAGCTTCTGTCACTCACTGAGCAGACCTAGGTCAAATACGTATTTGTTTTGGATTCAAATACTTTTCTGCGCTTTGCTTATCTTGTCTGGTGCATTGGAACCAATGAAATACTCTCAAAAAGTGCAAACCCTGCCTCTGGTCATATTGGCAGGCTCAATTACACCAGGCAAGATCAATAGAGTACAGAAAAGTATTTGAATCCAAAACAAATATGTATTTGACCAAGGTCTGTCACTCACCTAAGTATCACAATAGCTAATTTTTTTGTGTCTAGATTGTCTGAAATCAAGCAATGTAGCCGCATGGATCAAATTACCAGCAGTGCAAGTCAGCACTTTAAGACTGAATTGTCAGAATGAAAATAGCTATTGAAGGTTCAACCAGTTTATCACATAAAAGTTTACCTCCAGAATTTCCCATCATACAGCTGTGACTTCATCTTAAAAATACTTTCCTCTTGACTTCTGTAAAGTCATAATGGCAGTGCTAGACAGATTCTCTACAATAGGTGTACTTTTCTCTCCAAACTACCTGTTGATATGAACAAGGTAGATAGGTTTCTTAGACACTGACAAAGAATATCAGTGGGTACTGTTGTACCCAACTGTACTTACCTCCAAAACTAGCCATAATTGATCCCCAAGTTTTACATCCTTCTTGTAGAACATCCCAAAAAACTTGACTACATTGGGGTGGTCCGAAAGAGCCCTGAGTATGCTGTATTCAGCCTCGATTTCCTCATCGATGTCCTGCAATAAGAAGGCAGTGTTTCTCATGAACAATGACAAGTACTTTGGTTTACATGAACTTGGTTATGAAATTCAGTCTGCATGACTAGAAAGCACAACTGCATTAAACGCTATTTTTATGTAAACGGAACAAAATAAGAATCTGCCACAGCACTTTTATCAATCTTGGGGAACCTCCTGGGAAGCCTTGTGACATAGATATGTTCTTTGATTGTCTGAACTGTGTTGATGAAACAATAATGAAGCTGAACAATGACCTTAAACCTGGGTACCCAAATGCAGATCATCAAGGCCTTAACAGGACAGCCGTACACGAAAAGGTGTTTGTAGGCAGACCTAGGATTACTTTTCATGCTGCTGCCCATGGGCTGATGATGAGAAGTCAGGCATTAACAGTCTAACAGAATAGAACTCCATCAAAGGAAAGGCAGGAAAACTTTTAGGAAAGAGAGGACTGGATGTTTTCAGCCAGACAGACCCCATTTTCCATTCCTTCCAATAGCTAAAAACAATGGACATTTCAGTTTGTGAACAGATACGTGAGACCCAATGGCTTCCCAGGCACACAAAGGGTCTAATGCAGTTAACTGCACTCTCTCCTTTCATTTAAAACAAATTTAAAAAGGCTCTTAATCACCTTTTTCCCCTCTTAGTCTTCCTGAACTATGCCACCATACTTATTCATTAAATGGGTTTGCTCAGCTTCCATCCTTCATGTTCAATAGGTTTTTCTTGAACCTCCAGAAATAGAATTTTTTGTATAATGAAATATTTTCCAGATAATTTAGATAATTATACCTACAATGGGCCCTTTAAGGTCAATCTCGGGTGAAGTGCTAAGGTCCATTTAGCAACACTTTAGTCAAAGGTGTCAAGATGTCTGTCTATCCCAGTGGTCTCCAACCCTGCTCCTGGAGAGCTACATGGCCTGCTGCTTTTGTTTTCACCTTAAAATCAGCACCCGATTGAGACCCAAGACACCAGGTGAGTTGAGTTAACTGTGTAATCAACTGCTGTAATTGATTCATGAAGTGCAGAGTCACTATGAAAACCAGCAGACCCTGTAGCTCTCCAGGACCAGGTTTGGAGACCACTGGTCTATCCACATCATGGAAACAGATTGCCACCTCCACCTACTTAACGTGTTGACTATATCAATGGTGGCTAATTATAAAGGGTTCCTACAAAGTGAAAGAATAATTGGCTTTCTTAGTCATAATTAGGGACCATTGTATTAAGAAATAAAATGCGAATTGATTGAAGGAAAATTGCCATTATTCATGTTGTACAAGATAATTAAATGTGCATTTCAAAAACAAAAATATATAAATATTTTTCTCAAAAAAACTTAAACAATCAGCTTCATGTCACTCAATGTTCCTCGTGAAGGAAAGTGGACAAAACAGATGAGCTCATCACAGGGCTGAAATTGAAACTGATAAGTACAAATTCTGCCAATAATGACATTATGTTTATCTTCATTTGTGTCTCCATACTGTCACTTGATAATTTGTGTTTGACAACATGCTATCACATGAACATAAACTTTTCATTATGACGCATCATAATGAAAAGTTTATGTTCATGTATGTATGTATGTATGCATTTTTATTATTATTATTATTATTAGTAGTAGTAGTAGTAGTATTGCTGCTACTACTACTACGTTAGATTTTAAACTTTTCCCTGTGTGGAAACTGGTCTTTGGTTTTAGGTTGCGTTAGGTGTCTTTGTTTTTAGATTGTTTGATTCTTAGAATTGATAGATTGCGATTATTGCACTTATTGCACTATCACAAACTGTTAACCTCTGTAATCAGAGCGTTATTCGACTCAGCTTTTCAGCTGCTAATTAGGTACATTCGGAGCGACGCTTGCGTCGCTCCCTCCTAGTTTATGAGCCAGTTCCCCATTCCGGTCTGTGCTCTCCCCCTCAGAAGGCGCTTCCAGCGACGTGGCCCCCCCCGACAACGGAACCCCTCTAACCTCTGCTACCCCCCGCTGACCCCCTGTGAGAACTTCACGGTCACAGGGGGACTATGGAACTGCCAGTCTGCTACGCGCAAGGCAGACTTCATTTCTGCCTATGCCTCCCTCCAATCCCTGCAGTTCCTTGCCCTCACAGAGACCTGGATCACACCAGACAACTCTGCCACTCCTGCTGCCCTCTCATCCTCCTACTCCTTCTCCCACACCCCCCGGCGATCTGGCCGTGGTGGTGGTACTGGTCTACTGATCTCCCCCACCTGGAAATTCTCTGTTCTCCCCCTCCCTGACCTGTCCATATCCACTTTTGAATTCCATCCTGTCTCTATCACCTACCCTGCTAACCTTTATATTATTGTTATTTATCGCCCCCCGGGGCCCCTGGGAAGCTTCCTGGATGAGCTAGACACCTTGCTCAGCTCCTTCCCTGAGGACGGCACCCCGCTGATCCTCCTTGGAGATTTTAACATCCACCTAGAAGCCTCCCAGTCTGCTGCCTTCCTACCACTACTTCACTCCTTTGACCTCTCCCTACAACACTCTCCTCCAACCCACAAGGCAGGCAACCTCCTAGACCTGATCTTCCTGAGGACCTGCTCCAGCTCCAATCTTACGGTTACCCCCCTGCATACGTCTGACCATCATTTCATCTCCTTCTCCCTCCCCCTCTCTCCACACCCTCCCTCTCCCCCTCCCATCCCCACTGTCACTGTCCGCCGTAACCTCCGCTCCCTATCACCCTCTTCTCTAGCTCACAGAGTGACTGCCTCCCTCCCCACTCTTCAATCATTTTCCAAGCTCCCCACTAACTCTGCATCCTCCACCCTGACGTCATCTCTCTCCTCAGCACTCGACTCCCTATGCCCCTTCGTCCCTAGGCCAGCACGTTCATCCCCTCCCAGTCCATGGATGTCTGACATCCTGCGCACCTCCAGGGCCACCCTCCGCGCTGCTGAGAGGAAGTGGGCCAAATCCAGGGACCCATCTGACCTCTCAGCCTATCAGTCTCTCCTGAAAGAGTTCTCCTCTTCTGTCACTGCCGCTAAGGCAAAATTCTACCAAACCAAAATTCATAACTCCATTTCTAACCCTCGTCAACTTTTCTCTATTTTCTCTTCTCTCCTCAGCGTGCCACCTCCTCCACCCCAGTCTTCCTTCACTGCAGATGACTTTGCAGCATTCTTTAACGAAAAGATTGCAGACATCCGCACCTCCTTTGCCCCCTCTGCGTCCTCCGCCCCCTCTGCGTCCTCCGCCCCCTCTGCGTCCTCCACCCCCTCTGCGTCCTCCGCCCCCTCTGCGTCCTCCGCCCCCTCTGCGTCCTCCGCCCCCTCTGCGTCCTCCGCCCCCTGTTTCTCCACATTTTCTTTCCTCTCAGACACTGAAGTCTCCCAGCTAATGCTCACCCACCGCCCTACCACCTGCGCCCTCGACCCTATCCCCTCATCTCTCCTTCAAGCAATCACACCAGACATCCTCCCTTTTGTCGCCTCCCTCGTGAACTCATCCCTATCTTCTGGATGTTTCCCCTCATCCTTCAAGAAGGCCCACATCACCCCGCTGCTGAAGAAACCCACACTAGATCCTTCAGTCATTCAGAACTACCGCCCGGTATCTCTCCTCCCTTTCCTATCCAAAACACTCGAACGTGCTGCATCTAACCAGCTCTCTGCTTATTTCTCTGAGAACAACCTGCTTGATCCCCACCAGTCTGGCTTCAGGCCTGGCCACTCGACTGAGACTGCACTCCTCTCGGTCAGTGAGTCACTCCATGCCGCACGAGCAGCCTCCCTCTCCTCTGTCCTGATTCTCCTAGACCTCTCCGCTGCATTTGACACTGTGGACCACTCTACCCTCCTGTCCTCCCTGGCAGCAACAGGGATCCGCGGCACAGTCCTTGACTGGATTGAGTCCTACCTCTCTGACCGCTCCTTCCAGGTTGCCTGGGCGGGTAAGGTATCACCACCCCGTCCCCTCACCACCGGAGTTCCCCAGGGCTCAGTCCTTGGTCCCTTTCTCTTCTCCATGTACACCAGATCCCTTGGCCCTGTAATATCTGCCCATGGCTTGTCCTATCATTCCTATGCCGACGACACGCAACTCTTTCTCTCCTTCTCCCCATCGGACACACAGGTCCCCGCCCGCATCTCCGCTTGCCTGAGGGACATACAGAGCTGGATGGACAATCACCACCTGAAGCTCAACCCGGGAAAGACGGAGCTAATCTTTATTCCTGCTCTATCCTCTCCCCTCCTCGACTTTTCCATTTCCTTAGGGGACACCGTAGTGACATCATCACCCTGCGCCAAGAATCTCGGAGTGATGATGGACAACAGGCTGTCCCTCTCCAACAACATTGCAGCAGTAACCCGGGCATGCAGATTTTTCCTATACAATATCCGCAGAATCCGCCCCTTTCTCACCACCTACTCAACCCAGCTCCTGGTCCAAGCAATGGTTCTATCCCGCCTGGACTACTGCAACTCTCTTCTGGCTGGACTACCGGCATCTGCCACCAGACCCCTGCAGCTCATTCAGAATGCTGCGGCTCGTCTGGTCTTCAACCTCCCCAGACACTCCCACGTAACTCCCCTGCTCACTACCCTCCACTGGCTGCCTGTTATAGCTCGCATCAAATTCAAAACATTGGTTCTAGCATACCAGGCAGTCAAGGGATCAGCCCCAGCATACCTTCACAAGATATTCAAACCCTACATGCCAGCCAGATCCCTCCGTTCTGCTACCTCAGGACGCCTAGCACCTCCCCCTCTTCGCACCTGCACTTCCAGAACACGTCTCCTCTCTGTTCTGGCCCCACGATGGTGGAATGACCTCCCTGTGGAGGTCAGAACAGCTGAGACTGTGACCCATTTCAAACGACGACTGAAGACCCACCTCTTCAGGCTGCACCTCTCCCCATCCCTTCCCCCCCTGTAAATGACTAAACTTAGGGTTGTAACTAGGCAGCTGTTTAATAGGTGACTTAGTTGATGCGCCAGTCTTAACGACTACTTGTATTTTTATTTATTTTTATTTTTCCATAGATTGCGTTGTTGCTGTTCTCGTTGTTAGTGTTAATCAGTTTAACCACCAGGGTCCAGGTTGAACTATGCGGTTGTTCCCTGTACTTGGACCGGTACTTCTCTCTAGGGGTTTCGTCATACTTGTTCCTGGTTATGGTTACACACTTTGTTGTACGTCGCTCTGGATAAGAGCGTCTGCCAAATGCCTGTAATGTAATGTAATGTAATGTACTATGTTAATAAAACAATCAAGATAGCAAGAGATTTCAAGGAAGCTGGCTGCACCATGCCATAAGAAACTAATCTAATTATGAAGAAATAATTTGGCCAAAATAGGTTGCTGAAATACGAAAAAAAAAAAAAATAATAATAATAATTTTTCTTCAGAATGTTTCATGATGTTGTGAGAAGAAGAGGCTGGTGAGTCTTGTACTTGTTATAGAAAGTTCAACCTCTTTCCAAGTGGCTTTTTATCATGATTAGGGAGACAAGGTGCTCCATGATGTGAGTACGGGCCAGATATTAGCTTCCTCACTCAGAGCCACGGTCCTGTAATTATTCTTCATGATTCATGTCAGTCTGTCCAGTCTGCTGGATTGTACAGCTCTATGGATGATATCTCTGGTCACCTCTTTCCACTATTTCTGCATACATGGTGTTTGAGGTATTAACATATATATATATATATATATATATATATATATATATCAGATTTTATTTATTTATTTGGCTTTTCATTAACCTTATTAGTATCGAGTTTCTATATGCATAACAAAATTCAGAAAAGCAGCCGTCTACTCACATGGACTGGATCCAGAATCTTGACGGCCGCCTTGCTTCCATTCACCTTGTTGAGCACTTTGTAGACCTTTCCATATGTCCCCTTCCCAATGGTCTCCACTATGTCCCATGTGTCAGAGGGGTCCGGAAAATTGTCAAAGACAATAGATTTCCCTGATTGTGGAAACATCTTCATGAGAGATCTCCTGGAAATTGAAAACACCACATAAATTATAGGTGTCGATTTTGGTATGGACAGCAGGAACATGTACTGAGAAACTTTTAGGGAATATTTAATCCTTCTCATTATTTCTGGGATTAATATGAATGCTTTTGGAACTATTTCTGACTTTCTGAAAATATCCACTTCACAAAGTCTTAACTCTTACAATGTTGCTCTCCTCAAATTTTGATTGGTTGAGAAGACTGAGAGGCCGTTCTCAGGACTTGGCAGGACAGGGAACCTGGACCTGGAGAGGTCAACTAACCAGCTACACAGATAAAGGAGCCATGACCAGCTACACAGATAAAGGAGCCATGACCAGCTACACAGATAAAGGAGCCATGACCAGCTACACAGATAAAGGATCCATGACCAGCGACACAGATAAAGGAGCCATGACCAGCTACACAGATAAAGGAGCCATGACCAGCTACATAGATAAAGGAGCCATGACCAGCGACACAGATAAAGGAGCCATGACCAGCTACAGAGATAAAGGAGCCATGACCAGCTACACAGATAAAGGAGCCATGACCAGCTACGCAGATAAAGGAGCCATGACCAGCGACACTGTCATGGTCCTGCGTTCCTGTCTGCGTTTTCCCTGTTGGGCCGCCAGATGGCGGCACTTCTGTTTTGTGTCCTGCTCCCCCTGTGTTAATTGTATGATTGTTTGCAATTGTCTAATCATTGTTTTCTGGCTGTCTCGTTTTCCCTTCCCCTTCCGTGGCCTGATTGTTCATGGTGCCCTCCTGTGTCTCGTCAGTGTGTTCTATTTAAGTTGCCCTCTTCCTTGACTCAGGTGCTGGATTCTTGCGGTATGTCTGGTTGTTCTGTGCTCCCCTCCCTAAGTACCTGCTCCTTGTGTTCTAGCCCATGTTCTGGTTCCCTTGTGTTTTTTGGATTTCTGCATTTTCTTTGTTCCTGTCCTGTTTTTAATTTTCCTTCGTTTGTTGAAGGTCACCCTGCGAGGTTTTTTGTTCCCTTTTGTTCCCGTGTGCAGTAAAGCCTTTTGTTCCCTTCATTTTGAGTTTTTGCATCTTTGCCTCTGCATTTGGGTCCAAACCCCCCCCACGCAGCCTGACAGACACAGATAAAGGAGCCATGACCAGCTACACAGATAAAGGAGCCATGACCAGCTAAAGAGATAAAGGAGCCATGACCAGCTACACAGATAAAGGAGCCATTACCAGCTACACAGATAAAGGAGCCATGACCAGCTAAAGAGATAAAGGAGCCATGACCAGCTACACAGATAAAGGAGCCATGACCAGCTAAAGAGATAAAGGAGCCATGACCAGCTACACAGATAAAGGAGCCATTACCAGCTACACAGATAAAGGAGCCATGACCAGCTAAAGAGATAAAGGAGCCATGACCAGCTACACAGATAAAGGAGCCATGACCAGCTAAAGAGATAAGGGAGCCATGACCAGCTACACAGATAAAGGAGCCATGACCAGCTATGCAGATAAAGGAGCCATGACCAGCGACACAGATAAAGGAGCCATGACCAGCTACACAGATAAAGGAGCCATGACCAGCTAAAGAGATAAAGGAGCCATGACCAGCTACACAGATAAAGGAGCCATGACCAGCTAAAGAGATAAAGGAGCCATGACCAGCTACACAGATAAAGGAGCCATTACCAGCTACACAGATAAAGGAGCCATGACCAGCTAAAGAGATAAAGGAGCCATGACCAGCTACACAGATAAAGGAGCCATGACCAGCTATGCAGATAAAGGAGCCATGACCAGCGACGCAGATAAAGGAGCCATGACCAGCGACACAGATAAAGGAGCCATGATCAGCTAAAGAGATAAAGGAGCCATGACCAGCTACACAGATAAAGGAGCCATGACCAGCTAAAGAGATAAAGGAGCCACGACCAGCTACACAGATAAAGGAGCCATGACCAGCTATGCAGATAAAGGAGCCATGACCAGCGACACAGATAAAGGAGCCATGACCAGCTACACAGATAAAGGAGCCATGACCAGCGACACAGATAAAGGAGCCATGACCAGCTACACAGATAAAGGAGCCATGACCAGCTAAAGAGATAAAGGAGCCATGACCAGCTACACAGATAAAGGAGCCATGACCAGCTACATAGATAAAGGAGCCATGACCAGCAACACAGATAAAGGAGCCATGACCAGCTACACAGATAAAGGAGCCATGACCAGCTAAAGAGATAAAGGAGCCATGACCAGCTACACAGATAAAGGAGCCATGACCAGCTACATAGATAAAGGAGGCATGACCAGCGACACAGATAAAGGAGCCATGACCAGCTACACAGATAAAGGAGCCATGACCAGCGACATAGATAAAGGAGCCATGACCAGCGACACAGATAAAGGAGCCATAACCAGCTACACAGATAAAGGAGCCATGACCAGTGACACAGATAAAGGAGCCATGACCAGCTACACAGATAAAGGAGCCATGACCAGCTACACAGATAAAGGAGCCATGACCAGCTAAAGAGATAAAGGAGCCATGACCAGCTACACAGATAAAGGAGCCATGACCAGCTACAGAGATAAAGGAGCCATGACCAGCGACACAGATAAAGGAGCCATGACCAGCGACACAGATAAAGGAGCCATGACCAGTGCCACAGATAAAGGAGCCATGACCAGCTACACAGATAAAGGAGCCATGACCAGCTACACAGATAAAGGAGCCATGACCAGCTACACAGATAAAGGAGCCATGACCAGCTAAAGAGATAAAGGAGCCATGACCAGCTACACAGATAAAGGAGCCATGACCAGCTATGCAGATAAAGGAGCCATGACCAGCGACGCAGATAAAGGAGCCATGACCAGCGACACAGATAAAGGAGCCATGATCAGCTAAAGAGATAAAGGAGCCATGACCAGCTACACAGATAAAGGAGCCATGACCAGCTAAAGAGATAAAGGAGCCACGACCAGCTACACAGATAAAGGAGCCATGACCAGCTATGCAGATAAAGGAGCCATGACCAGCGACACAGATAAAGGAGCCATGACCAGCTACACAGATAAAGGAGCCATGACCAGCGACACAGATAAAGGAGCCATGACCAGCTACACAGATAAAGGAGCCATGACCAGCTAAAGAGATAAAGGAGCCATGACCAGCTACACAGATAAAGGAGCCATGACCAGCTACATAGATAAAGGAGCCATGACCAGCAACACAGATAAAGGAGCCATGACCAGCTACACAGATAAAGGAGCCATGACCAGCTAAAGAGATAAAGGAGCCATGACCAGCTACACAGATAAAGGAGCCATGACCAGCTACATAGATAAAGGAGGCATGACCAGCGACACAGATAAAGGAGCCATGACCAGCTACACAGATAAAGGAGCCATGACCAGCGACATAGATAAAGGAGCCATGACCAGCGACACAGATAAAGGAGCCATAACCAGCTACACAGATAAAGGAGCCATGACCAGTGACACAGATAAAGGAGCCATGACCAGCTACACAGATAAAGGAGCCATGACCAGCTACACAGATAAAGGAGCCATGACCAGCTAAAGAGATAAAGGAGCCATGACCAGCTACACAGATAAAGGAGCCATGACCAGCTACAGAGATAAAGGAGCCATGACCAGCGACACAGATAAAGGAGCCATGACCAGCGACACAGATAAAGGAGCCATGACCAGTGCCACAGATAAAGGAGCCATGACCAGCTACACAGATAAAGGAGCCATGACCAGCTACACAGATAAAGGAGCCATGACCAGCTACACAGATAAAGGAGCCATGACTGGGAAAAGTTCAGAGCAAGGGTACAGCCAATGCAGCATGTGAGCGGGGAGCCTGCCCTGAGAGATGGCATGGGACCCGGTTTACATCGCACCTATGAAAATTCTGAGATTTACTGAAAAAGGAAATCGGGTCAATTTCAGTAGGTATTTGTAAAACAAAACACAACGGGGGGGGGGGGGGGGGGGGGGCTAAGACACAGGGGCAAAATTCCTGCCACACCGCTTGGGTGAACCAAAAAATTAGGTGGGAAATGAGGCGTAGAAGCAAGCAAGCAACTAATTGATGGTATTGATGCTTTGGCCTAGGTTTGGTTGATTGGAAGAAAGGCAGGCATCTGACAGTGATTAAGTCTGGCACTGCCTAGCAACCATGTGACCTCCCACCTCAAACAGCCCCTCCTTATTTGTGGTGAGGCTGCTTTCCAAAGTTACTTATTAAGCCCTCATACTCTCGGATTGGGAAATGTCACACTCTAAGGGCTAAGGTTTGTCTTGCAGCTTATTGACTTGCTGGCCTGTGGGACCCTTACATAAACCACAGAACAAGTAAAATATAAGTATTACCTTCTCCATAAGGATAAAGAAACATTATTATTATTAGTTGATATAACAAGGCAACACCAAATCCCCATTTATTTCTAAATATATTAAAGAAAGTCCACCAACTTCCACAGTATTTAATTCATACTTTGCTTAACTCTTGTAAATTGGTGTGACTGCCTCCTGAACTTCTTAGTATCTGAAAATGATTTCATTGCTAGCAGAGGGAGAAAGTAGATGGTCATGTATTCTTCTTATCCTAGATACATAATGGCTTCATCATGGGTGAGGCTGAAAATGTTTTAAAACGCATGTCAGCTTGAATTAAAATGGTCTGCATTTGCTTACAGTACATGGGTTCCAATGCAGTTCTGTAGCATTGAGGAACACATGCATCAAAAATAATACAATATAACTATTGGTTGCACAAGGGACTAAATTCAATGTATTGTAGCGCAAGGTTAATACTATATGCATTGCATCTTTATTGGGTGGTAAAATTGCTATTATTCAGCACACTGAATTTCTGTTAGAGACTTGTAATTCGGGTCTAGATTAAAATCTCAGAAACCTCAATTCCTGGGCTTCCCAGACAGAATTTGTACAATTGTAAAAACACAAGCTGTAGTTTCACCATGCTCTGGTAAAGGTAAGAGAGCTGGTACACAATTGATGATGATTGCATTCCAGGGTGCCACAGTCTACCTCCCCTCAGTCCTTCAATCCCCCAGGTTCTGAGATGATTGTTTTGTGACATTGTGGCTCATGCTCAAAATGAGAACCCCTCAGCAAGAACTAGTGGGCTTAAGTGGTAGCTTTGGAACGCAGGCTAAATTGTATTATGCATGCTGTTCTCCACCAAACAAAACGGCTGAAAGACTTCCAGAAAAAACCTCACGATCTCTAATGACATAGGAACACTCAAGAAAACCCAAGCTGCTGCCCAACAACATGGGTGGCAACTGTGTGAGCACCTTTCATTGGACAATTATAGGATCAAAGGCTTTGAACATAAAAACATGTGCCTCACAGGAACACCAAAGCTGTAAACAGGAAAGTCTAATTAAGGGATGCGGGAGGGGGATCTCATCATTTTTTTAAAATATGTGTTAATGAGCAGCTGGGATTAGAGTGGGAAGTAAGTTATTAATCGTATGGGAAATGGTGGAAAGCCTGATGTGCATTAAAAATCCACAGGGACACAAAGTTGGAAAACCGGAATCACACTCAGCAGCCACCGTTAACAGACCTTAAATTTAATCCAATGCAAGCTGCAAAATGGATTCCTACCTCTACATGTGTAAGCTGAAATGGAACACTGATGTTGAAAAGAGGGCCAGGCCTGGGGACCAAGGGGGGAGGTGAGGAGAGTGTGTACCTTTTCTCCTGTAAATTTTGGTAACATGTCATACACCATAGCAATTGACAAATTCAATGTTCAAAATATTTTGATTTGCTGAGAACCCTTGCGCTGAACCATTTAGGCCTCGTCAACTATTGTGTACTGGTTACAGCTGTTTGGAGAATTTTTCAGGGTGTACAAATAAAACCAAATAAAACCTAATGCATAGTTCTCGTACGAAAGCTTCATAAGGTGGGCCACGCCCGGATGCCTTTCTCAGCTCACCCCACTGTGGCAGAAAGCTATAAATCTTCCCGTGGCTGCAGATGCTTCGTGTGTAGGCCTTGGCCTCACCTTCCCCTGCCTGCTGAGAAAATGTCCTCAATCTGGCTCTCGCTTAAATGACCCAGGCAAAGACCAGTGCCATGACAGACGTTCCCATTTCCTGCAGCCACGGAAACCACGGCACGGAGCCCTGTTCCTCAATGGTGTCCAGATTTCAATAACAGATATCAGCCAGCAGCACATTTAGCACCAGCACCTCACCCCCATCAGCCCTGCTGTTGCTACACACAGACTCATGAAAGCCTGCAGCCTGGCCCAGATAAATGGTTTCCAATTTAAGAGGCCCAGAAACGCCCCCCTCCCCCGCACCTGTGTTCCTTTTCTAGTTGCAAAAATATATTAAATTATCTTAAAACAAAAAGTTGTAGTTTATAACTTTGGCAGTTGGACGATGCAAGAGCAATCTGCCATGTTAAAGTATCTTAATTTTGAGCAACAAAGTACAAAAGTATTGAATTTAAACAACAGCCAAGTACTATTTGTTCAAATTGTACAGATGATTCTGTTGAACTGCTCCATGAACGTGGGGGCAGTCGTGCCCAAGTGTTCAAAGTTATCTAGCCACTTCACCTGAGCTTTCATGCATAAAACAAGAAGGCCCAATCATTACTGACAAAAATTATGGGTTCCACCTGGTGCAGATCCTTATGAGAAAAAAACCAACAGCGAAAAGTTGACTTACATATTTATTTTTCAGAGGATCACCGGCCGTTCTGGAGAACAGTTATCCATAGCGCCTTGTGCACCTAGTGCTGTGCCCTGAAAGGAGGAAAGGGCCTCCAAATGTGAGAGTACACAAGGGAGGAGGAGCTGCAGCGCTAATCTGGTCAGAAATCCCCAGCATGGCTTTGTGAACCTGCTCTACGCGGTCGAAGATATGTCGAGATTACTGGAATTAGCCGGGGTTGCGACATGAGCCCTTCCTCATTTAGCCGCCATTCACACAACCAAAGCTGGTTAAGTCTGCTAAAAATATGCTACCATAGGCAGACTTTCTCTCAAAGCCTAATGCAAATGTAAACTCCAAGGCCCGTTAACACTTTTTGGTACCAACAGTGACCTTTCATGTCTAGCAATTATTCAGCTGAAGAAGTGAGATTCACTCGGTGCTACAGCACACAGAGCTGAATTACCATGCATACTTCAGTTACTGCCTGCATTGCTGATACACTGTTTTTGCAGTAATGCCGGTAAGCTAATAAGGCACAACCAACTACTCGTTATTTGTGAGAAGTGTCCAAGCTGCCAACTAAAACACATTAGTTCAGATTACCCACAGGCACCAGGGAAATGCCTAAACGGTGGGTCCTTAAAGGGGATAATTGAGTGTGTGCACCACTAGGTACCACGGCCAAGTGACTCACAGACTGTTCAATAACAAATTAAGCTTCTATGATGCAAGGACGTACCATGAGTAGCCTGACAAATGGGGAAATCTAGGGTTCAGCTGTCGCCCGTTTCCATGACTGGTCATTCTGTTACAACCCATGCACAGGGACGGGGCTTGGGTTGTGCTAGGAACTGGACTGTTCCTAATTCAGGTTGGAGGTCTGGGTAGGCGAGCTCCGATGTGCAAGGGTGTGCATTAGGACCATGTGTACCCACCAGGAGGAAAGGTGCTTGTGTAAACAATTAGGCAGGGTTAACAGACATGAATAGAGGGATTAGCTGGACTGCGCAGTGAAGCATAGCTTGTGGGGAGAGGGCAGGAGGACGGGGGGCCACCACCAGTCCGCTGTGCATTGTGGGTGAGATTTACGCATAGCCTAATCACAGCAGCCAGCAGTTCCATCACAACGCGGCTTCACGTGATACAGCACAAACATACACGCCTACAAATGCTGTCACTCACCCTCACTTACAGGCATGCAGGCACACTCACATATGCACACAATACACGCACAAACATGCACACACAAGTACACACATGCATGCATGTACACATTCATTCATACACACATACACATTCATGCACACGCACATAAATACACACAAACACACACACATTCATTCATACACACATACAGTATACACATTAATGCATACATCTGCACCCACATAAACACTCATTGTAACACAAAGGTACACATACACATGTCCTTCCTGCACACAAGCAGAGTATCTAACTTGGAAGAAACAGGAACCCAAACGCAAAGGAACAAAGGGGAATCTTCTCATTTGTACAACTGAAAATTAGATCAAAGGCTCTGTTTAATCACTCCTGTTCCCCTTTCCCCTACCCCTGGGTATGCTGCACCATCAGAGAGGGAAAAAACATTTATTGTCTTCTGCCCCAAATAAAATCGAAACTGTGTTACATGAGGGACAGTACTATTTTATTATTACAGGCAGCTTTTACACATTAACTCATTATTCTATTAATTTATTTGTCACAACCCGTCTACAATGTTTAACGTAAATGTTACTATTTGAGTTGCCAAGGCTAATTTTCATATGCGGGCCATGGTTACAGTCTTATATTGCTTTGCATACTAAAAGTAGGGCATGGAAACATTTGGTTTGGGGCTTGTGGAAATTAAAAAGAGGATTATTCACTTTGGCCGGGTCCTTAAACACACTGTAAAAACATGATGATTGTTGCTTAGAATGATTTATTTCTAAATAACTATATTTACATTGACTATACTTAATTAAATTTTGGTAAATAGGAACTTATAGCTTGCTATGATCTCTTAATGGCACAGAATATAAATGTACCCCACAACTTTACAAAACATATATATATATAGTTTTCTTATTTTTTTTAAACCAAAATAATGTTATTTCCCAGATAATTTCATCTTTAAAAAGACAAACTGAAGAAAACAACCTGCTTTCCCTTGTAAGTTTCAGTACTTTTCACACAAGATCGATTTTATACATGCGTGTGAGAGGGCAACATTGTAGTACTCTGCATAAGGATGTCACACACAGGGTAAATGTATAGCAAACACACTTAAATTATATTCATCTATCTTGTGTAGCTAGCTAGGTCTTATGAACTAGCAATCTTACACACACACACACACTCACACAAAAGCCGACATTCATTTGTTGATAGCTCCGCTTGCATGAATAATTATAAACACAAAGAGATACTGACCTGTGAATGAGGCAGACCGACAGAAAGATATCCTAGCAAGGCCACATTCACTCGAAAGGTTCATTCACTGAATTCACCAGTAACCACTCCCCGACTGGCCACTTGCAAATAAGACATGTACAAGCAGTACTGGCACAGCTGTGCCATAAAGGCAACGTATTCATCAACTTGTCACTTCACAATACTTAGAAAAACAACAGGAAATCAAACCCCTGATATCCTGTGAGATGTCACATCGATCATCGATTGTGTACAATGTGACATTCTATATCTGCAAACCTTCATTTGGCTGTCTGAATATACCCTTTTATGACAAAGGAATGTAGTATTCACAAAAATACATTAAAGACACTACAGTTAATATAAATGATAAATGCACATTTATTGATATTTTTCTATGTATATATGTATACATTTTCTGTACTTTAAAGATATTATTTATCATAGACTGATACCTACAGTACTTCACTCTCTTTCATCCAGGTAAGTCATTATTAATCCTTTTGTTTTGCATAGTTTACATGTCATTTTTTATGCTCTCAAAGCAATACAAACAATTCAATTCAGGATAATAGGTCCAATATTTAGTCACACTGATTTGGCAAACAGTGTCAAGCAGCCACATTGACTTAAGTTAATTCTTTCGCCGCTTCCATTACTTACTGTTCTGGAAGTTAATCTGCATGGTTAGGTATCATTCCTTTATATCTCCCTGTCGTGCTCAGTACCAACACAGTGAGCTCTCTGTGGGACTTCTGCTAAGACAGTGGGTTCAGGTCCTGCAGTGATACATTATTAATCAGCAAAAGTAACGTAATATTGCAGAATATGTTAAAATATTTAAGATGGCAATTAGTTTAATGGTCATAGAGGTGCCGTGCTGAGCGCAAGGGACTCTGGGGACACCAGGAAAAAGGTGTCAAAAAAGCTCAAAATACTCCCTGAGATGGTACATTAGAAACGGGCACCTGAGTGGACATACCTACAGGTTGCTCTCAGGCAGGGCTCCTGCACCCCATACAAACGAAGAGAGGGAGGAGGGGGGTGTCGGATTACTCACAGACAGGAAGAGTCATGTCGGGACAGAATCATGCCTCGCTTGCAAGGACTGTGTGGAAGGGGCACTTTATTTGGGATAGGAGGTGGAGGGGGGAGCCTTTACAAGGCGCAGGAGGAGTGGGGCTTCATTTCCTTGTGAGTCACTCAATGGCATCGGCAGTGATGGAGCGCTTTTGATTGAACCCTTAATAGGCTCTCTGTCACAGCAGATGGTGCTCAGACCATTGTGTCCATTGGCCGTGCGATGCGAGGATCCGGTGGCAGTCCCCCTATCATAAAGAGACACCTTTCCCTCCAGCTGCCTCTCACATTGATTATACCTCATCGGCAATGTGTCACATATGATTACATCACATACTTTAGAAATTATTTTTTGCAGAGCCATAGGTATTTTTAGTCTTTTTTGTTTCTTTCTTTATTCACAAGATATTCTCCCTGTTCTTCTTTTCTCTCCCTTTTACCTTGCCGGTGTATAATTAGGGGTCCAAACAATACAGGTGCTAGAATCCTAATGATTTTATCATTCTTCTACTTCTTCCTCTTCATATTATTCTTCATATTATTATTATTATTATTATTATTATTATTAAAGTTCCAAGCACAAAGTGCTGGAACAGTTTTGTTTTTTCTGGAATTCTTTTCTTTCTTTTTCTTTATTAAAAGTATCTGCAGCTCAGAAACCCTTCTTGAGTTCTTGAGTAGCCACATTCAGCAGGTGGGCTGCTATAGCAAGCTCACTACTCAGGGAAAGTACTGCACATGTATTGGCCAAATTATGTGCTATAACGCATATGTTTTGGCCCAACTTTCATACTGTAAGTCGAACTAATGGTGAACTTCATACACACATTCGGGCATTATATATCTACAGCTTTAGCTTGTGGACTACCCATGTCTGCCATCTTGATTTACCACCATTTTGTTCCATATGCAGAACAGTTTTTTTCCCTATATGTTGGTTATATTTGCATTTAAGTTGGTACACAGCTTTAGGAGGCGGATATGCAAATATATGCTATTAAATAATGTAAATTAAGAGAAACGAGCAAGGGAGAGCTAGTTTTTTAAATTTTTATTTATGTTCCACCTCCTCACCTCAGCTCTCGCTACAAAGCTCCTCCCTCCAAACACATGCACACACACTGCCTGACATTTGAGTACTGGAGAGAAAGAACATATACTGTATGACCAGTTCTGTCATAATCAGTCAGAAGTTGCTATGGCAAATTTCATATAAATTAATGTTTATGTCATCTTAGTTTAGCAGAACAATATCTTAGCTGTCATAATCTGTATGTCTTAATGCCAAACTTTAAAAGATGACAGTTTCATATCGTTTGTAAGCTAACTTTAGCCAGCTTATTGTCAACAGTCACACAATCACCTTAGCTGCTTTCATGGCTACAAGCTAATGGGTTTCATCTGATTTTACATAGAAAAATGTTCTGGCTTTCATGACTTGCATGTCTTCATGTCAAATTAGGTTTTAAACGTAAGATGACAAGCTAGCACCAGTTTTGTTTGACTACTGAGACCTATAGCTACTGCTGTCACCAGTCACACATCACGACTACTTCTGGTCTTGGCTTTCATTATCTGTTTGTCTCAATGTCAAATTCAGTGTAAAATATACTTTCAAAGCTTTTAAACATAAGATGACAGGGTAGCACTGGAGTTTTGCATCATTTTGAGGCTAGCCAGGTTGTCATATCACACCAGCTGCTTTAGCAGTTATTGTATTGTGTTTCATCGGACTTAACTCAAAAATGTCTTTGCTTTTATTATCTGTATCTGTATAATGGTAAGGCACTTGTCTTGTAACCTGTACGTCTTAATATCAAATTCAGAGTAAAAAAATATAGTTTTGATGGTTTTAAATGTGAGATGACAAGGTAGTACTGAAGTTTTGTGTCATTTGTAGGTCTAGCAGTAACATTACCTCTGCTCTGATCTTATCTGTGTAGCCCCGCCCACCCTGCATGCTCTGGAAGAGCTGTGAACATGCAACATGATTGACCAGCAGGCTGTGAGCTGTGAGCTGTCCTGATTGGTTTTTGAGATTCAGGCGCAGTGAAATTTGGAGTAGCTGATTTCAGAGCCTTTGGCAGTAAGAGCGATTTTTTTTCTTAGACCTTTTAATTTATTGATATCTGTCAGGATGTGTAGGAAATTTAATCAAATATGAAGAAAAGTGTTCAACAACAAACTTACATACTGCAACTGCTTGCCTGCTATTAACAAATTTGCAAACAAACAAAAAAAAGTGGCAAACTACATTAACCTGCCAGAATTCCTTGGCAGTTAGTTTCATAGTCATGAAATGTGGTAGAAATGTTAACTGAGTGAAATGTGGTTTAATTTAAATACGTTTCATTTAAACTGATCAATAGGGGGCACCACAAGTGTTTTTGGCTGGACCGCAACAGCGGGGCCAGCCCTACAAACGCTAATGTCTGTGACTGAGTGATGAAGTTACACCATTTGGGCAGCGGAGTTATGAAGTTACACCATTGGTTGGCCGGATCACGTGTGTTAGGTCCAGGCATATACTAGGTTTTAACCTCGTCTTGCTTTTTCAATGAATTCCTATTAGCTCATTAAAGCTGGCACGCTGAAACTAATCATATAACCAACAGGCATGACTCAACACCAAATAAATTCAAAAGACTGTGATTGGTCAAAAGGTGGCACTATAATCACCAAAACTCAAAATTGAAAAATTGATTGACATGGGTATAAAATCTTAACACTTTGGCCTAGAGAGCTTCAATTTTCAGGACATGTCAGTTGAAGGGACACAAATCTTTCGTATGCTGGTAGCTACCACTGATTCTGAAATTGACCTGCTCTGTTTATAGCAAAACCTGACTGTGATCCCACAGCATTGTCCTCCAAAAACATGTTGTAGATAAAAAAGCACCATGTTTTTATTTAATTATTTTCACGTTCATTAGCAAAAATGGACCAAAATAGCCATCTACAATTAGTCTGATGAATTGACAATGTGAAACTTTTAATACTTTGAGTCTTCATCAAACTAAAGATGCATGATATCTGGCCTCTCAAGATTATGCCTCTAGAACTGTTTTTAAAATTACTGATGGAAGGGCCTATAAAGTAATAATCTTCTTTCTGAGCCTGTCAACATGGCTTAGTCCCTCCAGGAGTTTTGTTGTGATTGTTGTGATCGAAATGCTTGATTTTGCAGTGGCTTTTCTCAAAAATTGCAATGCAATTTGCAAAGTTTTATGTGATTTTTTTGCGGTAAAATTGCGGGAATTGGCAAAAATTGCAAGTTGAGGGGAAACAATTGCGATTTTAAAAAAATACTACCTAAAAGTGACGTAGCTTTACAAAACAGACAGTCTGTAACTGCAATATTAGAATACATAGGCTACATCTTCTGTAAAAAATAAGTGCTTTAAATGCTTTTTAAATAATATTAATTCAACACATACCATATGCACAAAAACAAAGTGCAATCTCTTACAACTGTAAGGAACTGTCTGCCAACAAAGATATTGTTTCATCAGAGAACAAATTTATTCAAAAATGGATCAACATTCAACGATATTGAAGACTCCTGTGACAGATAAGTACTTAGGATTACTTTCCCTAACCATTTCGTCATGCATTTCTTTATGACCGCAGCCCCTACAGACACATTTTGCTACGTATTTTTTTATATGTGTTAACGTATATATACGGCTCTTTACGGCTCTGGATTTGGACATTTAATGCGGAGAAATCACAGGAATTTTGCTAAATTTCAAGCCCCCGCAAATATTATGGAGTTTGGTTGAATTTGCATTAATTATTGCGATCGCAAGATCGAGATTTCCTGGAGGGGCTAATAGCTTGGACTGCTGTGACACACCGCACCTTATAACCTCTTGCACATCCCAACAGACTAAACTGGGCTGTGGCCTAGTGGTCAAGGGTCTTGGATGCAAAGGTTTGTCAATTTGAGTCTATCTGAGTCTGCCAAAGCTCTATGTTATGAGCTGTCATTGGGTGGGTTTGTGTCAGTAACAGCATTTTAAGGTTGATTAATGGAGAGGTGAATCACATAACATTGATCCCACACATGGAAATGTAATTTCCATTGTCAGTCTTGAACTTGTGGTATTGTCCTTCTACATTGCTGAAAAAAGATTTTTTATGATGGCCTTCAGCCATGACTAAACTTGTGATATATCAAAAATGAAGCATACAGTACAAAGAAATATAATAACACATATTATAGGTCTTCTGATCTAACAATGTGGAAATTTCTATATATTTTGATCAATATTCATAAAACTAAAAACGTATGAAGTCTGTGAAGCAGTGTTTAAATTGATGGAACCAAATGTATTATTATTATTATTATTATTATTATTATTATTATTATTATTATTAAGAAGAATAATAATAATAATAATAATAATAATAAATTGGCAACACATATTTAATGGGCAGGCTGGGACCTATACTAAATACCCAATACCTTGAAATAATATTCTGATAAATTCTATGCAAAAGCTCACACTACTTGTGAAACATACTGTAATCTTTGTCTTTAGCGTTATGTAAATTGAATGTCAGAAACTCCTGCATACATTTTTACAGATTACTGTAAAAATAATCAATTTGGAACACCTGCATAATTATGTAAAACAGGAGGCTTCACTTTCGTGTTTTGTTCTTCTTTCTGTGCAGAATTTAATATACTGATACTCTAAACTGTATTATATGATTTCTCCAAATTTTATGTAAATTTCTCATTTTTATAGAGCCATTGCAAACATGTATATATAATCCCAATAGTGTGTTCTATCTGAATGATGGAAAGGTTGCTGCTTCAGAAAAAAATGGCTGTCATGAGCTAATTAATTACAAGAATTGATTGCCTTGTTCTCATTACCTGGTGGACTGATTCACATGAAAATGCATAAACATAGCCTATTCACTAGCATCATTCAAAGTGTAGAATAATCATGTTGTAAAATGATGCTAAAACATTTTGTCTGTGACCGTATGGTTGTGTGAAAACATGATATTTTTCACATTTCTATATAATAAACCATATGGTTAACCAGATATTCAAGCTCAAACATGTTCTTATATTTGTACCTTGCCCATATTTAAGTTTTTAACTGGACTGTTTTGTTGTTAAATACAATGTATTGCAGTCAATGCTTAGAAGTCTATTCAATCAACTGTCTTTAGCATTAGTCTTTAGATTGTAAAGTCAGTTGATCAAATCTCTCCTATTCAGGGGCTTTATTTAAAGTTCTCATACTGGGCCTCATTCCAGAAATATACAAATGATCAGATCTAATCGTTAACTGTGCTTAGATATATTACCATTCCATTTTGGCATTTTTTTTTTAAATCTGAATTTGTTTTTTGGTAAGATCAGTTTCTCTGTGTGTTTGGAAACACATGTAAATGCATATGCAGAATATGTTTCTATTTAGAATGCTTTATTAGCTGTGTTGCCTCACAGCAAGAAGGTCCTTGGTTTGAATCCCAGCCAGGGCCTTATTGTGTGGAGTTTGCATGTTCTCCCTCAGTTCACAATGTTTTATTTTTTCCCTCAATCACTTTTCATCCTAGTTTTATTTTATGATAATAGCCTTGTTGGGAATGCATGTAATTCATTTAGTTTATTGATAAAAGTGATTTATGATGATTGGTAATGATGCATAAAGACCCACAAATGCACAACCAAATCCAACACAGTGGCTTATTTGTTACCTTCGTTTTACTTGGGTAACCACACCTTGGGGAGAGTGCATTTTTAGGGACCGCGCATATGAGGCGTGGATACCTTCGTGGAAAGCAATGAACGGCTGATGTTTGCACACAACCCTGCAGGTGGCATGCCTTTTATGGGATTGCTAGTGTGTTTCCTTATGCAAATCAACATTATCAGGTAAGCGCATTCAGTTTACAAACAATTGGCATTCATCCTCTGAACGCTCAAAGTCGAAGGTCTGTAAATGTTTCATGAATCTCACGCTGGTATTTTGGAGGAACTTTTGTTAACAAAAAAGTAAGAAGAATTTCTGTGAAAGAGGCACATTGAGTGTAACCTTTCAGAAAATTGTCTGTAGTATTTTTAATGCACACATATATATACAATGGCACATTTTAGTACTACATTTGGCTATATCATGCCTTTAAATTGTTGACTAATTATATTTTCTGATGTGTTATGGTAAATATGGATGGGATGGGATAGGGTGTTGGGGGCTGGTTGGGGTCATGGAGAGTTTATGCATTTGTCTGAAAGCTTTTCTTGTGACGAACTACTTATGGCCCTTGTGTTAGCTGTTGTTATGCTGACCTTTCTGTCAAGTTATGTTTGTTTCTGTTCTCCAAAATGTTTGTCATGTCCCTTGGTCAATAAAATCTAAAAAATAATAATAAAAATAGATGTAAAATAAAACTACAATCATAATATAGTTCAAACTTATAATAACGCTATAATTAAACTCATAACATTTATTTTTGTGATTCTACACACTGTAGTTGTCTAGGTTGTGCCATAAACCACTTCTGCCCAAAGGGAAGCATTGATTTTTACTGTGGCAGCTTTTATGCTCCGATTAAAGATGGTTCCCAGGCTCACATGGCATCCATGCCACAATGCAACGGGTAAGGACCCAAGACTTTTATTGCAGCCATGTCAGTAATGGTCGCATACATGAGCCAAAGAGCTCTCGAGTATCACTGACCCATGACAGTTGTTTGGTCATCTCCACAATTAATTAAGTGCAGTCAGTTTTATTTAATAATGCACTGCAAAGTATTTCCTTTCTTTCTGTACCATTTCTGCTTTCCATTATCCCCATGTTTTTTTCTTTCCTTATATTTATAAATGCGGCATCCAAGTTTGTTTGACCCAAGTGGCCTTGTTTCACTGTAAGCTACGCCTGTCTACAGTTATATCAGCCAGTTATTATATTGAGCATTGCCAGTTTTCTCTGTTTTCGACTTTCTTATCTTGTGTCAGTGAACACAACACGCCTGTAATACCATGTCTCTCCTTTCCCTGACACGTCAAGTGACCTGGTATGGCTGATTCCTGCTCTGTTGCACATGGCTGGACAGTATTGTACTTAAAGGTCTCTGCGAAAGCTTAAATATTAATGTCAAAATTCTCTGCCCCCCTCATTTATTATCACGACTCTGTGGTGCTCATTAGCTTTCTGTCATGCAGTTTGTTTTTCCAGCAGGGGCTGGAAAAGGTCTCTAAGAAGCCAATAGAACCTTGGGTCTATAGGCATCACCAGCCTGCAACATTTCAGTCCTTTCTTTCTCTTATCATATGCAAATTTTCAAAAAAGCCTCGCCATGTTCCTAAACACTCATAATACCAAACAGAAACTGGAGGTGGAGGCACAGATATTTCAGCCATCAGTGAGAATAGGGCGGCCTCAAGAACAGACAAACAGATAAATTAAAAGCGGACCGCGATCCATTTACACGGCATACTTGCAGTTATTAATGTCTCTGTCTTTGGAGAGCCACACTCGGAACGAATCGATGTGATGTGTCACTTGCCCCCTGCCGCCACCCACCTCTCCTGAAGGGGCCTACTTAATCAAAGCTGTATCTTAAGTGGAACTCCTTCAGCTGGATCTCCAAGCTTCTGTTACCACAGCAAACCAGGCAATTTCCTGCTCCAGTGACTCTCAAATGGCACCTGTTATTCCTGTTTGCATGGAACCAGCGGCAGAGTGACATCCGGGCCCTAATTGTCCTCTGATTGGTCAGGCATGGGTCCAGGTGCTGTGCGTGGAAGCCCTGCCAGTGAAACAAAGATACTGGGTCCCAGCTGTGGAGCACTATTCTCCTATTCCTTCTCTACTGAAAAGAGTCATTCATTGCAAAAGTACAACTGACACAGTCTCCCTCTGGAAAACGTGCACATACTATTGTTAGAATTTGTAAAACCGAACAGTTTAATAATAAAACAATAGTAAGCATCATCATCACCATCATAACCATAACAATCACAATCATAATTGTCGTTGTTATTATTATCGTTGTTGTTGTTGTAGTTTTTTGTATTTATTTCATACTTTTCAACCTCCACCAAAGTGTAGCACCCACCTGGGAGATGCAGGGCAGCCATTTTCTACCATAATATTCACCACACACCAGCTGAGGTGAACAGGGAGGGAACACTTTCAGTCAATTAAACTGGGGGAGGATTAGATGACAGGTTGAGACAGTCAGTTTGGGAATGTAGTAAGGACATCAGGGAAACCTCAACGCATTGCAATAAGTGTCATGGGATCTTAAATGACCACAGTCAGGACCTTGGACCTTGTCAGGACCTTGGTTTAACGTCTCCAAAAGAGCACGTTTTCTACAACACAATGTCCCCATCACTGTGCTCAGACATTGGGGTTTATTAGAAATTCACTCCCTGCTGGCCCGACCGGCCCACAAATATCACTTCAAACAGCAAGCTAGTTTTCCCCTCTAACTACTAAACAAGCCCACACCGGCTTAGCATCAGCCATTTGGCAAGGACAGAGGCCATGGTGGTATGGCAGCGGGCAGTTACAGTGCATTTGAATTTCCTTACCCCCTTGTCAAAATGAATGAATAAATATAGTGCCTTTCATCCCTTTCTAAGGATTTTGAAGTGTGTGAAAATGTACAATGACTGGTGGGGGAGGAGGGGGGCGCTTAACACATCTCTTCCTGGTTGATGTACAACCATACCCTTAACAGTGATAATTGACATAAGCCCATTTTCAATTAGACGGTTGCTCCAATTGTGTGAGTAAGTAAGCAATAAATAAGATTAATATGCTGACAGGCAACACTGATTTTGTACTGTGTGTTATTAAGGGCCACTATTTTCCATCTATCTACTCGCATCAAGACAACAAGGATGTGTGTGAGGGCACATTAACTCAGGCAGCACAGGTTAAACACACACCCACACACTATAATGTGACTAATCACTTACAGTTAATCCAGACAGGTCATAAATCTTCTACTCTAGCATGTTTTTTCTTTCTTTCTTGATTTGGTTCCATACTCCACAATTTTATATTTGTAATCAAACAACTCATATGTGATTAAAGTGCCTTTTCTCAACTTTTATTTAAGGGAATTTTCAAATACATTTTGGTTTCGTTATGTAGAAATTACAACAGTTTTATACAAAATTCCCCATTTTCAGGGCACCATAATGTCTGGGGCATATTAATGTTATGTAAATGAAAGTAGTCATGTTTAGTACTTTGTTGCAAATCCTTTGCATGCAATGGCTTCTTGAAGTCTGTAACCCACGGAGATCAGGAGGTGCTGAATACCTTCTCTGGTGATGCTCTGCCAGGCCTGTACTGCAGCCATCTTCAGCTCCTGCTTATTTTGGGGGTAGGTGCCTTAAGTTTTCTCTTCTGCATATGAAGTGTATGTTTAATTGGATTCTGATCAATGGAATAACAGCCAGGCAATAAACAATTCACATGTGGTTCAAGTGCACATTATCAGCATTTATTTAAGGGTATTTTGAATACATTTTGTTTTCACCACATATAAATGACAACAGTTTTATTATTATTATCTGGCTCACTTGTTTCAGGGCACCATAATGTTTGGGACAAATGACTTTGCTGTTTCTGATTTGTCAGGTTTGTTCAATTGCTTCCTTAATGCAGGTATAAGAGAGCTTTCAGTATCTAGCCTTGATTCTAGGCTTTTGCTTGCTTGTGGAGTCTGTTATTGGAATTTGCAAACATGAGGACCAGAGTTGTGCCAATGAATATCAAGGAAGCCATTATGAGCCTGAGAAATAAGAAAGAAAAAAGATTTGAAAAATTCTCACCATAATGAAGAAAAATCCCAAAACAACGGTCCTACAGAAACACTCTTCAGGAGGCGGGTGAGGGTGTGCCACTGTCTGCAGATGTCAAAAACTGGAATATTCTTGACTCGTCTAGTCACTCACCAAATCTGAATTCAATGGAACATGTGTTTCATATGCAACAGAGAAAACTTGAGGCAACTAGCCCCCAAAACAAGCAGGAGGTATTCAGCACCTGCTGATCTCTATGGGTGACAAAATGTATACAAAAATGCCCTTTAATAAACATTTACATTGTGCACTTTAACCACATGTGAATTCTTTGATTTCAAATATAAAATTATAATATGAAAAGAATACAGAGCCAAATCAAGAAGAAAACATGTCTTTCTCCCAAACATTACCAAGCCTACTATATACATATATATATATATATATATATATATATATACTTAGCAATTTACATTAGGAAATGATTGACAGAAATATTATCCACACATGTATTTTGAAGATTCTGTTATTGAATATTCACATCATTTGATGGAGTATGAAAACATTAACAGCGTGTCATTGATTTCTGCTGAGAAATTCAGTTGAAATTTCACACAGGGACATAAATCAAAACCTGTCAGCTGTCTCTAAGAGCTCACAGATGATGCAGTGCTTCTAATGAAAGCTTCCATTATCATGGTGTTTTTTTTTTTGTTTTTGTTGTTTGAATTCACCCCCCCTCCCACACACGCACACACACACAACTTCAGTCTGCTGCACTGCACTGGTGACTGATAAGCACATCGTAAAACATCATGCAGTAAATATGTGATCATTCATGTCAAACAGATCCTTTTTTTTTTTTTTACTGTACAATTTTACCTAGTATGGTTCAGTCATGTACACAGTAAAACATGCCCAGAATAGAATTTATGGCCGTGGACAATTTATCTGAAAATCCAAGGCTGCTTTGAGAAGCTCAGGAAAACATTCATTGCCTCTCACTACTGATTGTAGCTGACTGTAGTTTCATGGAAAAAGGACTCTATTGTATTTTTTCCACTGGCATAGAAATGGTTTCCTTCAGTCACTCCAAGGATGAGGAAGGGCATTTGAATCCCCAGAAAGGAAAATTCCCACCAAGTCTTAACCGATTGGTTTAATTTCTTGGAGGCAGAGAAAACGAGGCTTTCTCATTTGTGGATTAAGGAGTGGAAATGGCAACAGATTTTCCAGTAAAGGGTGAATTTAATGAACTGTTGGGGTTCAGTTATGTATACAGAAACGCATTCTCATGGGAAGCCCTTATGGCCTTGTTCCACATAATGATGGCTCCCTCACCAGCCGCAATCAGAAGCAGGACGGAGATGCACCCTGGGGGCCTGGGGCTCGACCAATGAGGCCAGGGGAGAAAGCGTGACCTGCTGTGACACAGCTGTTGGTATCCCCCAGGGTGGCACATACTGTTAAGGACCTCTAAAGTGATGACACTGATAGTGATGCCAATTTATTTTTACCACTCTTTTAATCGTCTGTAAAGCACTTTGCTCCATATTGCTTGAAAGCTGCTTTAAAAAGAAAGTTGATATTATTAAATTCTTGTCTAGTTGAAATTTGTCAACATTTGTAGTTTGCTTCAGTCTTTCTTCAGGTAAATTGCTTATCCATCTTTCATTTGGTTTGTAATAGTGGAGGATCACAGCAGTCATATTCAGTTCTTACATATAATGGTCTCAATTTTCTCTCTGACACAAAACCTCGGTCATCCTCAGCTGTCCCTGCCTGACTAAAAGCCTTAAAATACTTCCACCTGAGGCAATCTTAGATCCATTATCACTGCAGATAAAAGGGGAAAGAAATGCCATCTTTCTGTGACAGAAAGTGGGACAGATGAACTAACAGTAAACTATGAGAAAATTAAAGATCTGAGATTTTCAGGCATCCGATCAGTTAAAAGTTATATTCTCATAATACCTGCAGCACTAAAGGTGACTTGTACAGCAGTCATGGTGTCCAGTAACATTCAACTGCAAAAAGTGAAACAATAAATTTTCCCATGAATCTTAGCATTAATTAAATATTCAGGTGAGGTCTGGCTCTCAATCAGAGTGCAGCTTGTATTTTTGGTTAATCCCCAGGCATTTTATGAGTCAAGTGGCTGAAAAGTAATCCTGTTTTTTTTGGGGTTTTTTTGTTTTGTTTTTTCATTATTCAAGCTCTCAACTTTGTTTTGTTTTACATGATCAAATCATTATGGATGTAGATAATGTTTTAATCAAATGAAAAGAAAGGCGATGTATAAGAAAATAGAGTATACATGCAGTATCTATTGGAATTTAGAGCAGATTAACCAATGTAGGCCCGTATAAATGGCCATAGATTAAGCAACTAGAACAACAGTCAAAGAAAGCACAAATGTGGCTTACTTCAGTCATTGTTCTCAAATCAATACGAATCAGATCATGCCCAAAAACAACAACAACAACAAAAACAACAACAACAATAATAATAATAATAATAATAATAATAATAATAATAATAATAATAATAATAATAATAAAGCAGGTTTCCTTTGTAAAATCTGTATTCTTACCAGAGGTCGGTGTGGCTTTCTGCAGACTTGTGTGAGACTCAGTGGCGTGATTCAGAACTGTATTGCTGATTTTTAAACAACAATTAAAATGATTATCTCATTCAGGTTCAAGTGCGCATAGCTGAGTGAACTCCGCAATCATTTTTCTCAGGTTTCTAATGCCCACACATTGGACATTCTTTGTTTCCCTTTTAATAATGGCTGTTCACTTTATTGTAATCTACGTGAATGTCAGTGGTGTCAATGGAATTGGGGGTGAAACAAAAAAATGAAAAGCAGCTACGTGTACAATACCTGTCACTTTTAAGTGAGTCCGTCAAGATCACAGTGTGATTCTGAAGGGGATAAAGCCTCTCTTTTGCTTATATTTCGGGTTATAAAAAATCAGTAGTCACTACACAGAGATCAGCCCAAGTTTCTGTCCAATCCTTCTGTGGCATGCACTCTTTTAAGCAACCAGAAGTGGCAATAAATACAGAAATATTTGGCTCATTCAAAATCATTAACAAACCCATGTTCTAACATTTCTTCAGGCTGCTGAACACAGCCGTAAACTCACCTCAACCCTCAAACTTACCGTTTTCCTAACCCTAACCCTAGTTTGATCCCATAACTCTAATTGAAGCCATAGGTACCTTTGAAAACTTCAGAAAACCCATTTCAAATAGATGAAAACAAGGTAAATACCTCGAATACAATAATACAAATGCAAAATAATATGTTTGCGGTCATTAAAAAAAATTTTCAAAGAAAAGCGTTCGCTGAAAAAATATGCATTTATTGCACATTTTTTAACGACCATAGGTATCAATCAAAATATGAACCCTAATCAACCCTTGTTGCCCTTACTAACCCTAATGGTGTGTTTTATCCCTGTGTATGGATGAGACATGAACCGCTGGGTTCGCAAAACACAACATATCAATACAATACTTATCAGGACCGGAGCAAATCAATGGCAATAATGAGTGACATTGGGTCTGGTAGCTGGGGCTCCATCTCTGCCTAGGTCACTCATTATGTATTATCCACTCTGAACACTTTCTGGCTCGGTTAAGCACTGTTTGATGGAGGCATTCTGACAAACAAATGACCGAACAGAGGTTGATTGACTGAGCAGAGTTTGACTGACATGCACTGTGTGCTTTGGGGAGGCTGCAGCCGTGCTCAAAATCAATATGCTATTTGAGGGTGAGCACAAGGGTGATTGTGATAACCTTTCCTGTTCACCTTGAAAACCAACTGGTGACCACAGCAATGACAATGATTAAAGCTGCAACAACCCTGCCAATGCAGCAACACCCAAACAGATAATGAATGAATGAATGAATGAATGTTTTTTTTATATTTTTTTACTAATGTCTCACACCACAATGCCCAGTCTAATTAATGCAATTAATCAAATGGATTAATAAGGCATACTTGTAATTTCCACTTCTATTTCAGGACAATGTCAGCCTATAGGGATAATGGGGATAATGGTTGTTCTTGTTGCTGTAGAGGCTATTTGTCGCAGTAGCTTTTGTTGTCAAAATTGGCTCGGTCATTTTTGTACATTTTCTGTCTCGTGAGAAGAACAAAAATGACAATTACAACATCAAACACAACCACAACAGTAAATAGCAACCACAGCAACACCAAAGACAGCCACAAACACACTCCTCTGTGAAGGCAGTGTTATTCTCACCCCAAGCGTGGAAAAAGTGTTCTCATCACCCTCAGTGAGGAAAACCAATGTTTCCATCACCCTCAGTGTGGAAAAACAGTGTCCTCATCACCTTTATAGCAGAAAAGCAGTTTGCCTGTCATGACCAGGATGGAACAATTCTGTCCCCATCACCTTCAGCATGAAAAACCAATGTCCCCATCACCCTCAGCATGGAACAATCCTGTCCCCATCACCCTCAGCATGAAAAAACAATGTTTCTATCACTCTCAGTGTGAAAAAATAGTGTCCTTATCACCCTCAGTGTGAAAGAACAGTGTCCTCATCACCCTCAGTGTGAAAAAATAGTGTCCTTATCACCCTCAGTGTGAAAAAAATAGTGTCCTCATCACCCTCAGTGTGAAAAAATAGTGTCTTCGTCACCCTCAGGGGAGAAAAACTGTGTGTCCATCACCCTCAGCATGGAGAACCAATGTTTCCATCACCTTCGGTGCGGAAAAACAGTGTGTCCATCACCCTCAGCATGGAAAATCATAAGGAACCCCACATTTAAACCACCTACTGGTCTCCCCGACTTTTGAGGACAGAGACTAGGGTGGGAGCAATCTAAGCTGCGTCATTGAGCTGATGAGCATATTGTGGTTAGAATCGTGAGCTGAATCTCTTCCTGACGGTACAGACGTCACAGGCTGCTTTCGCACTAGAGCGTGACACCCCCAGCTGCAAAAGGAGATAGGAGCCGCTTGAGCAGTAAGAAGAAACAGTTACTATTTCTAGAAAAAAAAGATTAACTGCTCAGAGCTAGATGGCATTCAGGCCGAATGTTCTGGGAGTCTTTTCATATCAGGTTTTTTTAGTCAGCTGAGCTCGGGTAGCACAGCCAAGGCCTCTGCTCTTTGACTATGTGCTATCTGCTACTTAGCAATCTATTATTCTAGGGAGACTTACAGGGTAAGGGTGGCATTACTACAGGGCTAGGGTGACGTTCAATTTAACTGCAATGCTGCTTTGTCCTTAACTTAGATTGAGGAGGACAAGCAAGGACTATGCTTGTAACTAAGTGCTACTCATACAAAATCACCACAAGTACATAGGCCACTGAAATTAACCAATCATTTTGTGCAGCCAGTGGGATTTAGTTAACAGTTTTTTTGGTTTGTTGGACTCATTAGCCAATGAATAGATGTTGGTAGGGCTTAGGGAAAAATCAAACAGAAGAACCAGGAGGATGTAACTCACGTGCTGCGGCCACAACATTTCTGGCTAATGCTGTTGGGACAAAAAGGAAAGTAACCTTGCCTCTGCCCTCTTGCTTTTGCAATCCAAATACTCGCCCCCGTGTTTGAACAACGTAAATTGGTTCAGATGGAAAAACAATTTGCTTGAGACCTGTGAAGCCGAATTCCCTTTTACAAGGAATGGGCTGAGAGTATATAGTGCTGAGTACGGCAAGCAAACTAAAGCACACGGCCCTTTTAGACGATGGTTTTTGTAATAAAGTAATCTCGTCACAGAACTACTCATTTTTATCGGAACAAAAACATTTACAGCATGAAGCAAAGTTTGTTGTCTTCATCCTAATCACTATTATTATCATTAACCAACCAAAAGATCCCGATAATTAAAAAACAGAGACTCTGAGTCATTTTGCTTAATTTAGTGAATGCATTTGCATGAGATCGCATTGAGATTAATTGCATTCGGTGTTTTGTTTGAAGTCATTTTTCAGCGTGATTGGTTTTATATTTATAGCTGGCTTTGATGTATGCTTTTTCTCATCTCCATATTTTGAATTTTGACATTTCACAATCTATCCTGTTTTATTATTTCTTTTGAACATGTAACATGTCTTTTCTTTGTAGTTGAAAAACTCAAAATGATTTCCGTGATTGCTCATGCACTGACAGTTATTGTACCCATTTTAAATAAATAATACTTGCTACCAAAACTTTAATCTATCACTGTAGTATTCAATTAATTTTTTTGCTTTCTATAATGCAAGCAAGACTAAATGCTGCTTGGAATTCCATTTGTGTGTACAAAACCAATAAGCTTGACTTATAAAGCACAATTAGATAAAAGACAGATTTCCCCTACTGATAAGGGAACACATCACAGACATACACACAGGCCCACATGCAAACGCACACACAGACATGTATGAAAACACACCGTCCCACATGCAAACGCACACATAATCATATGACAACATACTGGCCAACATGAAAACACACACATAAACATATATAAAAAACACACAGGCCCACAAGCAAACAAACACATAAACATATGACAACATACTGGCCAACATGAAAACACACACATAAACATATATGAAAACACACAGGCCCACAAGCAAACACTCATGAACATATATGACAACATACTGGCCAACATGCAAACACATGCATAAGCATGTATGTAAACGCACAGGCCCACATAAAACTGTGTGGCATAACACAGTGTGGCATTCGATGTAATGCTCAGTGGCCCTTAACAATGAAATTACTATGACTCATTTTCAAGAGGAAAGTTTTGCTGCTACTGTTGTGAGACAGTTTAGCACAACCAATGTAGCCAAGCTCACATTTTTAGAATTTCTAGAATCACAAGTTCTAGAATTTAAGAAAATAATAAATTATTGCACGTTGCACATATCCCAGAGGACATTTTTCCAGAAATTAGGAAGTGATATTTTATGGGCACATGAATTCATGTTTTAAAAAAGCATAGTTATTGTTGCAAAGTGATTCAATTTGAGTTGATTCAATTTACCTGAATATAAACACTCAGCTCGAAGGTTCAGGCCATTCTAGTGATTGGACAGCTTCTTTAAGCCCTCTTAACTGACTGAACAGCCCATTTAAAGCATGTAGGCTGATTGGTTAAGTTACTCAGACCCTCTTGTTTGATTGGGCAGCTCATTCTGGTCCTGCTGGCTGCCTGTTCATCTCATTCAGGCCCCTGCTGGCCAAAGGGCCAGTCATTCCAGCCAAGCCCTCAGATCCCCGCATTCATTTGCGTTGACATGACCTGCTTGTTTGTCTCTATCGCCTCAGCTGTGCACTCTGCCCTGGCCCCAGAGAAAAGCAAGCTCTTTTTTAAGTTTAGTTTTCCTCCAGACAACTAGCGCTCCAGGCTAGCAGAATAAGGACCATAAACAAGGTACCACACATAGATCACAGAAACGACAAATCAACCTATTACGGTGCTATAAAGCAGTCACACAGAGAACCTTGGAGGACAATCATTCTTAGAGGAAGCATTTAATCCATCCCAGTTAAAGGGATCTGGCTAAACTGTTGTAATTTCACAAAAATATCTGTAAAACTGACCCTCAAAAAACCAGATGACCTTGACAAGCTCAGGATGGTAAGGGCTCAAACCCCAGCCATGGAGTTTGAAATGGTACGCTCTGAGCTGCTGGTGTATCTCACATCACTCTGACGTGTCGTATGAGAGAAGCGGAAGCAGGATTCATCTTCCCCGTGCTTCAAAGAGAAGCGCTCTATTTGCAACGACATGCTCCAAAAATTCTGCCTGCCCTGCACTGGAGATGACGCTGTCAGTGTTCATCAGAGAATGCAGGGCTGTGTAATTAACATCTGTTAATGTGATGGAGGTCAAACCGGGAGTGGGTATGGGGCGGGCAAGGGGATTTTAACTCAATCCTCATTTTCTGGAGAAAAAGCCGTAACAGTCCTCACCCACCAGCCCTCTGGTCGGGACTTAAATCCTTTTTAAACCTTTTTTTGTGCAAGCCTTTTATGGGAAGCCTTCCGAGCAGAGTGGCAGATATTTACACAGCCCCCCCCCCCCACCCCCAACCCGCCAAACAACCCCCCCTTCCAAGAACATCACATCATTCTGCCCAAACATGTCCCACTCTGAGAGGGTGCATTGTGTTTTTTTGCAAATGGCCGCCGTTATCGCGGGACACAGTGCCTCGTCTCCCTTGGATACGGCCAGACCGCGGCGCATTCATCCACATTTTCTGATAATATGACAGTCTGATTGGCCGCTAATGGCCAGCAGCATTTTTCTATGTCATTTTCTCTATCATTAACTCCTCAGGAAATGAGCGCGGTCAGACTGCTCCGCACTCGCGCCATAAACCCCGCTCCTGGAAAAGCCTCGGGTCCCGGCCGCCCCAAACGCATGAATGCACCGCTCCGTCGGTGAAAGGAGGGCGGCGCAGAAGCCAAAATGGCAATTCAAATTGAAAGCGAGCGCAAAAAAAAAAAAAAAAAACGTGATCTCATTGTGCAGTCTGACAGGCGCGCATATTGGGGGCGGGGTTCAAACGTCTTCCTGTGTCGTGAGTGACTGAGAGGGGCTGACGATTTGTCTTTTCTTTCCGTGACGTGGGTCCATCCCTCCGTCCCTCCATCACCGTGCAAACCAGCCAACAGGGCTGGCTGGATAAACAGGGCACTTTCCCCACATCTTTCTTTCCCAGGGTGCACTGCACACAGGCCATTCCTCTTTGTCCTACGCTTCATATCTACCTCCGGGCATAGCTGCCCCCCTCATCCCATCTCTCTCTCTCTCTCTCTCTCCCAATCACACACACACACATTGACACACACTCTCTCTATCACTTTTTCTCTCTCTCACAAACACGCACACATTCACACACACTCTCTCTATCACTTTCTCTCTCTCTCGCACACGGACACACACACACACACACACACACACACACATACAATTCCAGGATATGACACTTATAGCAGGACGGATTCATTTGAGACCGCCATCTTCTCAAGATTATGGGAAGCAGGGTTTGTAGGAAAACACGCACAGAGCTGCACATACACAGTTCTGTCATCAGTGTCATTTGTTTTCACTGAGCTTAATGAACAGTATTGCCATGCATAATTACCATGCATCTTTTTTTCACTAATCTTTTCATTCATTTAATGCACGGGTTTGCAGTAACTCAGCAGGCAATGTATTCATTAACACTGGTCTCACAAAGTTCATACTGTCTTATAAAAAAATTAATCCCAAAGTAAAAGAACCAGATTTTAGTAAGAATACAACACAGATGAGGAAGATAGTACATTTAATAAAGGTACATTTAATATTTCACTATATTGTATTTGTTAAGACAAATGTCCTTTAGTCTGAAATCAACTCCAGGAACTACACACACTAAAGGAGAAGATGAGATATTTAAAAACCTTTTAGCTTACTCCACGTACATCCCTTTTTTCTTTTGGGCTTTGAATTCATATATAATGCATATTACAGCATACAAGTGCTGACAAATGTGTGTGTGTGTGTGTGTGTGTGTGTATCATCTTTATGCATTGAATTTACCTTATGTTCACCTATGAGCAGCAGCTAGCAAGGGAGCACACTCTAGGTCTTTCCCGAATGCAGATGTACAGTGCTGCCCATGATTGTGTCTGTCACCTGTGTCTGCCCCCACCTCCACACCTGTCAATCCCATCACTGCACCCACAGCACCTGATATCGCATGGCATCTGTGGAAATTCTCCATAGAAACTGTCAGCATGCATGCAGTATCAATGTTTTTAGAAAATGGCATGAGCATTTATTTATGCAATATTATATGAATATACACATATAATAATTTTGTATACTGAATGTACAATTAATGGATTGTGTATTAACCTTTGATATCTCCTATATGTGAAATATACCTATCCAATCTTTCAGGTAATGGAAATAAATGGCATTGTGTGAGGAGTGAGTGCGCCTGCAGTAATTTATATTTTCAATCCGTTTAACTGCTCTTTTAGTGAGAGCCATTTTTTCCTTTTTCTTTTCCCTGAGACAGACTGAGAGCACAGTGTGAATCATCACTCTTCCTCAGAAAACAGTTTAGGGAAGGGGACAACCGCACCCACTCCCCCCACCCCCCATCTCCCTGCTATGCCGTTAAAAGCACTGTCTACCCCCAGCCACCCCCCACCCTCCACCTCCCAATTGTTCCCCGCAAATAACAGCGCTTGCTGGCAGGCATCTCAGAGAAGACATTCTGCCTCCGATTTTAAGCCAGTGAAACTATTACCCAGAATTCCCTGGGATGTTCTTATCAGCAGCAGCCAGATGGAGAACGTCTGGGCAATGTCAATACTTTCAGACTTGTTGATTGAACACTGCATAGCAGAAATTTTGTCAGCCTCAGATTAGCATCTATTAAAGTTAAATCTAATTTTAAACAAATTTCATTTGCTCACCAAATTCATATTTGCACATGCAAACTGTAGTTGAGGTTGAAATCGTCCACTTCACAAAATTATGGAGAGAATGAAAGCTTACAGGTGAGCTACATCTATTTTGTGTGTAGGCAAGTAGGTGTATGTGAGGGTGTGTGCGGTCAGACCTAAATATTTTACCTGAGCAGTTGTCACTGTATCCTGCTCCATACGTATATGTTTCTGTACTAAAGTCAACAAGGTATAATCGGAAATGGAAGGCAGAGACATTGGTTTTGCACGCTGAGAACCACTGTGCCCTCTTTCTTGGAAAGGGTACAAGGGCTCCCCCTGCTGTCAGGTTGTCAGTCCTACATAACACCTGTCATGACCAAAAGCAAATGAGTAACCTGCCGTGTGTGCGTGCGCGCATGTATGCGTGTTGTGAAGCCATCAAACTGAAAAAATAATTAAGATATATCCTTTTAAAAGGACACTGTGGTTCGCATGTGTGCTCATTGAAAGACTGAGGTTGTCTGTATAAATATTCTCTTTGTATTGTTTACGGCGCTTCACAGAAGTTCAAATGGGTCTTGATATCCGAAAACAAAACAACGAAATGTCTAGTCTGCTGGGCTATGTTTTTGCTGAAACTGACTCCATGATTTTGGCAGTGTTTCCAACTGTGCGACCATACAAGTTTGATATTACATACGCGCTGCTTATTGCAAAATGAAGAGGTATTTCGAAGTGGCATTCAGGTAAGATTAGTAAGGAAGGACAATTTATGTCATTAGAAAACATAACATTAACTAAATAAATAAATCTGTCGGAAATCTGTTCAAAAGACTGCATAAGTCACGCCATTCCTTGAAAAAACGGGTTTGGCACAGACACGTGAAAAATGAATAATTTCAAATCTATTGGTTATAATAGAGTTGAAATAACATGTCAATTAATTTCATGGAGATTTATTACCGAGGCCAAGGGCACAGGCGCCTGAATTTCAGTGCCTGAATGTGTGCACTTGAGGCAGCAGATCTGCATTCAGGGGGGAAGAGAACAACACAGCTTCCATTAAGAAAAGCAAATCCAGAGCAACTCACCGTCATCTTCTAGAATAAGAAATTAAAAGGAAACAGTTCCCTCTGAGATCAGGGAGCCTTTGAGAGAACTGGCTGAAACACGTCAGGTGGGAATGCATTTCACTCGTTTCTCAAGCCAATATGAATTGTATTACGACAGCGCCCGGTACTACAGTGCCGCGTAATTGATTTTCATCGAGTAAGAAATTTCGATTATTTCCATTTCTATGATCTCGCTAAGAAAATCTAGCTACCCAACTTACAATTTCAAATAATAATTAAAAGGGGAGGGGTGATGGGGGGAGGTGGTGGAAATGGCATAAATTAGCCCTGTTCCTTTCTCGTTTGGAAATTTCAGTTTTCATTAGCTGCAAACAGCAGACAGCGTATCCCAGTCATTCCCTTCAGAACCATAGCACTCTACAGTCTGGGTTGTTCCCAGTACTTATCTTTAGCAGGTTTAATTAGGATGAGGCTGGGTCTCAAAGACCTGGGAATCAATACAATAATAAGGTCTCTCTTTTGAGCTCATAGTTGACCGCAGCTAATTAATCATCTTCCACATGGGCATGAATACCACCAGTGCGGCTGTATCGATTAATAACATCTTTAATGTCAACCAGAAAACGGAACCAGAGATACCTATCGTGAAATATTCATACACCTCATTACGCAGGGATTTATGACTACTCTGGGGAAATGCTTCAATGTACAGTATTTAGTATAACTTAAACACATAAGTGATAAAATTTGTAAAAGCATGTTACGTGACACCGCAGAATGTACACTTCTTTCAACACCCAAACTATAGTGCCTTTTTGGCATATGCACTTGCCCCGACGAGCTGCTTACACAGTGCAGCTGAATGCACATACTGCACATCTCAACAACAAATGGTATGTGGCTATGGGGATTGATAAAGCCAAATTTGTGAGCTCTGCATAAAATTATAGAATAAATTCCCTTGACAGATTTGTGTGGTAAATCCAAATTTGTGAGCTCTGCATCAAATTCTAGAATAAATTCCCTTGACAGATTTGTTCTTGTAAATCTCAAACCAAAACTAGCCTCACACAATGTGACATTTTCAATTTTGTTCATGTTTAGATAAATTATTATTATTATTATTATTATTATTATTATTATTATTATTATTCACAATTATAACCTTATCAGTTATGATAATGTACGTATGATTGTCGCCCTTCTTTTTGTTTCTAATGTGACTTGTCCTTTTGATTCTGCATGGCAGGCTATGATAGCGGTTAGCGCTGTTATCTCTGTCGCTTCCGGCTGGCGGCTGCAGGTGTCTCCTATTCAGCCCAGAGAATCGCTTTCTCAGCCAGGCAGAGCCGGAACGCTCCGGGAAAAGGGGGACACGGAGAGCCAGCACCAGGGGGTTTTGAGCTGCGGCGGCTGCAGCACCTGCCGCACAAGGGGCCTCTTTCCAGAGCCGTCGCCCTCTTGAACAACACGGCCCAGCTGCAGTCGGCCCGCAGTGAGTCAGAGCTGAAGGAGGGGGGAAATGCTTCAGGCGCACAGCCACCCCCACCCTGCACCCGCCCCTGCCCCTATCCCTATCCACCCCTCCCTCAGCCCATGGTCATTATCACCAATGACACAGCTGTGTTTGAAAAGAGGTCCAGAAGGGAAGGCTTTTTATTTTTTTAGGGGGGAGTTGGGTCAGGGTTATAATATACATAGCAATATATTTAGAATTCTGGAAGAGGGTAAAATGAAAAAGAACCACTTGACATGTTGATGTGTGTGATTATTCAAGTAGCTTCAGAATGGTCAAGGCCACGGCAGGAAAATTTAGGTTAACAGTCAACTAGCAGTATCATATCACAAACTTGTCTAAATAGGAGAGAAAACTGTGAGGCTTTTTATTTTATTTATTTTGCCTCCTGCCTGAGGATGTGAGGGACGCCGTCATTGAGATGCCTTCCAGAATAAACCCACCCCCATCTCCGCCCCCGCGACCCTCCCACCCCCATTTCCCAGCATGCACCTGTCCCCAAAGGGCTCTTTCTGGGTCCTCACGCTCACTCGACCTGGCAGAATCGTGACATTTCCCCGAATCCAGCACCTCGCCCTCCTCCGGGTGCATCACCAGCCATCACATCTAATACAGACCTGAGAGCAAGAGGGAGGGAGGAGGGGAAGTGACAGCTCATGCACAAAAGAACTACACGGCAGCTATTCCACAAGCTCAAGCGCTAGCAGTGCGTCGCTCTATTTGAACACAGTGACATGAAATAGCAGGCTATTCCAGTAGACATGGGACCTCTGGTCTTTACTTGATACACAGCAGTAACAGACACAGACAATAATACAGTCATTATTCTTAACAATTGACAGAAAGCTGCTAATTCTGGTCAGGGTCGGAGAAAGGCAGTCTAAAAATATTTGCAGTATTTCATTCAGGCTAAATGAAACTGAGACTTTTCTCCCAGGGGGCATTGAGAAGGGGAATGTACTCACCTTGTGCCTTTGGCATTGTCTCAAGGGACAATTGGCGATTTGAAGTGACAAGAGTACTTTGCCTAACCTTACAAAACTCTGGAGTGTCTTTAACTCTCCCTTTCCGACCTACTGTAAATGACACTAGAGATCTCTCACATGAATCCTCCCAGCAGGATATCTCAGCCATTGTTCTCAGATGAGAGAACATTGATCCATCCATAAACGACCCTCGACAGGCCTTCAGCATCTCGGGCGATGCATCAGTTCATTCAATCAAGCTCCAACCACTCCAACACTGTTTTGAAAAATCTGGTAAGAGGAATCACTGTTAGACATGGAAGAAAGCATATTTTGCCAGAAGATTCATTCCTGTGGCTATCGTAGATGTACAGAAAGCCACATAACGTTACCCTGATGTCCTGCTATTTGTTTATATTGTTGCAATGCACTGTTTGACTGGCATTCTGTGGATTAGTATTGTCTTCATTTTTATGCTGAGCCACAAACACACATGTCCTTCTTTAACCAACGATTAACTTGAAAACTTAAATCTCCTGAAATGAGTGCCAGCAAACAGCAGAGAAGCTATTCCCTTGATTAATGCCCTACCAAACTTGCCAATCATGTAAAAAAGAATATTTGAACACTGACAGGATTGCAGGCCTGTCGTGTTGCCGGTGAGATATACCTTTCCAAAAAAGTATACAGGGTATATCTAAACCAACAGAATTTGTTAGGATTATGAAACCAGCACAACCAATGAAAACAGATGGATATGTGTGTATAAATGTGTATGAATGCATGTACTGCACACACACACGCATTATATAATATATATATATACATATATATATATATATGTGTGTGTGTGTGTGTGTGCAAATAGACTAAACTGTATATATAAATTATATTCTGTACATATATATATATATATATATATATATATATATGTGTGCATTATGCATAATGTGAATACATACATAATTACTGTGCTTTATCGTATAGATAACTATTTCTAGTAATACAGAATCATGAAAAGAGACATAGATATTAACAAGGAATATTTCCACAAATTATCAGTTCTGTCAGTCTATTTATTTAAAACACACAAAAGGGAAAACATAAAATACGTAATTGTTTTAGCAAAACATACAAGGCAGTTTTCATAGAAATAAAATGAAGTACACATGAAGCAGAAACATGATTTCCCATTCTGAAACATTTAACAGCGCAGTCAAAAGACATCCACCATCAGACAAATTCATTACTTCCTCTGAACACAATTAATGTAAGAAATAACCCATGTTCTCGGCAGGGATTTGCCACATTTCAAATTCAATATCACAACAAGAAAATTCGACAACAAAATGGTTGAGGGTTATATCAACCACTCATGTGTCAGATATGTGTTTAATGAAAACAAAAAGAATATCCACATAAATACTTTTCTGCATGTACTCAGGATGTTGTAGCAAACAGTATTAGGCAGAGCAATTTAACAGCAGTGTATTAAAATTATAAAAAGAGAAAAAATAGGTCTCTTAGAGAAAAACAGTCCCTTCTGCTGTAAAAGGCAATTACATTGGTAGTACATATATGGACAGCAGTACTACATTACTGCCATCATGAGTCCATAAAAATCACATTAATCCTATAGATATTTAAACTGCACAACATCATACTTAACACCTCTATGACCTGATTAAAGATATTTACATGGAAGTAGGATATAAAGTTGTCACATTTTAAAATATACTGTCCAACTTGCAGAGCAATTGAAATGAATATATCCAAATATTAAACAGAGAATTTAAAATAAACCAGAATTTAACTTTCAAAAATTAAGACCTTCACGCACATCTTTACAAACAGACACACTGTAAAATAAAGCAGTCAAATTCAAAGCATTTAAATGATATCCGCACTGGCAGATACACGTGAGATCTAACCACAAACAAAGCACATGTATCTCTTTTAAGCCAAGGTTGAACATGTTCTGCAATCAAAATGAAATGACACTGACACATAACACACATTTATTTAAAAGACACAACCTAAAAATATAATATAAGCTCAGTTTCTAGAAAATCTCAAACTTGTCCACCATTTTGTAAATACAAAAATAAAAACCCATATTTGCTTTAGAAAAATGCGAACAGCATCCACATGTTATGAATGCAGCACCCTCTAGTGGATATTCCACGGCAACTAAATTGTTTTCGGACAGTATTTATTACTGAGTTTCCGAATTGTAACATAATGCCCTATACAGTAATGTTTCCATGCATAATAAACAATGCTGATATGTTCCCATTCAGATTGGTGCTTGTCAGTTCAGCAACAGACTGAGCCACAAACTAGGAATCAAACCATTGCCCACCCACTTTAGTTCCTCCACACCTTGGTCCAAAGGGAAAGCTCATGTATTCACCCTTTATGTAGGTCTAAAAAACGTGTACTATCCCTGTACAAAAGCTTACTGCAACGTTTTACAACCTTCCCTAGTGTCATGTTACCTATGGTGAATAACAACACTGTAGTGAAACTTTAAATATTTATTTTCTTTTTACCACCCCCAGCCAGGCTGGAAATCATCCTTCTTTTTGGCAAATCAATGCTTTAAGGACCAGTCTGCAACCAATACATACATACATACATACATACATAAATAAATAAATAAATAAATAAATAAATAAATAAATAAATCAGAAGGATGCAACTTTCTCTGCTAGTTCAAGAACTAACCCAGTGCCATCTGGATTAAAGAGTTTTGACTAGTTGCAAAATGTACTTCTACAGAGAACATTGCACACTTATTGCAAAGGTAATTCAATGATGGAATAAAAATAATTTTCAACAGTGAATATAAACTATGGATATTATGTTTGTATGTATGTATCATTTAACTAAATATGCAAAATAATAAGAAAAAATGGCGACATTAATCTGTAAGAATTCAATGTGACAAAAACATAAGTGGTGATGCAATGCATATATCACTGTAAGCTACTCAAAAGTGAAAACCGAATGGTTTGACAAAATCTTGCACCCAGAGAGCAAAAGGTGTCACTTACTTTACTAAGCAGTGTATGGGTAGCAAGCTACGGAGACTAGTTTTTCCTGTGTGTTTAGCTGGTAAAAATGATCAATTTAAACTGATTCAGATGACCATGATTGGGCTACTTAGTGAGCATGACATTTTCACTTAATTTACAGTATCAGCCACATATCAAAATACACTTGCATGCTGCATCATCATATAGACCATCATGTCGATAATCTTAGCATTGGGCTGACACCAATATGTTAGTTTGGCCGTTTTTTCAGTTAATACCGATACCACTCAGATATTATCGTGTATCCCTTTGTTTAAAGGAAATGTTATGTAGAGCTACAGTACCATTTCTACATTGTAGCATTAGCACCAGATCATCATCTCAATCACATCAAAAATAAGCACCTACAAGAAACACCTACAAGAGTGAGTAGCCCAGCAATGGCGGCACCGCCGAAAGCAACTTTACATGGCCGCCTGAGCATCAGCAAACTGCACTGAAACTCCTTACAGGCCAAAACATGTGACAAGACCAGAGTCAATGAAGGGACTTTTTATCGATGTTCTGGCAATTTAAATATTGCCTCATACACCTCAATTGCGGCTGCTGGGCGGCGCATCCGGTTAAGGCGCTGTTATGGAACCCGGATGAGGCCCACGGTCTTGGACTGTGCTAGTGCTGATTGTGGCCAGTAGTGGCAATGACCAATTGGCCATTATATCACCCAGGGAAGGGAGGGTTCAATAAGTTAAGGGTCTGTGTTTCATCGCTCTCTAGCGACCCCTGCTGGTTGATTGGGCGCCCGGGGACTGCTTGCCAAAGCCACACATGGCATAACTTCAGTTGACTCAGCTCTGCATGAGCATAGCTGAGTGCTGTGGTGTGTGAAGAAGCAGGCTGGCACCATGTTTAAGAGTTGCAACTAACTAATTTGACATTCCAAGTTACGGTGGGAACTGGACATTAAATTATTATTTTTTTTAAATATACCCGATCATCTTCTTTGAATAAGAAATAAAAATGATGGTTTAACATAATGCTTGGTTATTATTATTTTGAATGCTTTATGAGCACAGCTAACAGCCCATTAGTTCACATTAGTCTAGATGAAATGTCTGCTTTGATGCAGACAGCTTATTCAAACACCATTAACTGACTTGGCATGGGGCCCAAGGTTAATAATCATAAGTCATTTTTTGACAGTTAACAAATAAGAACTGGCCCCACTGACCAATCAGCAAATCTAAGTAAAAAACACATCCCTAATATACACATTCATACTCATACACACTGTGACCTCCAAATGCATTAATATCCTTTTATACCATGGAAGAAAAAGTACCTGAATAATGACAAGCATATTTGGACAAATAAAAGTTTAATTATGCCAATTCAGGACATATTTTTGTTTTAAAAACTGCAAGTAAAAAAGAAAAATGATTACGATCATATTTATTCACTTATCTATAAAAGAAACACTACAAGTGTAATTGTGTAATGTTTCCACTCTCTGGAAGTTAAGAGAAGATCTAACATAGATGCTTTACCTTGTTAACACTGGGTAAAAATACACTTATTTTCTTAGTAGTGTTCATTGTTTTGTTAAAGGTTAGCCAAAAATAGCTTAATCATTTCTGGCCTCCACTGCAATATCACAGGGAGCTGACATCATTTCCCAGTGTGCTGTCTCTGATGGGGATATCCGCTGAGATAGGGTACAGGGACAGTCACTGTGTTGCCCTGCACGGACTATATCCTGAACATTTCTGTTCAAAAATGAACAGCTTGAACCCCTCAAAGGAGCAAAATAACTTCTGGCACAAGGGAATGAGAAGTGCTTGTGTCTCACAGGACACTAGTGGCTCAGATCAGGCTAACTGAAAAAGACAAAGGAAGAGCCACGAGACACAGATTGCAGAAGATTGCGTAGTGTAAAAATCTGATTATCAAAATCACACAACATAATGAATACTGCTGGTGGTAAACTCACCTTTTTTCTGTTAAATCATTTTAACTGATGGTATATAAATGGCAAGGCTACATTGGGAGTTCACAGTGTTTCATACATAGGTGTATTTTTGTATGTACATATGAAACAGCTGAACATTCTCAGCTAGAATAAAGGAAAGTCTCCAGAGCGATGGTAATCAGGAACACAAGGTGAGATTTTGTCACCCTACGTTATCCATATTGCTGCAGGAGTCCCCCTGCAGGCCACCAAGCAGGGAGTGGCTTTTAGACTTCTTGGCCGTGATTGGCAGGAGCTCCCCGGTGGCCTTCATCCGCTCGATCTTCCTGGACAGGCTCTCGTCACTCTCGATGAGCACGGCGCACTTCTGCGCATACTTGACCAATGTCTCCTCCCGGGGGTGGAACAGGCCCACCAGGTGAAGGGTCTCCTTGGCGGCCAGGTAGAGTTCAGCGATGGGGGCTGTGTTGGCGATGGTGTTGCGGTCGATGCCATAGTGTCGGAAGGCCCCGCTCATGCTCTTCTTCTTGTTGAAGGCGGAGAGTACCTGTTTGTAGCGGTGGATGACGTACTGCACCCCAGTGGCTGGAGGACAGAAAGGCAGCGTGAGGAGGTAGGGCCTAAATACAGTATACAAACTTGGTGTGGATTTGAACACTGTCTACGTGCCTATGTGCCTGTGTGTAAGCGTGTGGGTGTGTGCATGTACAGTGATGTGAAAATGAAAATACTCCCTTTTTCATTTCAATGGTTTTACATATTACGGCAGAACTAACCATAACCTAGTCGTCACCAAATCCCAACCATAGAATCTAAACTCATGTAGCTCATAACATACACACACACAAAATTTGCTTTATCATTATGTATTCAACCAAAAATTAGCCAATATGCAGAAGCCATGCGTGATGTCATTTAATTGAACTCTTGAGTGTTTAGCCTTTTAGTTTGGTACGTTTGGGCAGGTGAGAACACGTGCAATAAAACTCAGGTGCCTACCAAACAACCGATCTCAGACCTCCTGTGGGAGGGGGTCTTGGGGCCGCTTCCAGGTGAACCCTGGAGCGGTTTGATTGAAGTGAGAACACAGTTTGACCCAATTGCAGGAAGTGATCCAAACATGCTATACGGTGTTTGGTTGAAAACATCAGTTTGATGAGCTAACACAAATTTCTCTTTGCAGAAATATCAATTGATAGCCCAGGAGAATATTTACTTTTCTCGTCTCCTTTGTAATAGCAAACATGTAAACAAGTCGTTAGCCTATTGTATTTTCATTTGTTCAGCCTGAAGATTCTACTTTAGAAAAATGTTATGTTATTACTTCATCTGTACGGAATAGTGTAGCACTACCTACATAGACATTTTTCATCTGTTTATTTGTCAGACTGTAAGCAACAGGTCATAATTGTTGCACCACATACAGCCTTCTCCACTCATATCTGTGTCTAATGGTAGTGTGTCTGCTTTGGTATGTGTAATTGCATACATGTTTGCCAGACGGAATCTTGACAGTCTTTCACATTCATCCCCCACATAACTTCACCTTTAATAAGAACATCAAAGGGGGATAACAGCTATAAATGCAACAACCAATAAGGTGGTAGGGGTAGGAATGGATTTGTTTTATCTGTGCACCTGATCAATTCCTGACCAAAGAACAAATTACATTTGCAAACATATAGAAATCCTGCTTTGCTTAGTGTGGACCTGTGTGAAAGCAATCCAGACTAATGGGAAAAAACAAAACAATGTATCAACGTAATGCTGGTTTGGAACTGGCTATCAAACTATGAGGTGAGAAGTGAACTAAAATCTTCACTGAATTATCTCTTGTTTATGAAATGACACACATGGGACGGGAATCACCTCTCTTCCGGCTGTAGTCTTTTGCTTTCTTTCCTCTCCTCCGCTCCCTGTGATGTCTCTTTCGCTTCATATCGCTGGAGGTCACTGAGGTCAGAGTGCAGGCGGACTCCTCCGAACCACTGTCGCTGCTGAAGGAGGAGCAGGACGACTCCACCTTTGACCTCTTTCTGGGCTTGGAGTCTGAATACAGCAGCTTCCCTCGTTTCGAATCTGCACGTGATAGCAGAGAGAGAAGTCTGAATCCTCACAATGAAACAAAACTGAATGAATCCCATAATGAGTCAACAGTGAGGGCAGTCGGAATCCCCACACTGAATCAACACTGAGGGCCGTCTGAATCACTGAATCACAGTTTGAATCACTACTGGGATGCATTTATGGTTCTTCCTGTAGGTTGGACAACTTACGTAGTTCTATTCCTGAACACATTTACAAAGAAATGTTCACATAAAAATCATTATTCATGTCCAGGCTGTTATTTACCTCATTACCTCATGTTCTTTAAATGCCGCGGTTACTAAACATGGAAAGCCTCACCAGAGCACAGAAACAGAATGTGGCGGGAGGGAAGAGAGCGTTTGTGGCGGGGGTGGCCAGCGGCAGACCTTCGGCTGTGGAGGCAGTGGGGGCGGCCGAGCGGAGGCTGGTGAGGTTCTCGATCTGGGAGCGCAGGAACTTGCGGTCCTGCTGCAGGTCCTCCACCTGTCGTTCCAGGAAGCTGATGCGCTCCTGCTTGCTCTCCAGCAGGCACTGCAGCTTGGTGATGGTCAGCATCACCCTGGGGGGCAGCCCTTCGGCTGGGGACAGTGCTGGGGGGGGGGGGGGGATACACATTTGGACATGCTTTTCAGCCCCGCTGATTATTTGTCATGTTATTTCTGTGAGTGCTATATCTACCACTGAAACAACACCAAGCACTTCCGATAGACACCTAGATTTAATTAACATTTGTTGTCAGATCTGACGTGCGTGCAGCTATAATGCATTTATGGTGCGCTGTGCTTTTTCATGTTGTTAGCAAACCTGTGTTGTGCATGTTCATACTTTTAGCAAACCTTGTGCATTGTAGGGTCATTCTATCCCATCATATGTCTGTTATGCTATGTGTTTGTTATATCAATCCATTCATACATTCTCAAACCCGCTTAAGGTTGTGGGGGTGCTGGAGTCTATCTCTGAATGCACTGGACAAGAGGCAGGAATACACCCTGTACAGGTCGGGTGTTGGTTATATTATTGCCTTTTACCTCATAATAGCACATTAAAACAAAAAGTGCAAGCCTTCGATTGGAGAACTATTCATTTACGGTGGGGTGACAGTTCAAAGGCCATTCCGATTCCCCTGATTCGCAACAATGAATAAACAAGCCTCCTTCCACTTAGCCCCTATTGGCCACATCGGGTATCTTATTTAAGATGTGTGGTGCTGATGACAGCCTGGTCTGTGATGCAGTTGGAGGCAGAGAGCGTGTGACAGAGACTGCTCACACACTGGGGTGCAGCTGAGTCTGGGAAAATGCATACTGCACCGCCTATGGAACGACGACAGCTTCTAATCATAAATCAGTGGAACCTACACCCCATGTGGTTTGCCATGACATTCAAAGATTTTTAACATTAGTCATGAAATACACAGGAAAAGACAACTTTGAAAAGAGAGCATAGATAATATTGAAAGTATTATTTTTCAACCATTATAATATCATGGAAATTCATTTGGTTGTGATGACTTCAGAGCTTTGTTAACCTCCATATTGTCCCATATAAAAATCAAATACCACTATATTTATTTCTCAGAAAATCAGACCCATAGAAGGGAGATAGTGTACTACTTAACTCCTTCAGGTGCAAGCAAAGAGGCTGGCCATGTGGGCCAGAGTTTTAATATGATCTTACAATCACTAAGTACACCTTGGATACAAGGTGACTTGAGCTCCTGTCCTCTGTCCAAACAATGACTTTAAGTGAAATTCTGACAGCCTATGAGGAAGAAGAGATCCCCCTGCAGCCCTTGAACTCTTCTAAAAGCTGTTATGCGCTTACTGGACACTGCGCTGCTCAGAGTGTTGTCCTGCTCCACATCACTGGCTGTCCCAGAGGTCATGGTTTCCCACTTAACTTCTTCCGGGTCATTCTCCTGCTTCAGCCAGCACTGCGAGCTCACGCTCGCCTTCTTCCTCATGTCAGAGCTGGAGTCAATCTCAATAATGGGGCAGAATCGTGTGGGTTCCTCCAACCAGAGAGATGATGACATCTCTTCCTAGGGCCTTTGTTCACCTGCAAAACAAGGAGGTGGTGCCACCAGTTGCTTGAGTCTGACTGCAGAACATCTGATGCCGATACATGACTGCTAGCCAGCTGTGTTGAATAGAATCTGTCTAATGACAATAACATAAGCTGTGACATTGAAAATAATGTTTTTTAAGCACAATGATTTCAATGAAAATTCCCCAAATTTCCATTACCTAGTTGACAGACAACCATAGGGAAGTCGGCCATGGTAGCAGGTGAAAACAGTAGCAGAACTGAATACCATACTGAATTCTATAAATACAAGAGATTCATCCCAAAAAGTTTGAAAACACTCATTTTTTTCTTTTCTTTTTTTTACTTTAGAGAGCAAACATCACAATGCTAATTGTGAAACAACGCAACATCCGTCGCGCCCTGCATGCCACAGATGATTTTATGACACACTTCAGGCACTTTTGGTCATCACTCTCTCTCCGGTCTCCACGGAGATGATGAAACCAATGATAAGTCATTTGGCAACAATATATTTATCAGTCAAACGTATGCTTTCTCATAATGTACAGGCATACTTTCATTGTATTTTAACGTCTACCTCTTCACATATGGATAGCTTACTACATTCATACTAGTTCAGGTATTCATTTAGACCCCCAAAGAAATTTTGAATACCAGTATCTATACGTTTCTATTTTCAGTCAAGTTGACGCATTATGGAGATTGCGCGACATAATCGCATTTTTTTTTTTCGTCAAATGGAATTTCAAATGTTACCAAACCAAGCCGCGGATCAGTAAAACACAAATGTAACATCAGAAATACGTACCTCTGTTCTTCCCACTCAGCCGACAATTAGCCTACAAGCGCGTCTAATCAAATTAGGAAATATTGTCCAGGGAAAGGGGTTATTTCTTATATAAACATTTGTAGAACGCTTTTATTTTTCATCTCGCCCCTATTCTTGAGAAACTGCACACCTCGAAAGCAGCCGTCTTTGTGATTGGGGCCGGGGTTTAGGAGGTGATAGGCGACGAGGCAGTACCGCTAACCAGTCAGGAAAAGGAATGCGCTCCGAAACCTACAGCCTCCTGCTCTGCTTCGGCGCTGCGTTGTGCATCAAGTGCACCACGGGACTTCGAGTGCAAAGCAGCATTAACCATTTTACTTCATTTTGGATTGCATTCTTCTAAGACTCCTGTTGGTCCGTATACAAATAGCTTGCACAAGTTCGCCGGACTTTCTAAAATGCATTCCTGAAAATGGACGGAAATACATGTTTAACCTACAAAAAACACTCTCAAAACAGGTGTGTCAGAAACAACGCATAATGAGTCATTTTTTAAAAACGTCCATGTCTAGGTAAGGACAACACATTTTGTGTTGCTTTCAACATTGTATTTTTTTTATTCTCTCTTTGTAACACATAAATTGTGTACTCGCAACACAAAAGTAGTAACTGACACAAAATGTGCTGAAAGTAACACAAAAGTAGTAACACAAAAGATGAATATTATCTTTTGTGTTGAATATTAACACATCCTTTTTCGAGTGCACAGCCCAGCTACAAATAAGGGTTTATAGAATTAATCTGACCCAGTGTATGATTTTATTATGTAAGCATGGGCTTACATAAGGCTTGATTTAAATGAACCCCACAGAGTGCATGGTTTTGTGTACATGTGTAACCTTCGCATACATTATATTCAGTTGTTTAACTTAAATGCTTTCTTTACCCTCAGGCCATTTACAGTGACATGTACATGTATGAGTAGCACAGGCAGTTGAGCAATCTGGAGAAAAATGGCTCACACACATTTTTGACTTATATTTTTATTGTCTTCTTATTATTATTACATATGCAGTGTGCCTTTCACTCAAGTATTCCTATAACTGCCTCATTATTACTTCTAATTTTTTAATAACATTTAATCCCCTGGATGGAATTCATATTAGTATGCATTTCGAAAAATGTTCACAAATCTCACAAAACCTTCAGTTAAGAAGCAGACAATTAAAATACTGATTATGAATCGATTTAAGAAAGACATTAGAAATGCAGCTGCCAGGATGACACCATCAAATCACTTAGACCCCTCAAAGATCAGACAGCAGTATAACGCAATCCATTACTCCCTATAGCTTCAAAACTTCTGGGACAAAGTTTGTCTCCTGGACACTAGATCTGTACTGCCTCCTCATACATCCATGTTTAGATAATATTCACACATACTAAAGTTAATACTTCACTAAATACAAGTGAATATGCTTACAATATACATTAGTTATGTGTTATATATTAGGATGTATTAGTCTTCAATTGAAAATAAAACTGAAAAGGTATTCAGCTTTTTACCAAACCATATTTTTTTTTCCATGTGTGACATTGGGATGCAAGGCAGCTGGTTGTCCATTTTTTGTTTCTGACTTTTTTTGTTGTTGTTGTTGTTGTTTTTGATTGTTGGGGGAAACTGAGGCATTCTCCAGACTGGGTAAGCTCACAACTAATACAGTATTCATTGTCAAAAGAATCCATTCCGAAACAAATGCCCATATTGTTCATCACATCAGTGGTATCATTACAGCAGACAGACAGAATTGCATAAACAACCCAAGTTTTTTGTCACGCAGTTAATGGTGCGGTAACACTGTGGACCGTGCACTGGGCTGGTAGATACTGGCACAACATAACAATCAGATTGACAGAAACACAAACAAAGTTCTTCACAATGTTCCTCAGTACAACACTACCCCGCGATTCATAATCACAAAACCACATCAAATTCAGTTCCCTGAGAGCAATGATTAAGCAGGCTTTTCCTTCACTTCTCTCATTTTCTCTTGATTATTAATCCCAGTTTCTACACAACTTTAACTTCATTTTTGAGGCTATAAATAAACTGATCAGTTATGTACTGGGAATTTGTACAGACAATGAGTAGCTTCTTGAAAAAAACCCTCAAGGAACTGAGTTTGATGCCCCTGTACTTGAGGTTTCATAGTACAGGTGTCCAACTGGACACAGAATGGCTCATTGATGTCTACCACAGAGAAATGGAAGAAATGGCAGTAGCTCACAAGAAATAATAATGGGGAATTTCAAGCACAACTGGAATTATAAGCTAATTATCAGTACATTACTTAACAATAAATATAAAGGTTGAAATAATTGCTTAAAATCTTTTAGACTTTGTTTGAAAAAATACTGGGTAAAAGACAGTATCGTTAGACATAAAACACCAAGTCCAAAAAAGTCATTTCAAAAGCTGACATAGAAATGCTAGGAACATTCCAGCTTATGCCTTTCCTGACGCTATTTTCTAATGCAACTACTTTGGTAACAAAAGGGTGAGATTGAACGACAGACAGCTGTGCTTAACACACTGCGATCATGGCTAGTTATGTGTCTGAATACAGTAGGAATGGTTGTGAGTGGAGTTAGTAACTCGATCCGCTCTGGGTGTTTTTCCCCCTCAGTGAGTCATCCCTCAGTGAAGGATCTCCAACAGCAGCCGCTTGAAGTCACCACCGCACTCAGACCTCAGGGCGTCCTTCAGGGACTCGTCATACTTCTCCAGGTACATGTCCTTGATGGTCTCCAGATCAATCTGACAGAGGAAACCAGCACACCCAGTTGGAACTTTCTGGCTTTTCTTCACACCTTGTAAAATGGGCTGCATTTGTGTGTTGCTGTCTTAGACTTTCCTAGTAATGTTTGTCAAGCCAATTATGGGCAATTCATTGATGTCATTTAGTAAGGACAGGCTTCCTTCACAATGATCTCAACTGTAAAATGATTATAAGTAAAGATACTTTTTTTGAGACTCAAGCCTCTGTTTTATGTGGTATAACACAGACATGGTAGAATCTCTGCATTGAGCATTCCATTCTTAACTGAATTAATTCAAGCCATGGTTTGACTGAGTCAAAAAATGTTAAGCTAAGAGGAGTTACAATTGGGGCATCTACTTTAGGTCATTTCAAAATAATAGCTAAGAGACTGGTTAACTTAAGCTTTCATGTACTATATCAGATTTTCAGTGGGTCAAAAGTTTACATACACTTTGTTAGTATTTGGTGGCATTGCCTTTTAATTGCTTAACTTGAATCAAACATTAGGGGTAGCCTTCCACAAGCTTCTCACAATACTTTGCCAGAATTTTTGCCCGTGAATTAAAGCTAAAATAAATCGGTCTCTAATCGATTGTTTTTAAAATTTCCACTGATGTGAACGAAGTAGATGCCCTAACTGACTTGCCAAAAGAAATGTGTGGCAACATGAAATGTGCAGAGTTGTGAAAAACCGAGTATGTATTGGCCTCAACTGTAAGTGCAAGGTAAAAGATGTATTTTTGTCAGCCGTGTTTACCGTACCTCAGAGCGACACACGATGATGCGGATGAGGGTGTCCTCATCTGTGCCCGCTCCCTTCATGGCAGCGTTCAGCCGTCGGGCAAAAAAGAGCTGCGGGCTCTTGGCACACCTCACTGCGGAAATGAGGGAGAGACACTGTGAGCCCCACCTCTGAAACCCGACCGAACATCCCAGTCATTCCACAGCAGGGCAGTCCACTATCCATGCCAGGCCACTGCTAGGACGTGGCCATTTTGATGGGCAGAAATTAAAATTAGCAAAAGAAAAAACAAAAATACTCCCTCACATGTACCCAAGCAATTTACGCAATTTAAATGCAATTAAAAGCAAAAAAAAAACAAAAACACAGTGACCTGCTTGGTCTTCATAAAGAGACTTGGCAAATGCAATGTAGATGAATGAAAACTGGGTGGTACATATTGACATAAAACAACAATATAAGCAGAACTTTTAAATGTTTAAACTGTTGAAATGTACTGTGTACCTTTTCAAATGTGATGACACGCACAGAAACTTCAGTGTCGAATACAGAACAACAAGAGCCTAAAATCCTAAAAGTCTTTTCAGAATTAGGTTCAATATGTTGCTCAATATTACCATGTCAAAAGACATTGCTGGTTGTCTCTAGGCAGTCTTCTTTCTCCAATATATGCTACCGCCGGATTATTTTATAAGAAAATTATCTAGTCGATGTGATAGCTTCATTTCAAATGAAACTCTGGTATTTGAAGAGTGAAAATGAACTGTTGTAACCACCAGTCACCACAGATATTGCCACCAAAACTGAAAAATGAAGGATAGATGCTTTAAATGGGCATTCATTGTTTGTGCTTTTTTCCCTAAGTCAATACCCTTCCTCAGTACCAGTTCAGAAGCAATGAAGGCCATATAAATCACTGTCACAACATTAATAATTAGAAGGACATGTTGGATTCATTGGGTTTATATTGTTTGAACAGTATACAGACTCAGGAATATTGCAGGTGCTTGGAGCAGATTTATACCAACCAAGAGTTTTGTAGCAGTCTTTCAGTGTTCCAGAAGTCTCACTGTCGATGGCATCCAAGATCTCAGTTCCAGAGAGCTGCAGAACAAACAGGAGAGGTGAATGATACCGTTGTGCCCACACAGTTACGCCACAATCTGTGACCACAGCGCAAACCCGTTGCTGTCTGCAGGAACTCATGATGAGCCGACACAAGTCAGCCGTAAGGCCACGCATTGGAGCCCGTGATGAAGGACTGCTGAAAAACTTACTGCCTGACACGTGCAATCGAGGCCGCATGTTTTACGCTTACCTGAGATACACAAATTGTTACTTACAGTACACAATCCAGAAATGAAAGCTGAACGTTTTAATCTGTGTCAGAAGTGGACATAAAGCTGTGCATAACTACGCACACCGCTGACTGCCCAAAGAATGTATGTAGTAAACAGAGCCCTTCCCTGCTCCAATACTGAAAAAATCAATGACAATCCAAAGCATTAGAATAATTACGGTGCTGTTCCAATGCTGCGGCATATAAGGGACAGCATCACTGACAGCCGTGAACAAGCGTTCATGGGGCAGAGCCCTGTTCCATTGAGGGGGCAGGGACGGAGACGTGGGAACGTACCGACTCATAGATCTTGAAGGTGGCCTGAAGCTGCAGATAGTTTCTGCGTGACAGGATGTAGGTGAAGGTGGATTCATCTGTCCCAAAGCGGCCCTCCCCAGCCTACAAAGGAGGAGGAATGGGTCAAGATGAAAATACAGTCATATCCAGATAATAGACAGGTGCTCTAATATTGTCTGCAATACGTGTTTGTGACGCAAGTTAAAGTACACTCATGGCCATTTTAAAATGGATAGTGGTTTACCGTGTAATTATGACTCAACATATACTGCCCCTCAAAACATCAATCCAAAGCATCGTTGAAAATCGTAATTTGAAAATGAGTCACAGGGAAAGTAGTCAACATAATTACAAAACAAGTTAGCTGGCCTTACAAGACACTTCAGCTGCCATTAAGAGCTTTACAGCTGTTAATTTACTGAATGCATCCACTTGATTCACTTCATGTAGTGATTTGTCTGTCACTTTTGTTTAACCCATAGAAGTTAAAAAACATGAAACAAAAGTAAAAATTTGTCCAGCATGCACCAGCAAAACAGACCTCATAACCTCATAAATATGCTTTCACAAATTTCCCATTTCTGTTAATCAACAGAAATGAAATGAGCCCTGAAAACATATAATACTTGGCAACTTTAACTAGCGTTATTGTTAGTGTCATATGACAATCTTCCATGTCTGCTTTCTCCTGAAAGTCTGACTGAGAGCTGCAGCCCCACCAGTACTCTACATGGGAGCAGATGGTGGAAAAACCAACACACGGTCAGATTAAGGCACATCAAAAGTTGCATAATCACATTGGAAGATTAACCTGTGGTTGGCAAGATACTGCTGCACTGGCATATTGGCAGTGAGTTATACTGGCCAGCGGAAGCTGTTGGGTGGCTGATGTGGAACAAAACGAATCAACTCAATCCAACTAGGCAGGGAAATTTATTCTGAGCTTTAGCATAAATGATTTGTCTGGAAAGAGCGCATCATTGATGAACTTCCCATAACTAATCACCTTAAAAGGGGCATGAGAATACATAGTAAAGGGAATTCAAATTTGTTGTTTTTTTTCTGTAGTGCACAGATGCACTACAGACTAGACAGTACATCTCGATAGCTAATGAAACATTTCAGCACAACTGCTTCTGCTCAGCATTGACGAAGGACAAAGTAACCTTTTGTATTCTTTGGATATACAAGAGAACTTAGAAAATTAAGAATTTCAGGGAAAAGGGAAACATTGAAAAGCCAAGAGCATGGCGGTACTGTACCTCAAACAAAGCGGCGGCATCTTGTTCTGCCTGGGCTTCATCTACATCGTAGGTCTCATCTCTCACACCCTGGCAGAGAAAAGAGTTCCTGTAAAGTGATCTGCTCTTTTGCCAATCGGTCGAGGCTAACACTGTGGCCTCTCCTGCCAATAAGCCTCCCCTTCTGTCATCCACAATAACACAAAAGCCCAGAAAACAAAACTGGGTGGGTCTGCTTTTCATAGGGAACTTAATTTTGGCCCACAGAGCAGAGAGATTATTGTGGTTTCCTGTTGAATTTAATGTATAAGAGAAGGCACTTTAAGACATATGTGGTTGGACCCGTCAGTAAATGGCCGTTTGGGAACAGGTGTGAGATGGTGATGCTACTTGCAAAAGCGGAAAATGTTTTTACCTGCAGGAGGGACATCAGCAGGTTCTTCACATCGCCGCTGGTGTCCCCCTCGATGTCCGCCTCCAGATCTCGCTCATGCACTGTGCGTGTAAATGAAAGCGAAACAGAGAGGGCTGCAGAAAGTCGCTAAATACTGTACAAAAGATGGTCCCAGTCATAATCATACATAATCATGCATAATCATACACAAAAGCACAAAATTATTGGTACAGCTGTCTTCAATAGCAACATTAAGAGAAGACTGCACACTGTACAACCACATTAAATCTTTACAGTCATATTGTTTCCTTGTCATGGTCACCCCACTATTTCAAGATTAGGCACCAAAATGCAGTCGCTCCACGGATAATAACTGAAATACAGTTGTCACTTTAAAGATAAATTAGTCCGCCAAGAAAAGAATAAAGGATGTTCAACAGGAACAGGGTCTTGGGCAGGGACAGGCTAAGGGCATTTCCCCTTGAGTTCTCCAAAGTGACGTAACACTCCAAGATGGAAGCAGATAAGCCTAATCAAGAGGCAGCAGATATTTTCCAAACATAATAATTCAAAGAAAATACAATATCATAGGAGTGAACTACGGAGCGAAATTACGGGGTTAGCAAGCTAACTTAAGCTTTATCCCTAGATTTTCCCTATCACAATGCTGACTGACTTTTAATTGGGGTATATCAGCATAATTATTGAGTTCATGAAGAAGAAAACATTTTGTGTGATTGCTTCAGGCAATATTTTAAATATCCTGTATCAAGTGTAAGGTTTAGGAGCTCTGGAAGGAGTAGTTGTCGCTTTTGAGTGTAGATTTATTTGTTAGCAGTGGTCAGGTAAATATGGTATATTAACTTACAAATTTACACTATTAGTAATTTTGCCCCTGGCTTTGCTGGTGGCAACAGTGTTACTTTTTGACATTATTATTGTTTTATGTTCTTCGTATCATCCATTATATCTGCCCATATCAGTCTTTTTTCCTCATTACATTACATTACATTACATTACAGGCATTTAGCAGACGCTCTTATCCAGAGCGACGTACAACAAGTGCATTAGTTCAAGGTGCAGAGGTGCAAAAGAAACACACTAGAGTGAAGTAAAGATCGTAGTGCCAGAAGTGACCACATAGATCAGGACTCCAACCCTGTAGAGTAACCTGTTCAGCAAACAACAATCCTACCAAGTACAAACTAGCACTGGAATCACATTTGCCTAATTAGACAAAAACAATCCTGCCAAATAAAAACTAACGTAATCGTATTAGCCTAACTAGGTACATTGAGCTAAACTATAGGCTAGGGAGGGGTGGGGAGAGGTGCAGCCTCAGGTGAGAAACGCGTTGCTCGAGTACGATCCATGCTATACTGCTATTGGCTCATATTTGCAGAACCCGCCACTTTTTTGTGAAGCCAGCGAACGCATAGAAACCCTGGGTATTTTAAGCTTCCATTGTAGTATTCTCCCTATATCTAACAGGTTTATATGTAAATAACAATAATGGTTTGCTATGAGGAAAAGGATTGATACAACTGGAGTGACTTGAAAATAATGCATAAACAAGTGTTAATAATACTTGCTCAATGATACTTACCTTCGAAGTAGGTATCCTTATACATCAGAATCTCCTGTCAAAATGTTATGAGAAAAAGCATTGACAATTGAACCTGCAGGGCTTGATATGTATGCCTAAAATACAATCTGTAGAAGAACGTTTACTATTTCTCCCTCCAAAATACTCTGCAGCAAATAAACATGTATCTTTATGGATTCCTACAGTACTTATGCTTTAGAATAATTTTCATCTGTCATTGTGCTTCTTTTATTCTAGAGCAAAATGTTCTGTCAGTCGATTACAACAGTAACTGCTTCATGTTGGTCATTCTAACTTATGCCTTTTCTGTTCCTTTCCATCTATAAATGACAGAAGGACCAACCGCGTTGCTGGCTGTGCACAGTATCTCCACCAGCACATCCTCGTCAGTGCCGGCCCCCTTCATGGCCTTTCTCAGTTCCTTCACAGCGTAGACATGTGGAGCATCCAGCATGGCGATGATGGCTTTCTCAAAGTTCCCTGACAGCTCTTTCTTCAGAACCTCCTCCAGCTCCTTCAGTGGGACACAGATAAACACTGCTGTAAAAAACTACCTTTCTTTCAAAGGCAACTCAGCAAGACATTTTTCTCCCAAGTCACTCTGGACAGTTCCTTCACTGTGTTCTCAAAGCTATGAAGTTCAGAGGGTAGATGCCAAATGAGTATTCATGAGCAGGAAAATCATCAGCTGTTCATCATCTGATTCTAATCACTGTCAGCATGCGGACAGTCATGATAATAGCCAACAGATCACAATGAATCAAATGTGTTCCAGGCCCGCCACGGTCATAAATATTCATGAGTTTAGTCATTGAGAGTGTTCTTTGTTAGAACACTAGCAGGGACTGTAACTTGAATAAAAAGGAGAACGACACACAGAGTTCAGGGACTGACCAGTGTTTTTCCTACATTCTGACTGAGTGCAGACAAAAATCCACCCAAAAATAGTGGACATTCTGATGTTTTGGCAAAGCAGTACAGAGTCACTGATGTCACCAGGTAGAACTGACCCAACTTATGGAATTTACCTAATAATAATAATAATAATAATAATAATAATCGGTGCAGTGGGTAGAACTGTTAGGTAACTGGGTTGGATAATGGATGGATAATAATAATACGAAAAGGGGCTCCAGCAGCTGTAGTGTCTCACTGGTGCATAAAGTGCTTTACAGGTATTATAAGTGACAATATCTAACCATCCATTATCTTACCTGCTTATTCTTGTTCATGGTCACAGGCAATGTTGGATCCTATCCCAGCATGCATTGGGTGAGAGGCAGGAATACACAGGTCACATGTCACTGCACAAGTCAGGGCACACACACACCAACCTAACCTAACATGCATGTCTGTGGTTTGTGGGAAGAAACTAGAGTACCCGGAGGAAACCCACATGGACATGGGGAGAACATACAAACTCCATATAGAATGGCTCCAGTCAGGTTTCAGCTACCCACTGCACCATCGTGCTGTCCTGAGTGATAATATGATTTAAAAAAGCAAGTATTGACTGTAAAAGCTAGTACAACCAATGAAACCGCAGAACCAAAAAACACACGCACCATACTCACATCATCGTACTTTTCGAAATAGGCTTGTTTTATTTCCAAGCGTTGGGCTGCTGAGCGATTTGCTAAAATGTCGATAATGGCTTGTTCATCGGTCCCTGGACAAACAGACAAAAGAATATAGCCTACTTAATGAGCTGGGTAAACCACATGGCCAGGGAAACCACACCATCTGAGAAGAGAGGAAGGTCATTTATGATACTGACATGTTCATTTTTCTAAATTATAAGATAATATTTCAAGACAAAAACAGTTATTATACCTTTAGTTATAGAACCACAGAAGAAAGCTGAAATATGACCATCCATAATTGGCTGCATTAGAGACAAGGGCATACATTTAGTTTGAATATTGGGCAGGTTGAATTGCATACACCCCAAGAACTGCAACCTTCTAGGGGTGTCTGAAGAACCTCTTTAAAAGAACATTGGAGAAATGATAATTTCTGGCAAATTCTAAGGGGAAAATACTTCAGACCACTGATCAGTATATCTCAATCACAACATTAAATCCCCATCTTTATTATATTATATATTATGTAATGTTATGCAAAGCAAAACTGCATAACATTATAATATTATATTATATGAAAACAAATGTTTTATCATCATGCTATATTATTTGGGCATTTAGCCTCTTTATAATATTGGGGGAGGGTAACCTCCTATGCCACCTATAAATTACACCCTTGATTAGAGAAAATAGGTCACATTTACACAGCTGTCTGACATCCTGTCATTAAACCAACGCTTGATGTCTTGATGTGGTCAGATTCAAACATGCCTTGCCATCTTCAGTTAACATAAGCCTTTATTTGGTATTTGTCTGTACAGGTTGACATAGCTTAGTGCTGAAATAGCTTTGTGCTTGCTGAAATTAAAATAGCTATGTCCTTTTTCTCTTGAAGAGTAATCTTCCTGCTCTGCATGTTTGCTGCACAAATTATATTGAGATCTTCATGTTTGCCAAAACAAAATGACTAAAACAACAACTAACCGTGGCTACATTTACCTGCTCCCAATTGTGAAATGTAAATTATATACATACATATATATATATATATATATAGGATTGCATAGGATCTTTGTGTAGTAAACTGACCGTGGTGAAATTGTGACTGTTGACATTTAAAGGAGCGAAGGGAACGAAGACTAAGTAAGTGACATTTTAAACGTTAGAATAGTTTTTATTTTTATTTTATTTTATTCTTCGCATAGAACATACTGATCATGTGACCAAATCTCTTGTTTGAGCATGGCAGTGTATACACAGTATATACTGTGCGCGGAACATCCAACTTACCCCACCCTTTACACGCTTTGCGGATTGCTTTAATGTCCGCCACCACATCAAAGTCTGGGTAAGGCACAATTGTTGGCTGTGGAAAAAGTGAAAGAGCTCATCGTTATTTTTTTATTCCAATATATACTATAGCATATGCACGCGGCAACACAATTTTAAAAACCCGGGTGCTGAAAAAGGAGTGTAATGATTCGGGGTGGGGGAGAAAGTCTGTTGCTGAATGATAACGTAAGATGGATGGCTACACAGGCCGATGGGGTGTCGGAGACACGTTGTTTACATTGGCCATTCAGCTAACGGGGTTCTGACGAATTCCATAGAGGAGCGACTGTATCTTCCCACCTCCCCCAGACGCTGAATTTACATGTAACTGTGCTGGAACTTAAAGCAATACACCAATAAAACGTCACGCAATAATCACAAATTGTATATCAAGACAGTACTAGATTGAATCGCATCCTCTGTGCAAATCATCAGTTTAAATGGACGGGGAGATGGAGTAGCAAAATATATGCGCCAGATGCGTGTTAAATTTAATTAGCCTGCATTTTTAGATATTTAGCACGATATCCCATGAATTTACCATACTCGTCTACAAATTGCTAAATAAGAGCAACAAGATAAATAAAAGTTCGCGATCTTTTCTACTTCGTGATTATTTTCTGAGTGGGTTAGTACTTTCCTTGGACACTGGCTACAGTGTTTGCAGTTAGCTCTTAGAATTGGATGCAACATCAATCCTTTCTTTTTATCACACAATTAGTACGCGAAAAGAAGAAAGAAAATAAAGGGATGTCGATACGCACTTGAACGTTTCCCATTTTGTGATGTTTATTCGTCTGTGGTATTTTTCCAGAGCTGTTGGGTGTCCGTGTTGCTCCTCACTTCAGCCCTAAAAGGCCCTGGACAGTGCCTCACACACTGCTGACGTCACTGCAGGGGGCTAGTTGAATTGACTGCTCTGCGGATAGAAACTTAACCATTTACTTAACTGAAAGGCTAGAAATAGCCACAGACTTGAAGGTGCTATATCCTATTCCAAAGCATCGGTGAAATGCAAAATACTACATGAAATGTCACGGTCAGAAGGTGGTTCTACGGTGGTAATGAGTGCATGCATACAAGAAAGTCACACTGGACGATTACTGCCCCTCAGGATTTTGAAAGGGTGTAGTTTTTGCTGTGTCATATCATGTTCAGTCGAAATGATTTTGTTCGATTAGGTACCGACACAATTATGAATGTTCTCAGGAAGAAAAAAGTAAACACTGACTTGAAAATGACTCAAAATCCCATTCTGATTTACTCCACCTAAGTGTTTAGTAGGGCATGATAAGAAAATAAAAATAGGATTTACAATAGGGGGGGAAGCAGCAGAAATCAACACAAGTGACCAAATCCAGCGCGAGTTAATGTCCTTTAATTTTAGGCGTGGAAATGAAAGGCGAAATGTAGGTGGTTGCTTTCACGTATACGAAATGGGCTGCAGTTGACTCCCGACAGCCCAGATCCTAATCACAGCTTTTCAGTGCGCAATTTGTAATTCCAACTTTGATAATTACCTGCTATCGGCTGCCCAAGCTGCCCCCTCGCTTGATGAAGTAAATGTGTTTACGTGTCTCAATTCTGCAGTCGCTGCTGCCACGTTTTTATGCAACTCAGCATGACTAACTCCTCTGCAGCTTTGAACATTGTCTCACACAATAGCCTCTGTTAATCTGTGACTGTTCAAAGTCCCTTGCATAGTTGCCTCACAAATTGCGAACAGAGTTTTCATGCGTCTTCCAAGGAAATTGTGGAGGGGAATAACCCTGTAGTGGTACAAAATCAGGAATTTAAAATGACGGTGTTAGCAAAAAGGTCTATAGAAAAAAGACGCCTATGTCGGTGAACTTCAGCCTTATCCTGTTCTCATGAATGACACATCTAATTGATTAAAGTTATTTTTTTGTTCATGTTTTTTTAAATTATAGTTTAAATGCATGTTATTAATCTGATGTATGTCATAGCTTTTTACTCTTGTCCTGGAGCCAGTAGGTTGCCCAAGTAGAAATTAGCACAGTGGCACATCATTTGTGCTTATGTGAATAAACATACTTTATTTATTGCTGTGATGGCTTATATATTGTACTATGCTTTGCATTTGTGCTACTGCTGAACAGAATATTCACTGCTGATCTCTCCGGATAAATCACTTGAAATCAGTGTGCAGTTTGAATTAGAACAAATCCTTCTGTGAATTTAAGTCTCCTGTAGTATAAATGATAGGCTGAAAATTATATTTCTAAGTTGCCAATAATGACTTTTTGTCAGAATTGGCACAACCAAAATGTAAATAGGCTGATATTTAGAGATAACAGTCTGTCATGGATAGAGCAAAAAAGATGTAAGATGGTTAGCATTTGGGTAGCATCAGTGATGAAACAGATTTGACCATACAAACAAAAGAGGCCACTGTGTATTGTTTCAAAAGAGAAAAGCTCCAGCCCACAGATAATGCCTTCCACACTGATACCGTTTATCTTCTGTTTCAAAAGCATCAGCCTTAGGTCACATTTACAGATGAGACGACAGGCCAGCACAACATGTTGCTTAATCCTAAAGACGCTAGAAGGTGTGGGATGTCCTTTCCTTATTTATTACCTTCTTTTTTGGCACAAATAACAGTAGTTCAGTTTGTTACTGCTTATTTGTTATTTTATGTGTTTATTTGTTAGCATGTGCTTTAGGCCTTTTGCAATGCAATTGCATCTTTGACAAGCCAGTGAAGCCAATAGAACTGAATTAAACTGAACTGAGAAAAAGTGGGTAAAATAATTCTGCAGCTGAAATACCAGTATCCAACTAATTATGGTTTTGAATGATTAAATGTAATGCATGCAGGGCACAACTAAACTAAATACCCATTATTATCTGATATAATATACGGTGTATATTATATATAATGTACTGTGTGTGTGTGTGTGTGTGTGTGTATGCATGCATGCATGCATAAGCACATGTCTGTGTCAGTTTCAATAATTTGTTTGTTTTTGTCATACCAGTATTGTAAATTGAAATTGAAAAAGATCAAGAAGCCATATTACGCAACTAGATATAGTATTTACTGGACTACTGTACTCTGCAAACTTATGATTCAGTTAGTGCATCAAAGAAAAGTGATGTAAATGTAATTCAACTGAAATGCCGACAACTAATATGCAAATGAAGTCACAGTGGTGCCATGTCAGATAGTCTCATTTAACAAGACATCGCATTGTTTTCCAGTTGCTTTGATACAATTTTGCTTTGCATAACATTACTTATAGCAACCACCAGCACATGTGAGCATACAACCCATTTCAAAAATACAAATTTAATATAACACAACCTATGGGGAGTGCATGATGAAACTAAAGCAGATGATAAGTACTGCCAATGCTATGTTATAGAGAATTTCTAGCCATAGCTTCTCATTCCACAACACATTACACTTTTATATATTATTTCAAACTGTCCACCTACATACTTAAGCTACCTACTTAGAGCATAGATGGTGATGTTGCTTCAGCATGAAACTGGCCTTGTTGTCGATAATGTGGGATACATTCTTAATGCTGAAAATAACAAAAAATGCTTGAAAAACAAAAAATAAAAAATAAAATGAAACAATTTCTGAAATGAATGTCTTTGTGCTTCCTTCGTGATTCAGTCCTTATCATTCACGAATGGGCTATGTGACATCTGGCGCTTTGATGTCACGCCTCTTGTAATTGCATGCAGCTTCTATTCATTAACCTGCCATGATACCTTTACATTTACAATAGATCCCATTATTATCAAGGCAGTTTAATTGCTGCCAGCTGTTACATGGTGAAAATAATGCAGTCTTGGTTAAAGACGTGATTCATCTGATTTCTGCCAAAAAATAAATAAATAAAAGAATTTTCTGTGTAGATAATGCACAGCATTAGTATGGGTATGTTTTTTTCATTTAAATTTTCCACCGAGAGCTTCCCTTTGTCCTATGTACTTTGGATGTAATGATTGGCAGTATGGATGGTAAGCAGCTGCAGCCATTTTGGCTCTGTCTCCAGTGAACCACTTCATTGTGTGTGTGTTGTTCTAATGAGATCTAATATGGAAGCTTATGCTTTGGCTTACGGAGTCTAGCAACCAACCCTTTTTTGTTTTTTCTATAGGAAGACATTTAAAATGCGGTGTACAAATGACAATCCAATGTATAGCAGGGTGTTCGATGTTGGATTATTTTTTTGAGCCAATTGCTGAAAAGCTACAAAGACTGTGCTCCCTTTCATTGAGTGGCCACTGTCACAATAAGAGACATTTTCTGACTATAGTATACGATAGAGTATTTGTCCTTGGCCTAACAACAAAACTACAATCATCTCTGGAGTTGGCCAACATGGAATGTCATCATGCAAGAGAAACTTACTTAAAGGCAGGACTATAAGATCATAATTACTACATTTGACTACCTTACCCTTTTCCCCTTTAAGGCTGGAACCAGGCCAACTCCCATAGTTCAGGTTCTGGGTAGTTTCCCATAATCCATAGCAAGTTGTCAGTGATGATTCTGTTGTTGTTAAAACTAAACAAATACCAGAAGGGAAACATGCATATGGCCAGTCAGATACACATTTTGGCAATCTGACTACATCTGGCCAGTCAAATTGCATTTGGGGGTAACATCCCTGCACTGCTACAGCTCTGGTTTGTGGGTAATAGAATGGTCATGCCAGGACTACCAGACCAACCGCCTTGGCTTGTTCTATCGTGGCATTACCTAGAGACACTCGCATATAATCACCTCCCATAAAAATTCTGTTTGTCAGAAGGCTTTGGGGAGGGGTTTTCAGTCAGGGACTTAATATTATGTTTCACATAATATTATGTTGTTTTTCTCTGCACTGAGGTTATTGCTTAACAAACTTGTGCCTAAAACTACAGCATTCTGACACGTAGGGCCTGTATGATTTAATCTGTTTGTTCTCTGGATGCAAAAATGCACAGGAGCTTGGTAGCCTGGTATTTCTAACCAAGTTGTCTTTAAAATGGTCTTTGAATGGAATCTTGGTTCTCAGTGAATCTGCTCACTTGTGCTGCATTAAGTGTTTTCTGTGGTGTTTGTCGCCATCTTCTGGCAGTGTATAAATGCTGCCTGTCAAGTTGATTCTTGATACCATTTCCTAAAAAACCAACTGGCTCTAAATTCTCAGAACATTGCTTAAAATTATTATCAACATAAGAGTAAAAGATCTTCTAGGTTTGTTGTTTAACTCTAACATAGGTTTAAGACATTACTTCAAGGATTAGAGTGAACACCCATACAGTAATCCTAAGAACCCAGATAAGAAAATAACAATTGTTTAATTCCATTATCTGTGCTCACTGAGAATAAACTGTGAAACTGACCAAAAACATAATGGGTTTGTTCACAAATTATCTTCTTTATACCATGTGTTATGCAGCTTGCCAAATTGATTTTTATTTTTATTTTTAGTTAATAGTGTGAGTGTATGATTTTTAAATTCATTTCTTACTCTCAACTAACTTACCAGTTATCTTCAAGAATTTATCATTTAGATGTGGGAAATATTTTAATATATGTACAGAATTTATATGTCTTCTGTTCCTTGTTCCCATAAGGCTATCTATCAAAGAAGTAGTAACCTGCTATAAGGGAATTATTACTGTCATAACCAATAGAAGACCATAGCTGAATTCAGGGCTGCTACCCCTTAAGTTTGATGACATCCCTGTTACCCAACAGGGACACAGGCTCTGGAATTCCCCTGAGAGAAAAAAGCCCATGAACCACAAAACATAAAACTCAAACAGAAGAGGACCCATAAAGTTCCCCAAACAAAAGTTGAGGTGTTGAGAAACAACTATTCTCAACACCTCAAACTGAATTCAAAGGCTTGGAAGCACACATTTTAAAGCCTGTAGTACTGTATATCTGGGCCAACTGTTCATAGAGGTCTGTCTTTCAGTGTATGAAATGAACAGCTGCAGAGTGAAAAGAGGCAGCAGCTGGCATCACACACTTTGAAAGACAAGCATGCTTCTCTGTACTCTTATTACATATGTAAATTTATGGGGCCTGCAAAAGTGATGGGAAGGCATAAACATACAGTATGTCTGAACATAAAACATGTGATATGCAGACAAAATGAATGTCCTGTTGAATAGCCTAGCCTTAATTCACATAAATACGCATGGTGCTTGGGTGCAGTCAAAAAAAAAAAAAAAGCATGTGGGCACACTGGGCGTGGCTAGTGAATATGTTGGTATTTTCGTGACCAGAAGCTACGAGCACACAGCTGAAAGCACATGGTGAATATATTATCAGTGGGATGAACACGTCTGCACAAAAAAGCCCCAAACTTAGGGGATTTTGCGTTTTCTTCTTCTTCTTCTTCCTGCCTAATTAGAACATCACAATGCTGCAAGCCCACAAACAATATGTCTCCCCCTTGGACATTTACTGACACCAGCCAATCAAATGTCACATACACATGCAAATTGACATATCTTTTTGCCCAAGAAAATGTCCATTTAAGACAGCTAGTAAGTTTGTGGCTGGTAATGTCGCGGCCTATGGACCACTGAGTCACAGGATTGAAGCCCACCTGAAACTCCGGCAAATTTTTCATTTCTTATACGTGCTTATTTGTTCACTAATAATTCTCTATTTCTTTTCAACTATTGCTTTTGCAACTGTATAATACTTCTGGATCTTTCTGCTCCAAATCTATTATCATATGCCATCTATACGTTCAGTTAACCGGCTATATTTGCTTTCAATGTGAAAGTTTTCTAGCCAGCTACATATGGAATACAACCGGAGCGGAGTTGTGCTTACTGGCCTGCCTTCTCTAAAACCACCAGCACATTTCAACTCAAAAATTCACACCTTGGAGTGGTGGCTCACTGACAATAAACAATATTGGCTCTTAACTAACACAAATTAAACATGCTGTATTCCAAAGCAATGCAGCTACCCAATGCTTCTTTCAAGTAACTTGGACCTAACACAAACAGTGTTGTATAATAAGTTTAATTTGTTTGTTCTGAAATTGGTAGATGTATCACCAATAATATTTGACTCAGATATATAATATTCTACTCATAATATATTTTAGACTATTCATTTTTAATAAGAAGTTTTATTTTATTTTTACTTTTATAAAGCATTTGACACCACAGAACATCATTGTATGATTAAAACATTAGAATATTTTGTGTAACGGTACGGGTGCTGGGACCCAGGCGCAGAGTGGAAAAAAAACACGAAACTCAAAAAGGGGAAAATTAACAAAGACTTTACTTACAGGGCAAACAAACAGGGAACAGAAAAGGACACGAAGGGCAAAAACACCAACTCAAAAAATATCTAAATAAAACAGAAAACAAGAAGAACTCACAAACATGGGCAGGGCAGAACACAGGCAGGTAGAGGACAAGGGCAGGTCAAACAGAGCACAAGGACAGGTCAAACAAAACACAGGCAGGTATATTCAGTCTGAAACAAAACATAAATCAGAACAAACACAAGAAGGCAGGTACATGAAAGTCAGGAAACAAACACAGGAACAAGAAAATGAAAAAATCCAAAAACACCAGAACACCAGGGCATAGGCACGAACACATGGATTACGAACAAACAATCAGAACGAACCACAAGCAGGTAAAAAACGCAGGCAGGTACAAAGGGTCTGAAACATACGCAAGTTGGGAACAAACACAAGGAACCAGCACCCGAGTCAAGGGAACAGAGAACTTAAATAGACAGGGGTAACAAGACACAGGTGAACTAAAAAAACAATCAAACCCGAAGGAGGGGATAAGACACAGGTGGGAACAATGATGGGATAACGAGACAACCAATAATACAATTAACAGGGGGGAACAGGACACAAAACAGAAGTGCCGCCATCTGGCGGCCCAACAGGGAAAACGCAGACAGGAACACCGGAACATGACAATTTTGGTTATGGAAAAGCATTTATAAAGGTCATTAAAACATTATATTAAAAGGCAATAGCTCAATTAAACTGCCCCATGGTTTCACTAGAAGATTTCATATTAAATGAGTTCTCTGTCAAGGTTGTCCCTTATCTCTGTGTGTATTTCTTCTTGCTCTGCAAATTTCATCTTGCTATGACATTTATATCAACTTTCAGATGATACAACTCTCTTTGAAAGACAAACATCAAATTAAATCAATTAAAAAGCTGGTTAGTAAAAGTGATTCATATTTTCTCTGGATCTTCAGATCTATTCTTAAATATAGACAAATGTGAATTACTCCCTATCAACAAATATACAGAAAATAATATATGTAATATTCCAGTTCAAAATGAAGTAAAATTTCTAAAGATCAAAATGAAAGAGCAAAAGAGAATTTCATGCCATTAATTAGATCTGTTGAACAAAGATTCAATCTCTGTCTCCAGAGAGAATTATCTATGACAGGATGGTATAACACTAAATAACAAAAACAGAGCACCTGTCACATCTAATCTACGTGGCTTTAGCAATGGATGTACCCATGGACTACTGCGATAACTTCATTTGGAATTTTTTTAAATTATATTACATATTACAAGTGTCTAGCTGACTTTAACCCTGTCTTCTCTGTTTCTCTTTCCATGGGGCTCCCACCCCCTACCTCACCGTGTGTCCAAAGACTGCTCCAGCTTGCTTCCTTGGCCTGAATCCACGGGATCACTCCAGTTCTGTCCTTCGCTCCATTGTCATGGTCTGCTTCAGCCGTGTTCCTCCCCTGCCCATGCCTTGATGCTGTCTGGAGCTCCAGATCTATCATCCAGCTCCTCTAAACTGCACTATTCTGAACTATACCATTTAGTCTTCTACTATTCCTGTTGGTCTACATCAAGTGACTGCTGACGGCCCCAGTCCAATTGTACTGATTTCCATTGTGAATTGGTAGTGAATATGCAGGGCTGTATTCTATTTTATCAGTGTCTAACCTTACAAAATGTAATAGATGGAACTGTACATATGGCTGTTGAACACTCATAAAAAGAGGAAATACCATAAAAAGCCACTAACTTTAAAAAGATTGCACGGGTGCAAATAAACTAAGTAGCTTATCAAGAAGTGCAAGTTTTCCATTCCCCCCATGCAAAGACATGTACGGGCATTTAGACTACTGTCTGTTAGAGGCAGCGCATGGGTTGTTTAAAATTGCCAGTGTAGGATACCCTTGCCTATAATCCATATTCAACCCCTAGCCCCTAGTAGTTTGCCTGGAGTTCTCTCAGTATTATAACTCACAGCCATCACATTGAGGGCCACTCACAAAGATTATACAAAGAACAGGAGGACAGTTTTGATTCCACAGCAGAGGGCATGTTCAGTGCAGGCATTAATCCAATTTTATATTGATGAGCATCTAAATACATTCTCAAAATATTTTTAGTACTATTAATTTTGCTTATAAATAAGGAGTAGGCCTGATTTAGAATAATACATGTGGCATGTGAAATTGTGGGATGTGTTTGACATGTTTATGGGGGTGGGGTATTTGACAAAAACTCAATCAAGGATTAGTAAACTACCTAATGTAGTTTTACCCACAATCTTACAGACCTAATGCCAGAGGTGGCAAGGGGTGAGCAAGGAGAGGTAGGTGGGGAGCGAAAGGAAGAGGGAGAGGGATTGACAAAAGGGGGAAAGGGAGCTCATTTCAGAACACGTCTTCCATGACCAACATGACCAAAAAATATACTATATAGTGTTTTATACCAATAAACATCCACAATATTATTCGGTTACTAGTATTCCTTTGGAGTCTCCAAATGGCCTTTTTGGAATCTACCTAGACATAGCATCTAAAAAAACAAAAAAAAAAAACAATGCAGAATACTCATTTCTGGTGGTATTGGCATTACAGTTGAAGCAGAATTTGGCCAGCATCATGGCTGTGGCTCCATTGTGTTTCTAGGCCCGCCAGGCACAGCCACAAGTATAACAAGCGATCCAGTCAAAAAAAGAAATCTTTTAGGTGAAAAAAAAAATCAATTTAAACTGTGTTTCAGCTTCTGTTACTTTGTTTCAGTAATACTTATATAATATATTAGAATATATAATATATAGAGAACATTTTTGAAGATTATGCCCACAGTAAAAAGGGTTCAAGAATAGTAACCATTTCATTTTAGGTATGTCATTTTCAGGCTTGTGTTAAACAAGGGGTGCTACAGAAAATGGTGGAGAGGGCCCAAGCTCGCCACAGAATTACACATGGGGACACATCTATGAATAAACTATTTTTACCTTTGCATTGCTTTTACAACACATGTCATTTCTATCCAATACTGCCAAATATTCAACCTACAATTTATTATCATCACAGTTAATATTACCGTTACAGTCTAGAAATAAAACCAATTGAAAGATGCATGCCATACGTCTCCAAGTTCACACATGACTGTTCCGGATATATTAGGCAAGGCAGAATATCTACACTCATCTTTAAAACAGCCAGATATTTAACTGAATAATGGTTCTAGCAGCAATCAAAATCCTACCAAATACAACACAGTTGTAGAGTTGATAGTTTTAAGATTCAATTTTATTTGTATAGCGCTTATTATTAGAGAACTGTCACAAAGAAGCTTTACCGAGTAGCAAGGCAAGAAACAGAGTAAAACAAGCAAACAGAGCAAACACCAGGCCAGAGTCCCCAAATAGCAAGTACATGGGGTAAAAGACTTGCAGTGGTGTGAAAACCCTCAAACGGTGGCGAGAAAAAACTCCCCAATCAGAAGAAATCTCGAGAGGATGTTATAGAGGAGGAATCAATCCTCCACTGACCAGCCTGATGTAAAGTAACAGTTGGGTTGAATGTAGCAGAAATGCTACGAGGGATCTATCATAGCAAATAAAATGGGTTAAGCACTTTACATTTGAGGTGATAGCTAACATAAATAATAGAAGACTAATGGTATAGTTTAGTATAGTGCAGTTTAGAGGAGCCAGGTGATGGATCTGAAGCTCCAGGCTGCATCAAGACATGGGCAGGTGAAATGCTACAATTATGCTAAGCTACAGTTAAGGCCAAAAGTTCACATACACCTAGGCTTAAGACAATCAAAGTCAATTTTTCATAACTCCATACTAACATTTCATGTTACCATACATTTCCTGTTTTAAGTCAATTTGGGTATCCACTTTATTTTCATAATAGGGCATTTCAAAATAATAGCTTCCACAGGCTTCTCACAATACTTTGCCACAATTTTTGCCCATTCCTCCTGACATAACAAATTTGGAGGGATGCTTTGGATCATTGTCCTGCTGGAAGACCCAATTGCGACTAAGTTTTAACAAGCTGATGTCTTGAGGTGTTGCTTCAGTTTTTCTAGATAATCCTCCTTCCTCATGATGTCATCTATTTTCTGAAGTGCACCAGTCCCTTTTCCAGCAAGACACCCCCACAACATGATGTTGCCACCCCCATGCTTCACAGTTGGGATGGTGTTCTTTGGATTAAAAGCCTCACCCTTTTCCCTCCATACATAGCGCATATCATTATGGTCAATCAGTTCAATTTTTGTTTAATCTGACCAGAGAACACTCCTGCAAAATGCTAGGTCTTCATCCTGGTGATCACCTGCAAACTTCATTCTGGCTTTCGGAGTAGGGGCTTGGAGTAGGGGCTTCTTCCTTGTGTGACAGCCTTTCAGGCCATGGTGATGTAGGAGTCTCTTAATGGTGGATGTAGATATCTAGGTACCTGATGCCTCCAACTCCTTCACCAGTTCCTTTGTTGTTGTCTTGGGGTTCAGTTGAACCTTTAGGACCAAAGTTAGTTAATTTGTGCTTCCTTCCTGAATGATGCAGTTTCTGTGTGGTTGCAAAATTTTTATATTTCATATTGTTTGTACAGATGCTCATGGCACCTTCAGTTGTTTGTGAAATTGATTCTAAGGAGGAACTGGACTTGTGGAAGTCCACTGTTTTTTCTGAGGTCTTGGCTGAGTTGCTTGGATTTTCCCATGGTATCAAGGGCAAAAAGGCAGTGGCTCTAAATATAGGCCCTTAAATATAGCCACAGGTGCCAATTAACTCCCAATTAACTCCTAATAATGGCCAATCAGAAGCTTCTAAAAAGTCATTACATCAATTTCTGGAATCTTCCAGACTGTTTAAAGAGACAGTCAACTTGGTGTATGTAAACTTTTTACCTACTGGAATTCTGATATAGTGAATTAAAGCTAAAATAAATCTGTCTCTAATCGATCGTTTTAAAATTACCTCTGATGTGAACAAAACAGATGCCCTAACTGACTTGCCAAAAGAAATGTATGGTAACATGAAATGTGTGGAGTAGTGAAAAACTGAGTTTGAATATCTGCAGCCTAGGTGTATGTAAACATGTACGTAAACTTTTGGGCTAAACTGTAACTCACTACCGCTTAAAGCTTTATACATTAACAGCAAGATCTTAGAGTCAATTCTAGATTTGACAGGCAGCCAGTGAAGAGATTTAAGCACTGGACTGACACCTAGCAGCTGCATTGTGTACAAGTTGGAGATGTTTCAAGGCCGAGTTGGTGCAATACACATACTCTTATACACATTGTTATCCTATAAGAAAGAAGAAGGTTGTTGCCTCACATTTCTCAAAATTCAAATTTTATCTCTTGAGCAAATTTTATCTCTTGAGCAGTGGCTTTATTTCTGCCTTATTAAAATGTGTGGGAGCATAGCTGGACAACAGTGAAGAGTTAATTATATGAAAAACTGGTTTTCTAAGAACAGGCAATAGCTCCTTCAGTAGCTTTGTGGGTATGGGGTCAAGAGTGCAGGTGGTTTATTTGGAAGAAGAAACTAGTTTGACTAGTTCACTAAGAAGTATAGGAGTAAAGGATTACAGTCATTTTGTGATATCAATAAAGCTGCTGTTGACCAAACCCGTGGAAGCAGACATATGTTCTCTAATTCCTATTATTTTGCTGCAAAAGAAAGTCAAGAAATAATTACTGCTAGTAAAATCTTGAATTTGAGGTTTAGTTGCTGCATGATTATTAGCTAAATCAACAACTGTTTTGAATAGAAACTGGGGATTATTCTGATTTTCTCATATAAGCTTTGAAAAGTTAGTAGACCTTGCATTGGAGAGAGAATGCTTATTGGCACCAAGACTCTCTTTCCTGGCGAGGTGATATACCTGCAGTTAATGGAATGCCACTTGCGTTCCAGTTGACAAGACTTTGGTTTATACCAAGGCACAAGTATCTTCTCAATTACTTTTTAACTTTTTAATGGAGCAAATACATCAAGGGTTTTGTGCAATAGCTAAACCCTCTGCCAGATCATTGATAGACAGGGAGGAAGCTGAAATATAGGCTATACATTTTTTGGTGAAATGTTTCAAAAAATGTCTGTGAATCGCATAACATTGGTCTCTCCTAGGTTCCTATAGGAAATCACATACAAAGCACAGTATGTCACTTTTTTTCGCTAGGAACTGGAATCTGAAGTTGGAGTCAGACTGGAGTCTGTGAACGAAGAGTCAGAAAGCGTAACCAGTCACTGTATGACTCTCATTCTCATTTGCAGGAGTCAGGACGAGAACTGTGAAGGAACCAGTGAACTAAGTCAAAGGATTTGTGTCCCTGAAAGGAATTGGTATGCTCACCACTAGTTCATGCACTGATGTGTAGCTAGTCTGCTGTACATAGGCCAGCTACGAGCTACGGGGGGCACTGTCAGCTCACGCAGTGAAATGACAAATGAAAGAAAAAAGTAATAAATACAAAAGTAAAGTGTGTTGCTAATACAAACAAGATACTATATACTGAAAAATCTCTGTTCACACTGGATGCCAACAAGGAAAATTGCCGGTTAAGGAAGGTTGTTCAAGTTTGCACGTTTGCTTTTAAACATGTGTGCCCGCTAAGGGAACAGCCAAGACTGTAGTCGTTCCAAGTCAATTTGATTGACAATGAAATTACCTATTATTGCCCAGAGTGTGTAGGGTGGCCCCCATGATGGCCAATCAAATTTCTCTAGGGGCGGGTGCTGCCACATGCCCCTCCCTGGACACGGCCTTAAGTACTGAAGTTATCATTTTAACTGCCATCACTTAAAATGAAAAGATTGTTGAAGTTGTGTTTATTGTTATTGTTCTCATTACAGATGGGTTTAAGAAAAGGAATGAAATACAGTACTTCAAGGATCACAATGCAGTATAAGAACAGCCATAAGCAATTAAAAACAAGAATAAACACAGGAATTAAAATAATAAAAAATAAAGAAGACAATGAACAATATGAAGTATGTATTTTTTCTCTTTGTGGGATTTATATCAAAGTGATATTGAACAGCATTTGATGTAAGAAAACTGTTGATTAGCTTTTAAACAGGCTATGAGCATGCAGCGCATTGCTGGGCTGCGACTTGCTCTGTAGACCTGGGCTGAGCAGGCGGGAGGCAAGGGCGCAAATCGCAAACTAGTCTGATACCAAAACTGCAATGAGCCGCACCGAAATTGCAGTGCGCTTCTCAGTCTTGCCTGACACACCCGTAACAGAAGTTATCTTCAGCGCATGGTCAGTCAGGAAATTACCATTGGCTCAGGTGCGTCAAAATTTATGACAAGAAATTCCACTTCACCCGTACAGCAGCTCTAAACACACCATGTGCCAGCCTGAAAATAGAGCCCTTAATGTGGCATTTATTAATTTATTAATCTACTCAAGCATACAAAGCACTGCCTATAAGGTATGAATTAAAATGCAGGTCTGCCAAGTATACATATCAAAATGAGGCAAGCAATATTACAACAAATCATATTGGCTACCTTAGCTCAAATAAATTAAAGAAGCTCTATTCCAAAGCAATGTTACCCAATGTTTTTTTTTTTTTTTTTTTGTGCTTTTCAGCTTTATTGGACAGGACAGTGTAGAGATACAGGAAGAACAGGGGAAGAAAGAGGGAGAGACGTGTGACAAAGGTCGCACGGTCGGACTCGAACCGCCGACATCACGGCTCGTAATGAGCATGTGGACAGCGCTCTACAGGCTACGCCACGAGACACCCCCACTACCCAGTGTTTTTGAAATTATTTAATGTAACTTGACCTTCTGAAGAGAATGTGGTCATTCAAACTTTATTTTCAAATCAACTATCAACTACATAAGTTTTGCCCACAAGATGTTTCTGTCCACAAGATGGCAGTATTCCATCACTATACTTACAAGTCTTAGGCTTGTTTTTGCCATGTCTTCTCATCTCTCTCTCTCTCTCTCTCTCTCTCTCTCTCCTCCTCCTCCTCCTCCTCCACTGCGAGAGGTGGGTGGATTGGTGGGGGTGGTCTAATGCAGAATGGATAGTATTTCCTGACAGGCTTGTGGAGGAACTTCTCTGGGAAATGTTCTGTCATGCGGAGACACAAGACAGAAGGGCTTGTAATTGGAGAAAAATGTCACACAGGCGACTAGTTAATCACCATAAAAAAGAAAGGAGCAAGATTTCTAGAGAGCAAGAATTCCTAACAGAAGATTTTTCAGGCTGGGCTCAGTAAATCCCATGTTTCAGCATTCCCCTGCAATACAAGACTAATTGGAGCCTGAATTGAGTGTAATGTTAATAGGCTTTGTCCTGAACAGGATCCCTGGGGATGGAAACATTGCCAATTTGAGCAACTAAACAGTAATATATTTCAGAGTCCAGAGAATATGTATCGGAAGGCTTTTTCTTCCTTTGATTTTTCTTTGGTTGATGTTAGATTTCACTGAAAGTCTAAAATCTGCCACTGATTGAGGTGTTATGCCACCTAAATATTTGCAATTCTCAGACATCCTGAAATGTAAAAATGATATTGTAACTTTAGCATTGTAATGATCATTCACATTAGCCAGTGGTAATATCAAAATTAACTGATTGATTGGGTAGCTTGATGTATTTTTTTCCTCTAAGATTGCATTCTGCATTTAATGCTTATGGTGATCCTCGAAATACTCCCCTCACCCCTTACCAGCCCCTATATAAACTTATGATTATGAAGGTATAAAAACTTACAGAACCTACTGCAAAAAATGGACCAGGTCCTTTTTTGATGTAAGTTCTATAAATTTCTGTATCTTCATTTCACATGATAGCAAATCTCTTGCAGCCAGTCACCTTATGGGATCACATGGAAGAGAACTTGGATTGACAACTGGATTGTCAATGCTTAGATTAACATGTATGAATTGGGCACATCAACTTACCCATGTTTGTACAAGAAGTTCATCTTGTCTGAATTACTGAATGTCATGCCTCCAAGCTTGCTACTACTTGCATATTATTTTCAGATACATTTTATTAGACATAATAGACATCTTTTTTTGGCAGATTTAACTAAAATTAAGAAAACCACTTGGATGGGTTGACTAAGGGACTAGCTTTAAGTCAGTAAGGCAGTATTCCATTCATACATCCATTATCTGTACCCACGTGTTCCTTGTCAGGGTCGTGGGAGGTGCTGGAGCAGCATGCAGTAGGCAAGAGGCAGGAATACACCCTTGACAGTTTGCCAGTCCATCGCAGGGCATACACACCATTCGCTCACACATAAATACCTCGGAGCAATTTAGACTCTCAATTCACCAAACCTGCATGTCTTTGGACTGTGGGAGGAAGTCAGAGTACCCAGAAGAAACCCGCATGGACATGGGGAGAGCATGCAAACTCCACACGGAAAGGCCCCAGACAGGATTTGTACTAAGGATGGTGCTACCTATTGCACCACCATGCTGCCACTAGGGCAGTATTAGAATTACGAAATTCTCCTAGTAGGAAGTGCTATGCCCCAAATTCCTAGCTTCATTAATTCTGGCTATAGCTTTTCAACATTCGACTGTTGGGGCTTGGTAATAATGAGTATAAAATAATCTGTTATGAATTGCAATGTGGACCAGATCCCTGCTTGACGTACGCATGCTTAACTCACATTTATGGGCAAGTAATATTATTTTTCCCTATGCATATTCTGGCTTGGGTTACGAAAGTAGGGTTATGATGAATGCACGCTTTGGGGCAAGTCTCAATGAAATGGTATGTCCCATTGAATTCTGAGTGTAAATCCTGGCTTGACGCACCCACAGTATATGCAGTCTTTGCTCTCACAAAAAAAAGTTGGTCGACATATGGAATTATAGTTCAAAGATTTTTAAACTAAGCAGATGACATGCAATACTAGCAAAATTGATTTAACCAGTGTCATTTTATGCAAATTTAGAGGTTCATATTTAAATGAATAATGTGGCATACATGTTTAACTGAATATTCACATTGACGTCCCAACATTTGGTAGGATTTTATTAATTAATTCTAAATATTAAATGCCTCCATCATTAAAACATTTTCATGTACAGCATATGGCCTCCCTTAAGTAAGCTAGCCCCAAAAGAGTGTTGTGTCTAGCTGCCCTGAGCACGTGAGGTGCTAAATGTGCCATAAAATGTAATTATTTTCATGTGCATTTTTCTCCCATTTAACCAGAATATCCATTTTCTCGGATTTAATTTAAAAAATTATTTGTGTATTTAATTGTGCAGATGCCAAACTAATGGTTTTGTTGTTGTTTTACATGTAATATTAATTTATTTAGACAGGATACTACCTCTCCTCCCCATATGTGCAGCAACAATAGAGCTAACGAGGCAGATGTCAATCATTAGCATAGACAGTGTTTCTTAAACCATTAAAATGGACCTAAAATGGCTTGCAGGAATGTACGAGGTGGATATGGTTATTTCAGTCTCACATCTGGAACCTAAATGCCTAAATTGAAAAGCAGCTTGGAAGATGTCTAATTGTGCCTGGGTCTGTTCTTTTTTATAAGCCAGGTTTCTATTTGGGGATTAAATCCTTTAAAATACATCTAAAACCTTTTTTAAAAATGTATGTCACCTATTCCTTGTAGCACCTTATATTTTTTTTAGAAATTAAAAAGTAGTGGGAGGAGAAGAATGGGAAAAAGAACGCAAACTCTGGGAAAATAGACATTTTCCATCTGTGGGCGTGGGCGGGGACCAACTCATTTGGTTATATTTAGTACAACGCAGCATGAACCCCTCATTTTGGTTAGTTATGCAGTTGCATATCTCAAGTGAATTTGGCATATCTCAGAAGGGCCAAGGCCTGTGTAGTTGGAAGGGAGTAAAAAGCGCTGAAGATCCTCAAGTCAGGACTGGGCTCCCTGTTGTTGGAAGAGGCACGTCCCTTAAAACAACTCTTCAGTATTGAATATCAATGTCACGTGCTGGTAGACACACTTGGGAGGGACAGAACAGCAGGACACAGGGAGATGTGTTAATTTGGGTTTTTACTGGTGTTTTATGTGCCGATAGAGAGAGTGGGTCAATTGAACAAACAAAGAAATAAACATTTAATTTATTTCAACCTCATGGGATTCAGGTAAACAAAAACTAAAAAGGTAAAAACACTTTTTAGCTAACTTTCTTGTTTCTTGTTTTTCTTTCTCTCTCTCCCAGTGGCCAGCCCTTTATTTGTGCATACAGAGGTAATCTAACACCAAGACCCTTTTTAGTGCAAAAACAATTGTACTCAGACTGAGTTGAGCTCAGCAGCTCAGACTGCCCCAGTGGTCCTGGTCTGGAAGAAAGAGGGGTTGAGGGTCTGCATGGATTACTGGCTCCTAGCTTCTGTCACCCATAAAGATTATCACCTGCTGCCCAAGACTCAGGACCTGCTTAGCAATATGAAGAGGACCAAATGGCACTCAACACTGGACCAAGCCAGGGGGGTATTGGAAGGTTGTGGTAATTTATTTGGACAATATATTTAGTCTTTTCCACAAGTTTCCATATGCACCTAAAGCATTTGGAGGTGGTGATCAAGTATCTGGCTTTTCATGGGCTCAAGGTTCAGCCACATGAGGCGACATAGCTCAGGAGGTAAGACCGATTGTCTGGCAGTCGGAGGGTTGCCGGTTCAAACCCTGGGCGTGTCGAAGTGTCCTTGAGCAAGACACGTAACCCCTAACTGCTCTGGCGAATGAGAGGCATCAATTGTAAAGCGCTTTGGATAAAAGCGCTATATAAATGCAGTCCATTTACCAAGCCACAAAAATGCTAGCTTTTTGTTGTGATACCTGGTCATCAGGAGGATGGGATGGTCATGGACCTTGAGAAGACTGCTGCAGTCCAGGAAATGCCTAGTGCTCAAGTTGGAGGCTCTTCTTGATTTCCCTGGCTACTGTAATACTGCAGTTAATCTGCTACTGGTGGGGACTGCAGCTCAGGGTAAGCACAAGCGGCAGGTGCGGTGGACACTGAAATGCCGGTGGACATTTGTGACTTTAAGGAGTGCCTTACCACCCCAGTGGAACAACAATAACTACTGCAGCTTCAAGTTGGAGCCATTGGCCCTGGAGTGGGCTGTGATGAAGGAATTTAAAGATTACCTTTGGGGTTAAATTGGCGAGGAATACACACCATTACCACCTGGCCCATCTGACAACTCTGTGGATAAGGGTGACAGAGTGGCAGTGGTTAGTCCAGCTGGTGAATTATGAGGTTGTGGAAAAGTACAAGCTGGGGGGACAAATGTGAATGCTGACCTGTTGTCCCAGTTGTTAGAAAGAGGGGGACAATCCATTTAGCCCAAGAAGACATCAGCAGCATTCCAAAGCACGTGGGACTTACAGCTGCCGCAGTAACGAGATGTACATCTGCGGACTGCGGTTGAGTGGTTACAGCCCCCGGCAGGGGGAGACAAAGGGAATCCCTATCAGATGAAGGTCAGTGGTGGTGTGAGCGGAAGAGGCTGTGGAATGCAGGGGGAGAGCAATTAAGGGTGGGCTAATATGGCATCAGTGGCAGCAGGCCAGATCAAGATCAGTGAGCGTGGGACCTTCCTTTGTGGCAAGGACTTTTGTCACTGACTGCTGAAGAGGAAATTCAGGTGGTGAGAGCATGGTAAACTGGCCATCTGCAGCAGCCCTGTCCATATGTTGTTGTCCGACAAATGCAGCCGGTATGGCTGGTGTATGTGATCAAATCTGAAGGAGGAGATGAGTAGTGTACAATGCCCTGGGATTAATCTGAGAATCAGTCCAGTGGGTGATATCTGGGATTAGAGGAACGGGTACCCAGACACCTCCAGTGAAATACAACTGACGAAGGGGAGACAAGATTCAGAGTGGGATTTGGTGCGTGTCTCAGTGGTCCAGTGCTGTGGGACCCAATGTATCTTGTATGTAATCCCACTCTTCCCCAAATGGAGCATAGGTCAGTACCTGTTGAGTCAACAGGAGATGGGAGGCTGAGTTCAGAGGAACTGTCCCATTTGAGGAAGAGGAGGGAGTAGAAGTTGGTAGGTGAAACTGTGAGTATTTGGTTGTTTAAAGGCATACAAAGCAGGATTTTGTAGCCATGCCGCGGTCTTGTGTTTGCAATCAAACAGGTCTCCACCTCTGACTTCAACCCATCCCACTCAGCTCCAAGTACCCGACCAAGTCACTGATATGCAAATTCAAGAAACTACTGGTAAATTTCTTCCATCAATTACTCAAAGCAAACATCACATTGCCCGGTCAGGACCATGAACCGGACAGGTACAAATAATTTGAAAATTGGATGTTCCAGTCAAAAAACAAAACGTCTGACAACCCTTAGCTGGATGAAATTGTGTTACGTTTGTCGTCAAAATAGGTGACACAGCAGGGCCAATGCTACTTGGTAATGGTAATATCTGCTTCTCCTAAAATGAGTGAGGCAGTGTTATTCAAATGAGCTTTTGAAACTTTGAAGATTCAATAAATTATTTCTGTCAGGACTCACTGACTCACGTGGAGGTTTAACCATTGAATTCAAATGCAACCCTTCATGCAGCATCAGCTATCTGTTTCTTCATACAGACAGTCCTGCTTTTTGAAAGGGGAAAATTTTCAACAATACCTTCCGTAAAGCAATTGCCTCAGTTGACCTCATCGGTCGCTCTCGCCTATTAATTTCTTCAGTTTCCATCTCAGACAACGTAAGCATAACAGGGAAGCAGCAGCACAACTTAGCCCATGAACATCATTTCACTATTTTCAGCCTCTCCGTGTTCTATTTATGAATTTATTTATTACAAACGCATCAAATGTTCCATCCCTGCTTGAACGCATCAGACGCATCAGGATCATGCCGGAGACCAATGAGAACATTTGTCCTGTCCTTTGTGCTGTCAGCGCACGACGCAGCCGTATTACTCAGACGGTAAAGGAGGGAAAGCACAAAGGACCGCTGAGTCACGAGCCCTCCTTTCACCGTAATAATGTGACTGGCGGGGATGAAAGCACGACGCGGGTGTCTGGATGTGAATTGTATTCGCGACACAAACCAACACGATCAGGAATTCTTGCCATGAAAGCACTCCGTAGGCATATTCGCAATAACTGCACAGTTTCAATAGCGTTAAAAAAAAAAAAAAAAAAAAAACCGTTCCTTCAACTTTCTCCTAATTCAGAGAGGATCGGAAAGTACACTTGCACAATGGAAGAAGCACAATGGTTCATGCCCCACATATTTAAATTTAATTATGTCTTATAATTTTATATCCCACATATTGCCAATGGAGTAAGTGGAGATATGTGTATATATGCTGTATATGTATATTTATATACACATACACACACATACTGTATGTACAGCTGTATGCTGAATTTTAGTGCTACAATGAATCTCTAAGCAAACAGAATGGCATGTGCTAATGTGTTTACACCATGTCCATTAGAATTTTGTGACGCCTTCTTTGGCAGATGTGCAACAGCGTCCAAAACATTCTTGTAGCCAGCAAGTATTGCCACTGTTGAAAACCTTTTTTGAAATTTTTCCTTGCCGAACTGTTCCTGCTCAAAAATATTTGTGTAGTTGTAAGTGCTGCATGTTTCAGATCTCCACACAGATTTTTAGAATATTCAAGTCTAGCTGGAACTGCCATTTAAAAACCTTAATCTTTCTTTCTTCAATTTCATGGTTGATTTCAAGATTCTTGGGATCATTGGCTAACTGAAAGGTCCACTTGCAGCCCACTGAAATGGGGGGATCAGGTATTTGGACAAACCTGACATTCGAGAGCTGATGTTCGTATTTGCTTGATTGCCATCACAGCCCTCTTAATGTAGCATAAACAACCATTTCAATCATAACTTAATTCAACAATTTTTTATTGACTTCCATTTGTGTATGTGCATGTGTGTGTGTGTGTGTGTGTCTGTCTGTCAGGGTGTCCAGTTGTAACACATTTGCTAGGAGTCATGTGATGACCTCATTGATCGCCTACACAGTAATGAGTCAGTCTCAGGACCAGTGCTCACTACCCGCCTCCCAACCAGACCCCCATCCTACTTTCACCTTCTACAAAGGGCATGATTCACACAGGAATACTGCCGGATGAAGTCTGAAAAACAGAGAATGTGAAAGCCATGCTTTGTATTGTAGAGGCATTTGAAAGTGAAGGGATTACTTCTAGTGTGGCTATATTAGTGAACATACTGAATCTATGTCTGCAGATTTAACATCTGCAGATGGTGCATTCCTCTGAGTTAAAGATTGTGTTGCCGTGTTAAAGATTGTGTTAAAGATTGAGCTTCCTGGTGTGTCCTACACCACTGATAGAAATGTATATGTATTACCTCATAGACTGGTGTATAAAAATGTATAATCCAGAATGATATTAAACTGTTGACATTTTACAGTAGCTGATTTTAATGGTTTGAAAAGATTTCGATCAATTCCTATATCATTGATTCCAAGCTATACATTGTTTAGTATTGTTTAGTTTTTAAACCTAAGAGAGACTGAATAGAGTACAGTTATTGTGCTTCCCCTGTATGTAAAAAATAGCCCCATAACATTTAACATACATTTTCTCTGACAAGTCATTATTTTGTTATCCTTATCCTTGAAAAAGTGGTTTTGAATCCATATGATAAAGAATGGATGTTTGAATTACCCGTTATAAAAGTTTATAAGATATATAATTACGTCATCTTTTACATAGTGTTTCTCTTTCCCTAGACATCAACACCGATTAGTCATGCAATCTATCACTGAAAGGTTATGATTACAGTGCAGCGAATGTTCCTAGGAATTGTTCTCATAAAAAAGAATAAAGCTTTTTTGTTTGCTATTTTTTTAGTCTTGTAGCTCTCATAAATTCATGTGGTATGAATCCAAGATCCCTGTTTTAAGTCAGCAATATATACCTGTCATGAGCTGTTAGTAATAAAGTACTGGGTGTTTTTTTTTTTTTCAGAAGCTGGCTAGGCATGCTGGGATGTAGTGCTGAACAAGTATGTTTTCCAATAAATACAGGTAAAAATCCTAGCAGAACCAGATGTACAGTACTACTCATGTTAACCTAGAGAAAAACTAACTGGGACATGGGGCTACATTCAAGAGGTGCTCAGAATACGCTGGGTCTGGACTCAATGAACGAACATTCATCCTAAAAGGAATACTCCAACATTTGGGAAATTCATTTTTTGGCTATCTTTGCCGTAGTTAGACGGTAAGATTGATAACAGTTTTATCCCTGTGCATCCCTTACAAAAATATCTGACAATATCTACGGGCTACATGTTAACTGTGCTACCTCTATGAGTGACAGAAATATGCCTTTCAGCATTTCCAAAAGCTGAGTTGTTTACACTTACATCTTTGCATCAAGTATGCGGTCAGTGACACAATACCTGCAACCCCCCAACTCATATTTGTATTTCTGTCACTTCACTTAGCAGAGCTAATGTTGCTTCTGTCAGTAGCCCTTCATAGAGGTAGTACATTTTGCATGCAGCCCATAGATAGATTGTCAAATTATTTTGTACTGGACGCACAGGGATGAAATAGGTATCAGTCTTATCGTCTATGGGTAAGATAGCCAAAAAGAGAGTTTCCCTAAAAGCTGGACCATTCTTTTAACTTTGTCTCCCCATTAAGCACACACAGTTTGCTGATTTCAGTAATCAATAGCATTAACTTGTGTGTGTTTGTGATGCAAACATGAGCCTCGACTCTTGCATTTTACTATAAGTCAAAATGATAGTCTTCTTCCTGAAAGTCAGTTGATTTGTGAAGCCAAAACCTTATTGGATCCAGGTCATTCTGTGTTTAAATCTGGAAAAACTCAATATCTTGGGACCACAGAGCGGGCCGTAGGGGTCACCTGAAGCATGGATGCAGGATGGCATGCCTGAGAAGTCACACCACTGAAACAGCGGGGTGGGAGAGGGGGGAGGGGGCTCAGTTTGACAAAGAAAAACACCCCACAGTAACAAATCATTAAATCTGGCCTTGTGGCCTGAATCAATTCAGCAATTCTGTTTCAGTAACCTGGTTGCACAAGGCCAATGATTGCACAGATAAACCATACATGGGCTCCAACAAGCACTCAGTAAATGTGCATTAATACTAGTGATAAATAATTATATTTTTAATTGTGTATACATGCAAGAAATGGGGACAATATATATTAAGCTGTTGAAGAATAATCATGACAAATTCACATAATTTGCTAGTTCATGTAGGACATATAGGTCATGATATAGTTAGAACCCATCTTATTATGTACACTGGAGGCCTTTAGGTCTGTGGAATGGTTGTATTCTATTGGTTCTCAGTGTGTGCTCATTGAAAAATAAGAACCGAATGGATCTGGAGTCAATTTCCTATGTTTTCAGTTCTTTTCCATGGGCTCAAATATACACTATCTACACATTTATAAGATAAACAAGGGTAAAAAGGCTGTTATAAAATAGCCTGTTCAGTTATGTCAATGTTCTATACCCATAATATCATAATCTTGATTTTAGTCTTACAAACCAGGTGATACTAGCATATGGTAGTCATTTATCCACTTTCCATTGAACATGAAAATGAGGATGCAAGTGTGGGAAAGAAAGTAAACAATTTTGTAATAAATATTAACCTTTTTATTTCAGAAAATCAACTTATTATTGGATATTTGAGCATTGTAGGCTTACAGTATTCAAGGTTTTAAAGAGTAATTTATAACAACTAGTATTTGTTGCCTCCAGAAAATGTTGCCTCATACAAAAAACTACAGAACGATGTAAAAATGTTGATATAAAAACATTGCCATTGGTTTATGCCTGTGATGCCATGTTAATACTATATGCAGCTGGAAATGACCACATTTCAGTTCAAGCAGTCCACAGTGATTATTAAGATTATTAAAACTGGCCTGGTGAATGCACATCTTGGTGACTTGGAGACAATGAATGACATTTTAATTATACATGCTCTTATTAAAACATAATGGAAACCTTAGTGAGAACGTGCGCCATTTGACTCCTCTGAGTAGCTATTATTACAGTTGCTTATCATTGCATCAACTTTGCATAGACATGAGGACATAAAGAAATACCCAATAGCCAAAGCTCCTGTCATTTGAAATGACAATGCCCAATCACATCACGCAGGCTAATTTATTCACTTATCCTGATCATGTTAAATGATTATAACAAATGCCTAATAATACATCACACATACAAGGTAAAATTGTTCACAAATCTGGTCAATGTCATTACAGTTGACATGGTTGACCGTCAGCATCACTAGTCTTAAGTAATTATCTTAAAATGAAATTGAAAGCAAAATGAATTATTTAAAGATTACCAATTAATTATCCAATTAATTCATAATTTTTAAATGTTTCATCATCATCCCCATCATCATTAAAAAATAGAAATTGGCAAAATCGAAGGTGGTGATTGCATCATTAATAGTAATAACAGTGATATCATAATAGTGTAATGGTAATAATTATGACACTGGTGGAGTAATGGTGTAACCTTACTCCACTAAATTGCTGCATCAGATCTGTTCACGTGGCTACAAGGCAATGCCTGCTTTGGCTCAGTCCATGACACCACCATATCCTCATTCCTAATGGGCGCATGCCACATACAAGTACATGTGCCAGTGTCTAAGCTTGTGCTTGCCCTCTGTACCTTAAAAAACACTGGTCTGTCACAATGAACTTGGCATAGTATAACAACATTTTCAGGATCTAAAATGATATTATCAGGCCAGTATGATGCCATATTTTTATTAGATTAACTGAGCATCCTTTTTTGTGAACAACTTTTATTGAGCTTTCAAAAACAGAAAACAAAACAGAGAAGAACTCGAAAGTAACATGTTGGAGTGACTGACCTTCCTTAACCACTGGGGCTAATGATTGCCAAACTGACTGTCAATCACCGTACCCTTGGTTGGCCAAGCCTGTAGTAAAATCTGTAATGTGCTATTGATCCTTGCTCATTAGATGTACTGGCAGAGTGCTTTTAGTACAGAAATCAATGTTAAAATGCTTTGTTTACCCTTTCAAAATGCTTTTATGTTGCATTCTCTCTGTCATAATTCCTGCACATCGCTCTAATTGATTTTAATTTCTCTTGTTGTTTCCAAGAGTGATATGTAAATACCAGCTGGCAGTTGGTAGAAAACCCTTCTAGAAAGATAACTACTAGTAGTAGTAGTAGTAGCAGTTGTAGTAGTAGCCATTAACTTGAATGTAATGTGAACCTTTCTTAACTATAACTTTAAAAACGATGTATTTTTCAGATGATGTTGACATTAGGCTCCATATTGCTGACATGTCATCATGAGTGAACTGAGCAGCCAGTTGTTTCTCGGAAGACATTGTAATTTTGCATTGCCTTTCTACAAACTGATTGAAAAGCCGGTGAACTATATAGCACTGTATAAATAAAATTGAATTGAATCAATTAATTAAATTCAATTTTATTTGTACAGTGCTCTCTGCAGAAAGGCTGATACAAAGGCACTGTTACAATGAAATAGGAAAACAGAAACACCAAGCTTGAACCCCCATAAAACCAGAAGGTGAAGTAAAACAAATTTCCCTGAAGGAAGAAAAAGCACTCCAACAATAGTGAGAAAAAAATAGTGAGAAGAAATCTTGGGAGGAACTCGGATATATATATCCTTCACTGGTTGGCCTGGTGTCAGTTGTTAAATTTTGAATAAATAATAAAAGGGAGGTAATGGGGAAAGTGTTGGAACAAATAATCATCGTGGACGGACATATTGGTGCCTGAGGTACTAAACTAATTGGTAAAAGAGACTTTATTTTTTATGGTCAACAACATTGTTATTCTATTGGATTGTTGTTCTACAGTCAAGATGTGCATATAGACACAGCTATCTTTCAAAGTCATTTATATTGCAGAATGATTTCAAGGGTACTCACTGTGTGACAAAACAACTCCATAAACTGGGCTACAGAAAGAAGCGCAGACACGAATAAGCACAATGAAATGGCACCACATTCTGTATTGTGTGGTCTGTGTGCTTTTTAACTCATGCTACATGGTAAAAAGTATGGGGATACCTAACATCCAAAATGACAGGCATTAATATGGAGTTTGGCCACCTTTTGCAGCTATAACAACCGCCACTCTTCTGGGATGGCTTTATACGAGATGTTGGAGCATTGCTGCAGGTATTTGCTTCCATTCAGTCGGAAGAGCATTAGTGAGGTTGGGCACTGATTGGAAATTAGCCCTGGCTCACAGTTGACTTTCCAATTGATCCCAAAGGTGTTGGATGGGGTTGAGGTCAGGGCTTTGTTCAGACCAGGCAAGTTCTTCCACACTGTCCTTGACAAAATCACTTCTATTGCATATGGACCTCGCTGTGTGCCTGGGGACATTGTCATGCTGAAACAGGAAAAAGCCTTACCCGTACTGTAGGGGAAGCACAGAATCATCTATAATTTGATTGTATGCTGTAGCATTAAGATTTTCTTTCACTGGAACTAAGGGGCCAAGCCTAAACCATGAAAAACAGCCCCAGACCAAGGGGTGTCCAGATACTTTTGGTTATATAGTGTATTTATTTACTGTTCTTTGTCATGACATTTCAGTTACTATGGGAACTATCTGAATGCTCTTTTAGAATGCCTCACCTTTCTGCCCTAGAGAACTGCCCTAGAAAGCCCCATTAATATTTTCACCGAGCTTTCTACCATTTATGAGTGGTCTGCTTCATTGAGACCCCTCTCAATTAGTTTACTGCATAGTTGAATACATAAGTGAAAGTATTCAATTACATACGTATATGTCATGGTTCTGTCTTTTTGTTTCTCTTTTTCCTTTTTTGGGCAGCCAGATGGCGGTAGTCTTGTTCCTTTTCCCTGCTTAATTGTTTTATTGGTTCCAATTATTCTATTATTGTTTTTCAGTTGTGTCTAGTTATCCCTTCCCTCTGTGGTCTGATTGTGCATTGTGCCCTCCTGTGTCTTGTTAGGGTCTAGTCTATTTAAGTCTTCTTCTTCCCTGACTCAGGTGCTGGTTCCTTGTGTTTTCACTTGTGTTTCAAGCATATTCAAACCCTACATGCCAGCCAGAGTGGAGGTCAGAACAGCTGAGACACTGACCCATTTCAAACGACGACTGAAGACTCACCTCTTCAGGCTGCACCTCTCCCCATCCCTCCCTACCCCCCTGTAAATGACTGTAAGCTTAGGGTTGTAACTAGGCAGCTGTTTCGTAGGTGACTTAGGTGCATTAACTGTCTTAACTACTGCTTGTATTTTTTCCATAGACTGCGTTGTTACCGTTCTCGTTGTGTTAGTGTTAATCAGTTTAACCTTCAGGGTCCAAGTTGAACTATGCGGTTGTTCCCTGCACTTGGACTGGTACTTCTCTCTAGGGGTTTCGTCATACTTGTTCCTGGTTATGGTTATACACTTTGTTGTACGTCGCTCTGGATAAGAGCGTCTGCCAAATGCCTGTAATGTAATGTAATGTTTCCATGTGTCTTGCCTGAGCGTTTGCCCGTGTTTCCCCGTGCCTGTTTTTGTCCACCTGTTTCTGCCCTGCCCGTTTAGCTTCTCTTTGGATTTTCTGTTTTCTGTTTTTGAGTTTTTGTAATTAAAGTCTGTATTCCCCTTTTGGAGTTCTTGGGGGTTTTTTTGAACTCTGCATTTGGGTCCATTCCCTCGCCAATCCGTGAAAGTATATGTGTTTGAAAAATAATGTCTCAAAATTGTGTCGAAAGTGTTTGATTATTTCTGTTATTTAATGAACGAAGTTATCAAGCACCCACATCACCCATGTGAAAAAGTAATTGCCCCTTTACTCAATCAACCAATTAACTAAATATAATTGTTAATTAGATTCAGCTGATAGAACACAGCCTGCCTTGATTGCAGCGAGCCCTTTTGAATCTAAACCTCACTCATATCATCAGAATGAAGTAGTCACCACAAAGTTTCTGCAAGCACACTATGCCACAATAAAAGGAAATTGCAGAAGAAATATGAAAAAAGTTGTTGAAATATATAAGCCTGGAAAAGGTTACAAAGCCATTTCTAAGGCTCTGGGACTCTACTGAACCACTGTTATCCCCAAATGGAGTACACTTGAAACAGTGGTGCATCTTCCCAGGAGTGACCAGCTTGCCAAAATTTCTGCAAGCGTGCAGTGACAACTCATCCAGAAAGTCACAAAAGATCCCAAAAGAACCTACCAAAGAGCTGTAGGCCTCTCTAGCCTTAGCTAAGGTCAGTGTTCCTGACTCCACAATAAGCAACAGACTGATCAAAAATGGGATTCATGGGAGAGTAGCAAGGCAGAAACCACTGCTAACCAAGAGAAACATTAATGCTCATCTCACATTTGCAAAAAAAGTACCTAGGTGATCCCCAAACCTTTTGGGATAATATTCTGTGGACAGATGAGCTAAAAGTGTAAATTTATAGATGACACCAGAAAATGTCTGTTCATCTGTCCTTGAGCTGAAGCTGAAAGGTTATACTGCAAAACAATGATCCAAAACAGAAGAGCACATCCACATCTGAATGGCTAAAAAGAAACAAAATTAAAGTTTTGGAGTAGCCTAGTCAAAGTCCAGACTTGAACCCAATAGCACCTGAAATGAAAAGTCCATGCTCAAAAACCTACCAATTTGTATGAATTAAAGCAGTTCTGCAAAGAGAAAAGAACTGGAATTCCTCCACAGCAATGTTAAAGACTTAAATCAAATTATAGGTAGCATTTGGTTGCATTTATTGCTGCTAAAGGTAATGTAACCAGTTCTCAAGCTTGAGTGGGCAATTACTATTTCACATGGGTGATATGGGTGTTTGATAATGTTTTTCATTAAATAGATGAAATAATAATTATTTAAATGCATTTTATCTTTACTTGGGTTCCCTTTCTCTAATATTACATTTTGTCTGAAGAAACCATTCAATGTAACAAATATGCAACAAAAAAGAGGAAATCAGGAAGGGGGTAAATACTTTTTTACGGGACAGTATTTTTAGGCATTATTTTTATGGTCTGTTTTTCATCCAGCTCCCAATTTTTGTTTGTTTTAGAGAGTCTCTCATTTCCCCTCCTAAGACTTTCAGATTGAATTTAGATTTGAATTTATATATCATCTACAGCTGAAAAAGTACCTATTGAACAGAGGGGTTTGGGCCTCCAGAACAATGAGGAATTCAAAGAAGACTCCTGCACTCAGAGCTACCCAAATTTACATTATATTCTCATGCAGTCTTGGCATTTTACAAATAACTTGCTGAGTTCCTTGCCCATGTGTATAGGCGCAGTACCCCAAATAGGCCAGGGCTTCCTAGAAGTGGGACTTACATGGATATATAAATATATAAATAATTGAACCAGCAACCAGTAGGGTCCAAGTCCATTTGCTTAACCTCTACACAACACTGTCACTCTTCACCAGATGCAATTGACAAAATGTGTGTATTGGTGCAGACTGAGGTGCAAAAAGATGTCCATCAATTAAACAGTCCAGCCACACAGTTTGAGTTTCATAGAAATTTTTATTGCAGAGGAGGTATTTTATTTACATGCTATCACAATATAACACAATATAAATCTAACAAATATTTCCATGTGGATGCTATAAGCTTGTCATAGAGCATTTATTATAACAAGCATGTAATACAGTAGGTAAGTTACAGTTTCACTCACTATACAATTCATAACAGTCCAAAAGATCAAAGTTTTTCAAGGGCAGTGAAACGTCAGTCCTACTAATTATTGTTTTCATGCAGAAGCCACTTGAGCAACAGTTACAGTTACAGCTACAGCATTGAGTAGTATTCCCCATTAGGTGACATCATTAAGTCACAAAAGAAGCCGGTATAACAAACAAACAAACAAGTCACCATATAAAAACCCAACAGGAATCTAATTAGCATTAGGACACGCAATTATTGTTATTGGAACGGTTACTGGTAAAGACAGGGTTTTTTTTAGTCTTATGCTGAAGTGCTGTATTAACAAGAAGCAATTTAAACAAAACAAAATAAAACAAACCAAAAACAAAATGATAAATGCAATACAGTTTTATTTTCCAGGACATGGTCTAAGGTTACACACAGAAACAGCAGATCATGTGAGAGAAGTATACGCGTGTTGAACTGGAAATGGAGAACTGTGAAAAGTTAACAGAAGAAGGAAACGGTAAACCAAGGTTTAATTTAAAACCTTCATCTGGGCCAACACCACCAAAATCTACACTGTTATTTTGACCAGGCTTTCATTGGAATTAGATACAATTTTAAGGATATTCAAGTCCTCTACATGTCTGACCCAACTGGTTCTATTTGCTAATTCATGTATTTATTTTGGCAGATGATAGTGGATGGGGGAGTGGTGTAAACAATGCTAGTTTTTTTTTCCCTGTTCAAAACTCAACATGATGCACAGGCCTGCCCACTCAGGGGTGCCTTTCAACAATGGACTCTCAAAGGCATCACTGACCTGCTGGGATAGGCTTTTAGTGGATGATTTCCCATTGGCTGAGACAGCTACACACATGCTCTTGCACGACATTCAGAATTTCAAGGTGCTTTTTGGGTATGAGTGGGGGGTTAGGACAGGGGGTCTCGTACATGGATGTTGTGCATGGATGTCGTACAATTAGCTATGTTTCACAAATTCTGCACTGAAACATCAATCCATAAGAATCAATAGGGAAGATGTAGTTCATTCTAATTCACACAACTTCCTATCAGGGATAAACTAATAAACTAACAGCATAGACTAGTAATATTTTTTTAAAGCTGACATTGCGTATTTGAAATATTTCCCACTGGGATAAGAGATCAAGAGAAGCATATTTCATCACAAAGACAAAAGTAAAACACTCAATGTTTACTACCAGGTGTATTGAGCTAAAGTAGTCTCTCATGACTGTATTTACCTCCATAAGTGTGGGTAAAATAATAGCATTATAAACATATAAAAACTTTGTGGTTTAAAATGTAATTCAGAATTTTGCCAGTCATCTACACTGTAGGGAACTCATTTTGTTTACTACTACATACACTATGAGAGATTTGCCCTACTTAAATGCCTTCTGGTCCAAAACAAGAAAAATAAATACTCAACAGAAATACACAGGAACAAAAGGAGTACTATGATGTACCATAAAGATACTTACCACAAGACACCCTTATTGCATCAATCCTATTTATTTCTCCTGTGTGTATTATTATTTTTTTATATTATTGTTATTGTTTTTCTTTACAATAGCTGTATTCACCTAGTTTGAAAACACCATGATCAATGTAAGGAGAATTGGGCCAGAGGCAGCATACTAGTGTATGAGATGTGAGCATTTCTTAAGGAGAACAAAAACTGATTTGTGTTTAATATTTCTTCTCTATAAAAATAAACTCAGGAGTGAAAATCTACAAAAAAAATTCTCTCTCTGACTCAAATGACACAAATTGCAATTGGTTTATTCTAAAACAGTGACAGTAATCTCAATACTTTCTGCTTCATTATATCTATATCCTTTGGAAGCCTTCAGAAGTATGTGTTGATGTCTTTCCTAAACTTACAAAAGAAACAACCTGCATCATTACATCTAGTTTAATAATTGAACAGTTGGAAATATCCGCCTTTTAAGAGTAAAAGATCACTCCATTTACAATCTTCAAGGTACTCCATAAGAAATCTGTATTTGATGATACATTTGGCAAAAAAATAAATAAAAAATCTCAAAACACAGAATGTTCCAAAATGAATAATAAAAGATTGTTCTGCAATTATGGTGAAAAAATATATATTCAAATGTATCTGCTATAGGTACAGGGAAAAGCACTTAAAAAAAGAAATTAATAATTTAAGAAACCACTGAACTGTAAAAGAATGTTTCATAGTCCAATGCATTGAGCTTTAACTCAGGACCAAGAAAAGCAGTTTGAATAAATTAGATCTGCACAGATATGTAGATAAATAAATAATGTAAAAATAATTATCCTTTAAAATATTCTATATGTATTCATATAAGAAATATGATGTCATTTATTTGTTTTGTCTAGGTAATGACTTGCACAAATACTAAATCTAACAGGAAACGGTTGAATCTATTTTTTTACTTTTCTGTTTTTATTTACTTTTTTGCGGTTTCAATCACTGAGCCTCACTCAGAGATCCTTGCTTGCACCTGCCAAGTTGTTAACTATCATTGCCCAAAAATACCACTGAAACCTCTAGAGCCCACAGACAACTGCTGTCAATCAAATCAAAACTCTTCTCCCTACTCACAAAAAGGGATGTCTTGAACTAACAATGGTTTGAACCAGCTTTAAATATTTGCTGAAACCTGTCTGACTATGGCTTCAGTTTGTCTCCACCATGGTTTATCATGTGTTAAATAGTTAAAGAGAAATGATCTATCTGCACTTGGAGAGGCTCTACTTTCAGCCAACACATATCTAAGGCTACAACAATTAGACAGATGAGGCACATGGTTTACTTCTGAAGGCCCGGTAGCATTGCTTACCTTAAGGGCTTCAGAATACTCTCACACCAAACAGAAGAAAGAGTTAGGAAACATTAATCAAAACCAAAGGAGCCTTGCTTTGCACATTGAACACTCAATGAGGTTCTCGCGTTATGAAGCTTTATACAGCGACCTGTCAGAAACCTTTTGATTAGCCCAGCTGAATATGTTGAAAAGGAATCTTTTCTGAAAAAAGATTTCTCCAGTAATCTTGGTGAGACCACAGAGACATGTAATAAAGTGCTATAATTGGCTCCATTGCCAGTTTTGCTTTAATTTTTCAGTTTTGTTCTTCTTTGAGTCTGTGTTTTTGAGGCGTGTAGTGAAGTTTGAGAGATGTTTTGCACTACATCTTATGTCTTTGGCATCCTTATGTTTTGTGTACTGAGCCCCTTGCTTGACTCATGCTTAACCTGTGTACACATTCATCCATTAAGCCAGCATTAAAGCACATATTTACATAATATCCTGTCCAGCAAGTTCCAGCAGGGGCATTATACTCTTGTATAATCTTGTCTTGTGAAATAAACTAAAATGCACTACAAGCAATGCATTTTGAATGGAAATGAAAGAACTGATTGAAAAAATGTCTGTGTACACATGCAATGTAACAAATTCATGAAAATATTCTACACTGCAGATAAAGTGACTTAGAGTTGCATAATTGTAAGACCAACTTTAATCTTATAAGAATTCAGCAAATACTCAGTAGGAATCTGGAATGCTTCATTTTAAGACAGTTTCTCATTTTGTTCTTTGCTTTTTTTTTCCAAAATAAAAAAACACAACACAGAACTAAAACATTGGAAAAAAGGCAACTTGTGCAAAAAAAACCTCTTCATGCCTCCTAATTGAAAGGCTTACAAAAAAAATGTACTGTATAATGAGAACTAAACATTCAACATATGTCCAATCTAGTGTCATGCCTTTTTTCCTGATGTCTGATCATCGAAGTCCCATGGGCAAACATCAGCCATTCTAGCATTGCTGGCAACCCCCCCTTTGGAACTTGTGGCATTTTGTTTCACTGTGGAAGCATTTCTGTCTAGTCCTTTGCTGTCTGGCACGGCCTCGTAATCCCACGGGCAAATGTCGGCTTGCTTGCTTTTGACTGGCCCCAGTTCATTTGTCGCGCTTTTCCGTTTGTCTGTCACTGGCATTTCCTGACCGCTCGCAACATCCCAGGGACAGACCTCTGCCATTTTAGATTTGGTCATATGCTTCTCTGCAGGTTTGCTGGATATACTTCTCTCCTTGCTCTTTGACTTTATTTTCTCCTCATCCTTGTCTTTTGCCTTTTCCTTCTCTGTTTCCCTCTCTGACGTTTTTGTGGCTATGGGCAGTGCCCCTTTCTTTTTTGGGGGAGATTCCTTTTTAGAAACCTGAGTGGGACTGGGAGTCTTTTCAGGACTGGGGGTTAGTGGAGTGTCATAATCCCAAGGGCAGACGTCCGCCTTGGTGGTGGAGGGCTGCAGGAGGCTGCCAGTGGATTTAGGCTGATCTGGCTTGGGTTCCTTTACTTTAGCGTCCACTGATGAGGCACACTTATTTGCCCTGACCTTGTCTGGCAGTTGGACTGCCTCGACCACCTTAGCCAGCGGTTCTTCCCATGGGCACACCTCGGCCAACTGTATTTTGGCCTTCTCCCCAGTAGAGTTGGCTGCCTGATGGGCCACCTGAGGATTGACAGTCTCCACCAGGCCCGGTCCATCATCTCCCTTGGCTTCCCAGGGGCATATGTCCGACCTGTCCACCGGCTTCTGGTTTGAGCGCTTGTCATTTGAAGCATTCTGATCTTCTGATCTGGTCTTCTGCTTTTGCTGCAGCTTCCCCTTGGTGCCATTCCCATGGAATGTTGTGGTCTCCCTCGGGGCAATGGACACGTGTTTCTGTACCCTGTTTTCAGAAGGCATGGGGACATCCTCCATTTCCCAGGGGCACACCTCGGAGAGGTCATAGAGCTCTTTGTTTTTTGCTGCCTCGGAGCAGATGGACGGCTGGCTCCCGCTCACCTGCTGCTTCATGATCCCAGCCTTGCCGGCTGTCTGTTTGTACTCCACTGACTGGCTGGCAGGTATCAACTTTGGGTAGCAGTCTTGGTTCTCTTCTGTTTCTGGGGCAACTTTGCCCTCCTTGCCTTTGTGGTGGCTCTTTTTGCCACTATCCTCCATGCTCTGGGTTTTGCCTGTGAGTCCCAGGGTTTTCTCCTTGGCGCTGGCAATGACACTCAAGGACTTCTGCAGCATGGAAGTCCTGGGGTGGATGGGCTTCTTGTCAGCAGTCAGGTTGTGCGCGCTGGCAGACTTGCACACAAGGGGAACGGACTCAGTGGATTCAACATCCACCTTGTCCACAGACTTCTTCTTTACCAGCTTTTTGCCTATCAGGGCATCCAGTAGCGAACTCTCAGTGGTTGAGACCTCCATCTTTTCTGTGGCTGAGCTGTTGGAGTCCTCGCTCTGATCCCGCACATGGTCGTAGCTGCTGTGGGACTTCTTGAGGGAGAAGACCTTGCTTTTGGAGGAGTCGTCCTTGGACTTGGAAGCATGGGAAGGGTCGAAGGGGTTCTTCCGCAGGGCACAGATGCTGTTTCGGTTGCTCCCATGATCCCCCTGGTCCTTGTCCTCCCGGCTGCACTGCCGGCTCACTGTCTCCGGGATCTCAGTAATTCGCCGCATGAGGGAGCGACCTAAGCCCTTCTTGGAGCTCCGCTTCTTCTGCAGGTGGGGGTTGTTAGCCAGCATCTTTTTGCGCTTGTAGATCTCCAGCTGGGCATACAGCTTCTTCAGCTCTTCCTGTTGTTTTTTTTAAAAAAAATTTTAAAGCAAACAGAAGGAAAAACAAAATTCACAAAAATCATTAATGGCTTGCCAGGAGATCATTTTAGGGTGAAAATACAAGTGTGTTAGTTGAAAAACATGTTAAAAAGAAAAATAAAACTGTTCATTTGCACATGGAACATGCAATACAGGTTTTAAATACAGATTTAAAACACATACTGTACAGTAACTACAGACAGTGCTTGAAACTCTACGGCATGCTCTTTGACATAAATGACAGGACATCTTTGAACAGATTAACTACGGACATGAATTGTGTTTAATTGTTAGGACTGAAACAGCCTCTGTATATCATTTTTAATTATATTTTTCCAAATGTAAGCATAATGTAATTGCACATACCAAAATATGCACTGTGTCTGCTCCTTGAAGCAAGATTTATCTTTAGGTGATTAATATGCTTCTTCAATAAACAGGCCTTCCCAAAAATATGTATAGACTGTTATGTTTTTTATCTTTGAATAGAGACTTCTTCAGCTCTAACAAACAACAATAACCTCTGCTCACATTGGTACGTTTTTCCCAAAGGCTGTCGCAAGACCTTACGCCACAGCCATTAATAGAACTGAGCGGGCCGATTTCATCTGGGGTCTGCAATAAAAAACTGCCGCTACTCAGTATTTGACAGGTTACATACAAGTTAAGCATTGGCAGGTAATTGAATATGGCAACATGCATTTTTGGGGGCAAGGGGGAATGGAAGCGGAGTCTACAAACCCGGATGTCCTCAGGGTCGAGGCTGTGTTCACTCCAAGCTGAAGTTATGCTACTGTTCAGGTAGGATCCAGACCGGCCCATGTCCAGCTCATCCTCATAGGCCTCTGTGGCGATGTCATCCCTAGTATGAGTCCCTGTGAATAAGAACTGTGGAGGGATAGTCCAGGGTAATGTCAGGCTGTCAGGCTCAAAATGACTACTGGCATTTATTCAATTAAAGAGTGGACTTACCAGCCACCAATAAGAGCAGTTTGTGGGTTTGGGAGGTGTCTACAGATCCTACACCTGTGAGTTGTTATGCAAAGGTCAGGGTTCTGTGTACATATACTTGGGCAGGTGCTTCCTGGTGTAGGAATCGGAAAACGGTCATGGGGGATGTCACATGACATACCTTTGGGACAAGCAGCAGCCCCAGAGTCACGGTCACCGTCAGGTGAGTGTGAGAGAAGAATAACATAAGCATCCAATCAGGGTGGAGTCCAGAGGCTAAAGTGAACCTGGAAACAGAGAGACAAAAAGATTCAGGCCTAGATTTGCGAGGAGATGCCTGAACCCCCAAGCACCATCAACTGAGTTTTATAGCATGATCTAACAGAGTCTAATGTCTTTTAACCGAGAGAGCTGTAATTTTACAAACAAACCACATTAGTTTATGACACTGATTGTGTGACACATTGTAGATTCATGTTAAATTGTGTAAACACAGAACTCTAAATTTATCCACCGCCTTGATAAAGAGATTATAAAATAACACAAGGGTGGAGACTATAAAATAACACAAGTGCTGAGCAATAAGTAATCAAGCAAATGGAAATTATTATACTTTAATAATTATTTAATAGAATCAATTCAAATGACACTTTTCTGTGTTTTCTTTACATATATCTATTATTTTTATTGTCCATACAGTTATCAGGTCAATAATTGCCTGTTGCACTTCTCCATTACACAACAGACCCGTGAAGGTAGGAGGAGTAATGGGAGGAGTAAAGCGGGGTAAGGCGTTTTAAACGTGTATTAATTAACTCTTGTACGTATTTCTATACTGTGTACTCTTGTATGTTTTCTTGTATGGGGATGGGACGATATGAAAACAATTTTCACCGTTCACCACATTTTGGCAATGTTCCAACACTCTCGTCATCACTGTTGTATGCATCACAAAAAACTATTACACTACTAACTAACGCTAACATTACAGTGTGAAATATCCACATTATATAATACCACTAACCTATTTAAAGACACTCAATTTTAAAAATAACGTATATAACCTAAATAGTTGAGCAGTAATACTTACATTACGTCTTAAGTCTTTTACTGCGATCACAGAGAGAATGCGTAAGTGAATGCGATGATAAGAAAGATTTTGGTTGCGCTGACCTATAAAACACTATTCCAAAAGCAAAATTAGATATGTTATACATCGTTAGAAAGCTTATACTCTCACCTACTGAATAAATGAATTGTCAATCAAGCCAGACTGTACGAGAAAGGGTGACAACGCCGTAAACAACACGTGTGGTATTACGCACAGATATTTTGGAAGGTACCCAGGCATCATAAATGAAGCATATATTTTGCAGATTGTCCAAGACAATATATGATCACTCAGTCTCAAAAGGGACATCTCTACGCATAAAACCAATGGTAAGGTTGTATATTTATTTAGTCCCAGATATTGACTGTAGAATTCGCTAGTTAACATTACTCTCTCTTGCTGTTGTGGTATTTTAAAATGGCAGTTGCTGCCGGTGAACAAACTGAACATGGAATGATGTATTTGTGACGATTTCCATTGACCAATCAACGATCTACAGTATCAAATTGCAGCACGGATAGTACCTTTGGTACCTACCCCAGAGCAGTAGCTAAAATTGGCACGGGTACTTGCGGCCCGGCACGAGTCAGGTGGCAGTGGAGAAGGCAAAACAAAGCGGGAGCACGGATTCCGGCACAGCACGGTGGTGGAGAAGCGCCATAACTTGCTGTGCTACTTTTTATGCTACTAATGTGGTTCAACCTCCAACTAGGGTGAAAAGCCGACCCCAGGGTTGCTTTAAACAAACTGCAGCAATAGTATAAATTATTATAGCTTTGATTGATAGGCTAGGATCACTAACCTAGTAATAAAAATCAGAATAAGTGCTGTATGGTCATGCTGACATCGTAATCATCACCAGATATGTTTACAAGTGAATGCCAATGTAATTCCCTAGCCCTTCCTGACATTTATACCGATGTTAGCAAACAAACTGAGTGTGACAAACAGGCAAAGCAAAGGACCAAGAAGCCAAACAAATGCATCCCTGTATTTAAATAGGACAGCTTAATTTCACAATGTCTCTGGTTACAGTCAGGTCAAAGTTATTATTAAAATGTGATACAAAAAAGTTAGATGAAATTCAACTTCAATATAACTTGAATTGCATTGCGAACAGTACAGGCCAAAATTATTAGGCCACCTGCGGTTTTTAAAAAACATTTTAGGTAGAGAAGAATTCAGTTAATATATGCACATTTATTGAATAACAAACCAAGGAACAAACCTTTTTTTCTATTTCTACCGACAATAACACAAAAAATAAAATAAAAATGTGTCCTCAAAATAGCCCCTGTTGGCTTTAATTACAATTAAACAAATTATTGGAAGTCTATCCAATCATTTTGCAAAGTGGGAGGTTGAGGGGTAGGCAGGAGGTAGATGGGTTATTAAATTGAGCAAACTTAACTAAATTTAATCTTATGTAGTTCATTTTTTTAAACGTCAGGTAAACTACTGCCTTTAGCCTGTAGGGCAAGTGAAATAGGCACTAAAATAGCAATAAATATGGAAAGGAAGAAAGAGTTAGGCTTAGATGTGTGGGGGCAAGTAAACATATTGTGTCAAGATGGTTATTCCAAGTGAGAAATTGCAAAGAAGCATAAGATTTCCGAGTGCAGTGTCCAGTACACAATCAGAAGGGTCCACAATTATTCAGCCCCATCCTAAAGGCTTTATCAATAACATCAGACCATTGCAGTGAATGAATTTTGCTTGATTATAAGTACGAAGTTAGTTTCGATAGCGTTTGATTGGGAAACTCGTATCAAAGCACTGGTCATTCAGTTGCTGAACAGCATGCTGGAGTAGACAGCGACATGTTTGCACCTGGGAAAAAAACACCAGTTGTCTATTGTTGGGGGTTGTGAAGAAAATGGCACGAACTACCTGTATTTCTTTACTAAGTAGATTTTTTCAAATTTAAAAAACAGTTCGTTGAAGCCTAAATATTTAGGAAAGTCATTTATAATTTAAATTGGATAAATTTAAATTATAAAGTTCCCAAAGCACATTGGTGTTGCTCTAGCCTATCTAGCGTTAAAAGAAACTCACTGTCTCTCTGCAGCTGTGTGTGTGTGTGTGTGTGTCTAATCGAGAAACTTGGTGCTGACTTCTGAGCAAATCGCATCAGAGAGATAGGAAAAAAGATCCTAATCTGAATAATATTGGCCTAAATTTGGGTAGAGGAAACATTCAGGGATAATGCATTATTCGAGCGTTGTCGAATATGATATTTGTAGTCAGCACCATCCCTACTAATTACATAGAGGAGACCTACGGAATTAGGCATGCTAATAGAGAGGAACTGATTGGCCACTTGTTAAGTGGTGCAATATTGGCTGTTTGCGCTTATTATTATTATTATTATTATTATTATTATTATTATATTCAATAATGACATATAATCAAAATTTCAATCAACTGACATATACATATCAATGATGAATAGGGATGTTTGATGAAAAATCCCAGATTTGCTCTTACATTGACTTTTGACAGATTTAATTTGATAAAAATTCTTTATCTGGCTTTGTAGCCTCAAAGTGAATATATGTATCTGAATTATCTGAATGAAAATGACACAATAAAACCAGCAGAGCTCGCAAAGGCTGCAGACGGCAAGAAGAACAGTAACAGGATATATACTGTAACAGAACAAAGTTATTTTAAGCCCAAGTATAAGTCTTCTCTGGCTTGCCTGCGTAAGCATAAATCTCTCAACCTTCCCGTTTGGATTTTCAATGCTGTTGCTGGAAACATGCATCTGTTTGCTTTAAAATCCATTTACATACATATATAAATGCTCCCCTGAACCATATCTTTGATTAAATATATGTAGTCTCCTCCTGATGATAATGAAAACATCCCCATCTTCTCTAGAAACCACAAATATAAGGTTTTCTCATGGAAGTGGGGCAGGGCTCCCTAAAAAAAGAAATTTCTATCCCATTGAACACACCTGGATGAATAATAAATAAATAAATAAATATTCCAGTTTATTTCATCCCCATGTACCAAAATTTACTAATGGAGCCATGTACTGCTTTGTTGTAGGGCAGAAAACATGGATGTATGCCACTAGGCGATTCATGAAAATTAGGGATAATAAAAGTATATTATGAAAATAAAATGTATTGAGCGGGTAATTATGTGCATAAACTTATATCCACACATCCATTTTTAATCCCTATGTGTAATTACAAGTTAATAACTTTTAATGGGCTGATGTTGAACTATGCTTCATGAACATACAGAAAATAATTCCCAAAGTAAAAATGAACATGTTTACTTTCTCTCTTGAGCCCGGAGGCAAAACAAACCAGCTATAACCGGGTCACAAGTTCAACAAAATTGACCAAGTCCAGCAGAAAAACACAGTAAATAAGTGCATGAAGATACATTTGGGCCTCAGGTTAAGTATTAATGTTCATAAGTGGGAGTGTGAAATTCTGTTAAGCCTCAGCCATCATCTGTCACGAAGGCATACTTGGAAGTTTACTGAATTCAAAACTCCAGCGCTCCAGAGGCAAAGCCCAAACTAGTGGCAAGCCTTCAACTGTATAGGGGAGAGTGGGGGAAATAACGGTTTTTGTATTTGGCTCAGTTCTGAAAATATTACTAGAGATAGATTAGTCTTTTTTAATACAAACAACCTACACCCATTGGCTATGATTACACACCACAGTTAAATTTTTGGGACATACCATTCACTAGCAATCTGACCGAAAGTACAGAGAATGAAAATGATACATTTAACACCAAGGTTGGGGTAAAAACTAACGTGGCGGGGGGTACACCAGGACTGTACATTATTCTCCGGTTGCATTTCACTTTTTTGTATCATTACTGAATCTTTTTGCTGCTGATATTACAGCACTACTTTCAAGTCATTTTATAGTATATTACAAGAAAATTAAATACCATAGAATCATCTACCTAACACACATTACTGTTCTGACAATATTTTTATTATTGGTTATGGAGAGCTACCTTCTGATTGGCTCACAGAATCAGCAATTGACAGGAGATGGCAAATATACTCATCCTGGGGTTTCTGAAGCGTGTTTCCAACATTAATACGCAATTGAGCAGACAACATTCTTGCTGCTCCACAACATTGTGTGACCCTTGTCATCGGGAACTTGAGGGATTTGAATGCTGAATCAACAAGCTATTTTTGCTGTGACATGGCGGTGTAGTCCTTGAAAAAAAATCTCCCAGCTTCTCAAATATTGGACAGGACAAGAAGACATTCTGCGAGGTGTATATCCCTCTTTTAAGTTGCAGGATCAAAGCAAAAATAAAATAAAAAAATAGTCCAAATGAAAGCTCAGATAAAGGCTAGAAGACTATAGCATCTACAAAGCACTCCATTGTTTAACTTGCTGCCAAATTACTCATATTTTTTAAGTTTCAAAATCTGAACAGATCAATTCAACCTACACTCTGGATACTTTATGAACCTAGAAAAATTCACCATGAAGTAATATGCCATCCCGGTTAAGGTTTAATTAAAATGTAACCCTTCTGGCACAAGCAAATGCCCCATATTATGAAGTGACTGGACAAGCCTAATTGCCAAATAATCTGATGTTATTATGTTGTTTCCATCTGGGAATGTGGTTCTAAATGTCAGCTGAATAACACAATGTTGTCATTCATGAAAGCATGTCAATGTTCATTACAGGCAGCCACAAACTGGTATTCAGAGCACCATAAAAAAAAATTACTACTGCAAAAACATATCTGTAGAGACTCTGAGCAAGCGGGAGTTCAGGCACACTGTGCTTAAGAAGCTCGAACATATTGATAAATTTCCTGGAAAAGTAGACTAGGATTTTCACATTTTGCGATATAACTTTATTGTAACCCCTTGTTCAGGTGTTTGTCCAAAGACCAAAACATTCATAAATTGCACGATAATTGTCTTCCTTAATAATTACAAGTAAGGTTTGATATCCCTTTGAGTGTCGTTTGATTCCAAAAAGCATTTGGTTACAGTGTGATCCTGCTTTGCAGCACAAATCCAAGTTTGGTGGTAGAGTTGTGCTGCCTCAGTGGTGATGGCTTTGGAATGTGTTGAATTTTCAGCACTTTGATCCAGTTGACGCTGCATGTTTTTGTAGATGCAGTAACTTGAACTGATGGCATGGAAGGTGTTGTCCAGAAACTGGGAACTGTTAGCACTCTTAAATTACCAATAAGAGTAGCACATCTAAACTCTGAAAGCAAGTCTAAACTTACTCTGAAGTAAAGGCACAGTTTTGCGGTGCAGACTTTTATATTTGGTAAGCGGCGTCATAAGGCCCAGTTAGGGTGTAATTTGATTTTCTGTTATTATTTCAGTAAAAAATTTCAGCAATTATTAGGTTACTATGCTTTCTTACACAGGATTTTTATTTTTTTTAACATTTCAAACTAACGTTTATGAAATTAAAAAGATATTTTAAAAATATAAAACCATAAATTGGAGCAGCAGTAATTTGGATAACAGAAACAAAGAGAAAATGGTATTGCAAAGAAATTTAGCAGATGATATTAAAAAGAAGGTATGCAAAGTGATAAATCAAAATGTTATTAAAACACCTTTAAGCAATCTATTATCATGACAATATTTTCTCTCCACTCAGCTGATGAATATGTCTCCTGATTGCTTACCTTATGATATGGAATATTGCAGAGATGACAAGCTCATTGTGGATGGCAACAGCCATGTAGCGAGGCTCATGGAACGCTGAAGGCACCGTCCTCACAGCGTAGCAAAGGTACACTCCCCACAGTAGGAACAGAAACTCAGCTGAATGAAGGACACACAGAAACAGACAAGACCGTTAGCAGACAGCCAAAAACCTCTCTTTTTCTCCTAGCTATTACATTACATTACATTACATTCATTTGGCAGACGCTTTTATCCAAAGCGACGTACAAGAAGTGCATTTTCATGATCGTAGACAACTGCTGAACACGGGTTCAGTAAGGTACAATTACTTATTTTGTACAGCTATTTCTAGCTGAGAACAATGAACACTATCCTGGTCTAACATCTGCAAAGCCAAACTAGGCAGAAGATTAAGCTAGAGTATTAGGACAAATACAATTTACCAAGAAGTGCAGGGATGGGGCAACATGTAACAAGTGACAAGGAAAAAAGGGGTTTTTTTTTTTTTTTTTTTTTTTTTTTTTTTTTTTTTAATATGTATATATATACACACAGCATGGTGGTGGTTATTCTAGGTATAGTCTGAAGAGATGAGTCTTCAGGCCACGGCGGAAGATGGATAGTGAGGGGGAGGTTCGGAGAGGGACGGGGAGTTCGTTCCACCACTGGGGAGCTAGGGTGGAGAAGCTCTGTGATCCCTTTGGGCGGGTGGGAGGGGTTACAAGACGCCCTGCTGCTGCAGAGCGGAGTGGTCGAGCAGGCACATAGAATTGAGTCATGTCCTGCAAGTAGATGGGGGCTGTCCTGTTGGCGGCAGTGTAGGCAAGGGTCAGGGCTTTGAATCGGATCCTGGCAGCGACCGGTAGCCAGTGAAGTGATCGCAGCAGAGGAGTGACGTGGGAGAATTTGGGGAGGTTGTAGATGAGCCGGGCAGCGGCATTCTGAATCATCTGTAGTGGCTGTATGGCACAAGCTGGCAGGTTTGCAAGGAGAGAGTTGCAGTAATCAAGGCGAGAGGTCACCGTAGCCTGGACGAGCAGCTGGGTGGAGTGCGTCGTCAGGTATGGTCGAATCCTCCTGATGTTGTATAGGAGGAATCTGCAGGACCTTGATGTTGCCTTGATGTGCTCCTTGAAGTCCAGTTGGTCATCCAGGACCACCCCCAAGCTCTTGGCAGAGTGAGAGGCAGTCACTGTGGTGCCATCAACCGTGATTGAGAGTTCACGAAGCAAGGAGGTCTTGTGCGGGAAGAAGAGCAGCTCAGTTTTGTTGAGGTTGAGCTTCAGATGGTGGCTGGCCATCCAGGTGGAGATGTCAGCCAGGCAGGAAGAGATCTTATCATTGACCAGTGTGGCCGAGGGGGGGAAAGAAAAGAAGAGTTGTGTGTCATCTGCATAACAATGATAGGAAAAACCATGTGAATTAATGACTGAACCAAGAGATCTGGTGTATAAGGAGAACAGCAGAGGACCCAGTACAGATCCCTGCGGCACTCCCGTAACAAGTGGATGAGAAGCAGAGGCAGACCCCTTCCAGGTGACCTGGTAGGTCCTATCTGCAAGATAGGAAGCGAACCAAGACAGGGCAGTCCCGGCAATTCCCATCCCAGCCAAGGTGGAGAGGAGTATTTTATGGTTGACCGTGTCAAAAGCTGCAGACAGGTCAAGAAGGATCAGGACAGAGGAAAGGCGTGAGGCTCTTGCAGTGGCAAGTGCCTCCGTCACAGCTAGGAGTGCAGTCTCTGTTGAGTGCCCAGATCGGAAGCCAGACTGGTGAGGGTCTAGCAGGTTGTTCTGATGGAGAAAAGAGGTTAATTGTTTAAGAACTGCTCGTTCGAGGGTTTTGGACAGAAAGGGTAGAAGGGATACGGGTCGATAATTTGCTACATCGGAGGGGTCTAAGGTGGGTTTTTTGAGTAGTGGGGTAACACGAGCCGTCTTAAAAACAGAGGGAACATGACCAGAGGAGAGAGAGGAATTAATAATGGAAGACAGATAGGGAAGGAGCTCGCTGGAGATAGATTGGAGAACTTTAGATGGGATGGGGTCAAGTGGACAGGTGGTTGCGCGATGAGAGGTGATCAGTTGTAATACATCGGAGTCCTCCAGCATTTCAAAGGAGGTCAGTGTGGCTGTGGGGTTGTCCTGGGGGGTTGGGGGGCTCACTGGATGGGTGAAGGAGTTCCGGATTGTAGCCACCTTTCCTTCAAAGGCGGCCAGAAAGTCATCTGCGGAGAGGGAAGAGGGAGGTGGGGGTGGAGGAGGAATGAGGAGGGAAGAGAAGGTGGAGAATAGTTTACGTGGATTAGAGACACATGCGCTGATCTTGGATTGGAAAAAAGAGGCTTTTGCAGACGTGAGGGCAGATGTAAAAGTCGCCAGCAGGGTATGGTATGCAGTCAGGTCATCAGAGGATCGGGATTTTCTCCACTTTCTCTCTGCAGCCCGCAGTGATGTTCTGCTGGAGCGTAGTGACTCGGTCAGCCATGGGCAGGGGGGTGAGGAGCGTGCTGGTTTGGAGACAAGAGGACAAAGTGAGTCGAGGGACTGAGAGAGGCAGGAGTTGAGGGTGGAGGTGGCAAGGTCAACTGGCAGGTTAGAGAAAGACGCAGGAGGGGGAAGTGTAGACAGAGCAGTGGAGACGAGGGAGGATTGTGACAGAGTAGGGAGATTTCTCCTGAAAGTTACTGTGGGTGAGCTATTGGATGAATTGAGGGGGAGTAAATAGGAGAGGGAGAAAGAAAGAAAGAAGTGGTCTGAGACATGGAGGGGAGTCACTGCAAGTTGGGGAATGGAGCAGCCTCTGGTGAATACAAGGTCTAGTTGGTTACCAGCCTTGTGTGTGGGGGGGGAGGAGGACAGGGATAGGGCGAAAGACTGGAGGAGTGAGGCAACCCTGGACAGCTATGAAATGACTGCCTATTTGTAGGACGAACCAATCACTATATCATTCCTTGACAGTTCAGAGGAGTGCAGACATGTGCATGCCACTTCTTTTTGCTGCACTGAGTAGTGCAGTTACTGCATCGGAGGAACACCCATAACACACAACCGGGGGCAGGCAGGCTGCAGGTAACCAGGTGGCCAGAGGAGCTGGTATTCAATAAGAGAATGCCACCAACTGAAAAACTCCCACCCTGGGCAGATCTATGTCCAATTACGATGTATAGTTGCTAGGTAAGCGAAGCCACAGTCAGCAGCTATACCACCATTCTTGCCTTGGATACCAAGAAACTTCTTCAATCCTGCTGAAATATTGGGATATAAAATCAAACATGTCCTCTCTCTTCTAGACACTGAAAAATAATTCTTGTTTTGTGTTATCACTCTTGGACTATTGGAATGCTTTACTTGAGTCAAGGGGCTGTGGGTCATCTTCAACAAGTCCAAAATGCAGCAGCTCTTGTTTTTACTTGTTTTTGTTTTAAGTGTATATGCAGGGAGCACATCACTCCAGTTCTCGCCCCTCTTGACTTGCCAGTGACTTTTACAATCAATTTTTTAAATCCTCGTAATTACTCGCCAAGCATTACATGAAGCCCTTGAATAAATCTCTGAACTGCTGTCTCTCGATAACAGTGTGATGCCTTAGGTCCTCTAACCAAGGGCTGCTGTTTGTACCTAGGACAAGGTTAAAATTAAAGGGGACTGTGCATTTGTCTGTGCCCCTAACCTGACTCAATTATCATTTGAAAAAAATAAATAAACATCCCAGGAAACTGAAATCTGGTAATAATTTGCTGATGTGCTGTTTTAATACCTTTTTTTGCATTCGCAAACAGCCAAGAAATATATTTACATGATTCATGCAAAAAATAAAAAATGTATATAAGCCTGCGCCGAAACTAGGCTTAATTTCCCTTGTCTAAACACCAGATTTTCAGTGGGCGGTGTTAACTGCGTGTTACGTAACAAAAACTTACATCCAACGAAATCCTTTCAGTATGTAATATGTAAATGATGCTCTTGCCACTTCTGCGCGGGTATGGCAAGCTAAATTGAGAATGCCTAAGCCAGTGGTCTCCAACCCTGGTTCTGGAGAGCTACAGGTCTTCATCAACTTCAGTTGATTACACAGTTAACTCAACTCACCTGGTGTCTTGGGTCTCAATTGGGCGCTGATTTTAAGGTGAAAACAAAAACCAGCAGACCCTGTAGCTCTTCAGGACCAGGGTTGGAGACCACTGGCCTAAGCGTTACCTTTTCTGGATGCCGAGAAATAAATACGCATTTTTCTTTTGCCAAAATTGAAGAGACTTGCAAGATGGGGTTTTATCTCTGAAGCTCATGGGCACTGCAATATTACAATAGCCCATAACAAACTTTCGTAGTAGAACGAGGTGGATCGGTACATTACATAATATTACATTTATTTAGCAGACTCCAAAGCAACATACAAAAGTGCATAGTTGAGTAGTAAGTAATTCTTTATACAGTTTGCTATCAGTCTTTCACATCACGGTAAAATAATTTTAGCCCACTCTTCTTTGCAGAACTGCTTTAAGTCTGATAAACTGGTAGATTTTCAAGTATAAACTGCTCATTTCAGGTCCTGTCACAGCATCTCTATTGGGTTCAAGTGAGGCTTTGACTAGACCACTCCAAAACCTTAATTTAGTTTATATTCAGCCATTCAGATATGGACATGCTTTTGTGTTTAGGATCATTGGCTTGCTGCATAACCCAATTACACTTCAACTTCAGCTCACAGAACGATGACCAGACATTCTCCATTTATCTTGCTTGTATGCTTGATCATTTTGACTGCTGCGCGTAATGTTGTTGCAAACAGACTTCAATAGTACTCAGCTGCATCCCAGCAGAACAAGCCCCTGGCTGGGTGAAGCCTGCAATAGTAGTCCAATTTTTTAGGGCCTACCTTGTGGTCATGCAGCTGTCTGAGTCATGAATAGGGTTGGATACCAAAACCTGGTAGTACTATGGCATTTTATTTCTTCATTTCACTGTCATCTTCACTAACGTTACACTCGCTCTGTCGACTAAGTCAATGACAGCAGGTACTGTTAGCAAGCTAGCTAATGTTAAACTCGGTCAAAATGCCAAAAGCAAAACTGTCTGAAGTGCGGCTGTATTACATGTCCATTTTGCCTTGTTTCCGAGTATCCTGCAATTGGCTAATTTTATAAGACTACTTGGAGCAGATGTTGTGATCGGCAGAAGGTGTAGCTAAATGTCCAATGGGGAGAATTATTGATTGTGGAACTGGTGCATTTTCAATGACAAAATCAGCAGGAAAAAAAAGGATAAAAACACAAAATAAAGTTTGGGTCTTGATTATGTGGACGTGTGAAGTTGTATCTGAATTGTGTGTGTTTACATGAGGTCAGAAGGTACAAAAGTTAATATTCTTAAGGGCTGAGAGTCTGTGGTCATTGTGGTTATTTCTGTAGAAGTGCCAAACTCTTGGTGCTGTGTAGCCATAACATCGAGCCTGGCATACCTGCCATCCCAGTTTTGGTTGTCAATGTATGTAAGATGTACTATTTTGCTATCACCAACTAATCGGCATGGGCATGTTATCTAACACTTTTAAGCAAGTGTAAATTTAATTGAAGTTAACTAGGATATGGTTTCTTCCAGCAACTGGAGAGCATAACAAGGGGGCTCTGACTGGCATTGGGGGATGGTGGAGCAGGTGGCAAGACCAGCTTCTGTACTTTATAATTATACTGGCTATAATTGTAAAGCCAGACAACCAGCAATATTTGTGCTGTTATTTTTGTATGTTATTTTTGCTTGAGTATTTTTTATTTTATTTCTGGGTCTCCACTGTAAATGTCGTGCACCTTCTCTGGGAAAAAAACTGCACCCGGTAGCACCAGTCTGTGGTTGGTCACATCTTTGTCTTTTGGCCTTCTAACATCTGGCCAGTCCTGTCACAGTAGCCTAACATAGGTTCTGATTTGGGAAGAATGCGTTTTTAACATATGTCAACAGAATTCCATAAGTACTGCAATTAGTGCTGTGGAAGTGGCTGTAACAAGAAGTATTCACTTTGACTGTTGCGAATGTCCATGAAAAGCCTATTACGTAGTTATTTTAGTCATTATATCTCAAGACCCAACACAGCCCACCAGTGGGTCCTCAATAACAGTTTGTTGTCCAACCTAACCGTTTCCTACATAGTTTTAATATGTCATGCTTTAAATTATATTTCATCACCATGGCAATAGCAAATCCTGTCTTCTGTAGTGTATCTGGATGCTAAAAATGTAATAAATTATTTTTATTGACTGGGTTGGGGGTGATATGTAATAAGTGATGCATCAACTTTTCAGTTTTTTTTTCTGCTCAAAGAGTATATAAATAAGAAAAAAGTTGATGAGCTACACAACAACTTTGCAGCTCCACCACCCCCCCCCCCCCCCCCTTTTTTTTTTACATCAGACTGTGTATGTTCCATTAAATGGCCGTGTCTAGTCATACAGTAGCTAGATGAGCTGCACCATCAGTGTGAGGACAGGGATGGAAAACACAAACAACATTCTGCTTTCATCCCTTCCAGCTCCAAACCAACCCTGCAAGCTCGTTCTCAGTGCAGTTTAAGCACTATTTGTGGGGCCTACGGTTTTGCTGCTATTTTTATTTATTCACTTATTTTCCAGTAACCCAATTTCATTTTCAGAGAATGACTCATTGGTGTTGCCTGGAAGAACATGTGTTCCGCAATAATTCTAACAATTATACAAAAAATTTAAAACCCAAGAAACATGTTTGGCTCGACTTCGCTTTAAAACGGTGGTTGTTAAAAATGGTGTTAAAATTTCCGAACATTCAGCCAAGCAGAACATATCACTTTCTGGGGTTTTTTGGCATTATTTCAGTTTTAGTGAATGTTTTTTATTGGTCCAGTCAGTTTTTCTGTGTGATGCAGAATATTTTATATATTTACAGAAGTTTATGACAACCTGCGGGCTTTGGAATGACTGATATAGGAACATTCAAAGGTTTGTGGTATGAAGCAAGAAAATACACTTCAAGTAACTCCACATAACTCATACAATATTTGTAAATGACATACAGTCCCCAAAAATGTGTGAGACCATGTCATTCCTACACGGAACACAAAATTTGATGTAAATACCCTGAAATGAATGCTGACAGCCTGCACTGCAACTTCATATTCTGTGTTTCATTTCAAATCCAGTGTGCTGGAGTACAGAGCCAAAACAACACACTGTGATTTGCATCCTCTGCCCTCAAGCTGCAGAACACGGTGTGCGGAATACATGGTGTAAAATGACCAGAGAAGCAGATCGTTCAAATACTTGCATGGTGGACGCATACTGGATTACAACACAGGTTTGTACCACTCAAATATACTTTTAAATAGATCAAATACTTATAGATTTCTCAAAAATAAATCCTTGAAGGCACACAAAATGCCTGTAACTGTAAAACTTGCATCTACTGTATATTAAGGTCTTGCTGGGAGGAAAAAAAAGAAGTCTAGATTATTATTTATTTATTTATTTTTTTTAAGAAACAAATTAAGCAATGTGATACGCACCAACTGCCATCATGTAGTCCCAGCGGTCCAGCAGACACATGCTAAACTGCAGTCCATCGGGAGTGGAGCCCACATCTATGAGAGAAAGGTTTCGGTCCAGGTTCTGACAGACAGCCGATGTCCAGGCCACAAGAAACCAACAGACGATGAGGAGAATAATGCCCAACAGACGCATAACGCGCCAGCTGGTCATGTAGGGAATTCTCTGGGCTGTGCGAGACAGGAACACCTTCAGAACCCTGAAATAAAAGGAAAACATTGCCTTTAGATCTATGCAACATTTCATCAAAGAACACGGTTGTTAGAATTTCATCAAAGAACATTACTGCAAGAACTACAACATTTCAAAAGAAATCAGAGCTGTTTAGCCTTGGCAATATTTTAAAATAAAGTTAAAAAAAAAGTGATTCCAAAAGATAACCTAGCTGTCAGAACCTTGCAACATTCCAAAAATCAGATCTGTGGCTAAGAAAGCAGGTCCTATAACCTCCATTATTATAACTGCCATAATTCATAATTCATCACCCTAGGGGTCAACTATTTTCTAATTCACTTTTATTTAAACAATTTTCTTCATCATCATCATCATCATCATCATCATTATCATCATTTTCATCATCACCACATTGCACTTAGCAATGGTTTATGTGGACCTAAAAAAGGGAAAAACATGGCCAAGTGAAAACTGTTTCATGTCTAGGATAACTTCCATCAAAACAGTCACGCACTGGGACCATAGATTAATCACGTGAGGTCATTGCGTTTTTGTAATATGACCATGCAATGCGGAGTCAGTGAGCATGCGCAGCAGTGACAGCCGCGTCGTCAGGCACAGGGGAGGGGCACCTGCAGCGCTGGCTGCGGCTGGCTGTGCTCGCTCTGTTTATTTAATCGCTTCTAAATGGAGGAGCAGCTGGGCCTCCAGAGACATGAGGTCCTTTAAACAGCAATCCCACAACAGGATAATCCCCCAACCCCCCTCATTATAAAGTCACTCTGAATCTTCCTTTCATGTAAAATTACGGCTGCCACACGCAGGCGTTACGCTGATAAAGCGTCCCCTGGATTCCTTAATGAGAGCCTTATCAAAAATTGATCTTTTTTTTTTCTTTTTTTTTTTGCCAGTGTTAACTTTAACCTGGGCGGCCTCCGGCTTCAGTCCAGATTAGCCTTTTGTGAATTCATCTTCCCCTCCTTAATTAAGGATTTCATTAGCCCTCCTTGACATTTCTATGTGACATGAGCCCTCTGCTACATTTTTAGCCGGCCGTGTGCTTAAATTAAAGGGTTGCGGCCTCATTATCTCCTAGCTCATGTCTGTGCTGGTGCTGTGACCCATCTCCATCACTCTCTGACAGCCTCTCTGGACTGACGTTACTGTACCCGCCTCTTCTGTTTTCCGCCTTGGCTTGTCTTGGCCACTTCAATAAAAAGCAATTCATTATTCCTAGTTCTGCCTAAGTGACTCTAATTGTTTATTTTCCCTTTAACCGTAAGCCGCTTTGTCTGGCCTAACAAGGTTGTGAATCTTTTAAAGGATACTTTAGCATTGAGGAAAAAACAGCCACCGAACAATGTAGTTGCCACATTTATAAATGTCTTAAGTTCATGTCTTGGAGGCATAAAACTACATTTGCAATAGAGAACCAAACATGTTTCAGCAGCACAGTTAGAGGAGTCAAGAAAATCATGTTACATAACGATGTCGATATTCATATACTGTATGTACTGGCTGACTGAGAGAAATGAGTGCCACTGTTTGTAAATGGCATTGATCTTGATACTCAGTCAGGCACACTGGTTGCCCAGTTCTGTGGGTTTCATGGCAACCCTGGTTCCACTTAATATTTTACAGCCCTCCGCTTCCGGAATGCTAGCCCGTGGGAAGCCCAGGTGCCACAGGCTCATTGCTGTGTTTTCAGCTGCTGGGCACTGCTGACTCAGGCCTTCTGGCGCTGCCCACCCCATCCCGGGGCAGGCATCCCGGCGACCTGATAAAGCTGCCCATCCGGTACTGCAGCTCCTCGCTCAGCAAGGCAGACTGCCTGTCTGACCTGCATTATACATCCACCGAGAGCAATTTCGAGCTGCAAATCATTTGCATGACCCTCCCAGCACACACACACACATACACACACACTCCTCTCTTTCTCTCTTTTCTTGTTTTCAATCCCGCTGAAGCAAAGTTGATCTGTTATTACAACTTGTGCCCTGCCTCAGTTATGTACTCTGAAGTGCTTTGTAAGTCTTACTTAAGAATGCTATAGCAAGTCAAATTGGATTTATTTGAATTAATTGATTGGGTCCAATCTGTTATCAATCACTGGGCCCCCTCTTGCTTCAAATCATTTTGAAGACAAAAATGAATGCTTGGATTTCCTTTTCAAATTAAAAAATGAAAAAGTAGTGATCAATTCCAGGACAAAGTGTACAGGCAATGGAGGAAAAGGGAATAACCAATGGTTTGGACCCTGAGTACATAAACATCCATAACAAGAGAATAAAAAAAAAAAATTTCCACAGCACTTTAATTTATAGCACTTTGTAATTTCATGCTTGGAATCTTAGCTTTGAATCTTAAATCACCAAATTGTCCACAAACAAGAAAATAAATAGAAACTGGCTGATCAAAGTCATGAAACCAGGTTAAAAGATTTTTGCCCAAACAGCTAAAACCTTTTATAGCCACTGCAAACAATATTCTTTTTCATGCATTCATTATTTATGAAAAGAAATGTTAAGAGCTTTTGCCAGCCTCTATGTCCCAGGAAACGCACTCACAAATACTATTTGCATCTCTCTAGGTGAGCTTCCTTTTCCTTCAAAATACATGTTTATCTACAACTGAAAATAGGGCACATCACAAGGAGAACCTCAACCAATCGGAAGCAAGTACACATTCTCACTTCCTCATTTTCTGTCTCAATGATGGAAGGCCTGGTCATAATAAACTGGGAGTAGAGAACTAGTGGAAGCCACTTCAGCTGTAACAGAGCTTGTCCAGGGTTGCATATCAACCGGACACTCCATTGGCCCGTTACAATGATCTGAAAGCAGTGGTTATCCACATTGTCTGCTGTATTTTAAGGGATGCCGGGTTTTCCCATAAGGAGGGATTCACATCTGTGCAGTAGATTAACAGCTACAAACTCACATTCTCCACCACCCCAGGAGGATACTCAAATTCATAATCACTTTCTGTGGTCTAATGGAAGGGAGAGTGACTATGCATGAGAAATCATTACAACGCAGCTGCCGTACACAAGGTGACAGACCCATAACAATTTCCTATACCCAAAATTGCTGTCTCCAAAGTCCTATGCGTGGGTTGCGATCCATTAGCATATGATAGTATAGCAAAAACAAAACATAAAACAATATTCTTTCCGTGTTTCTCTTGTCTATTGCCTTTCAGTATGATTAAGGATGGATAGAGTGCCTGCGGTGTTGTTCACAATACAGAATTCCTTCAATAATTCAACAGGAGTAATGCTTTTGCATTGTTACCATTCCACCCTCTGTGACAACCCGATCCCCGATCTGGGACTGTGCTTTATTGACATATAGCCCATTAGCCTGCTCCCAGCAGACCTGGGAGAAGATTAAAGGAAATGTACCTGTACAGCTTGAGAGTCACGGTCCCGTAAACAGTGGCAAATCCCAGGAGTCGAACCCATCTCAGCAGGATGCAGCGGAACACACTGGGCTGAAAGTACAATATGACAACCTGAAAAAGGAAAAAAAAATATCAGAGTAAGTGAGGAACAAAGAGCCTGCTCCTCCTCCTCTTTGACAGCTGTCAGAGCCTCCTGCATTCTTCCAAAGCCAGGGAGACATTCGGGACCACGGACAGAGGCAGTCTCACCTAAAGTTATGGCACACACAGGTGAGGTTTATTTGTGTTAAAGCACAGCTCTTCCAATTTGTTTTCAGTGGGCTTTTTATTTATTTGGAAGAGACCCATTTTGACCCACCTGGATTGTGGAATCACAACCGTTGTGGTGTTTATTTGTTCAGTCTTTGTCTTTGAAATGATGGTACAAGATCAGCATATATTCTGATGTTTCTTCGTTTTTGCACCCCATAGTGATGACTACAAAGGCTATTAGACTTTTCTCCTTTGTCTTTCTTTTATCACAAGACTTTATGTCACACCTGAAACTATGACAAAACTGGCTCTCTGATTCTGTTCTTGTTACACACTGTATTACAGGAGATATTCATACTTGTGCATTCAATTCAGTTTAAAATGATTATTCTATCCTCCACCCATGACAGATGATATTTAAAAATGTAAGGCAATACCTGTGCCTTGTCTTTCAGCTTTGAAAAAAACAGAAAATGCAAATTACATTAAATTATTTGCAGAGTAGTTTTTTTTTTTTTTTTTTTCAAAAGTCATTTTCTTTTGTTTAGTTTTTTGAGGAATATTCATTTGGTTTCTTTACTGCCGTGCAAGTCATGCCCCACAGGTGAGGCTGTAAACATGACCAAATGCATTCATAGCCTACAAAAAGGTTGGCTGAAGGAAAGGTAAAAACAATAAAAATAAAAAGGCAACCGAGACAGGGACCCACTGCCGTCTCTGAAAGATTCATTAGCAGTCATTTCCAATTCACTTCAATTAACATCCATCTCCCTATCTGCATTCAGCCATTGCAGCTGCAAAATGAATCAACGCACAGAGATCACCTGCAACATCATCTCTCATACAATATGTCAGTGGCAATGGGAAGAGAGATTTGTTTGAATTGACATTGTGTGCTATCTGTTTGCACACATTACCATGCCTGCTCAAAACTCACCTGGTTTCTAATATTGTGCACGTTTTAAAAGTAAAGCCTACACTGTCTATGAAACAGCTTCCCTTTCAGTTGACCTCAAAACCACTGTGCGGTAAATTCATTTATATTGTCCTTGTCTTTCTGAATTCTGACATAGCGGTTGTAACAGCCTTCTTGTCGCAAAGCCACCTAAATAACAAGAGACTTGAGAGCCTGCTGGACATAAATTATACTACCATTTTGGTTTTGGCTATTAATACACCCTATTTGGACGGCAGGTATGCCATCCAAGTTATTCCCTGGCGAGACGACATGCCCCATACCTATACAGCACAGAGAGTTTGGATTTTTCAGGGTTGCCTACAGAAATAACCACAATGACCACAGACTCATTAATTTCTGTGCCTTCTGACCCCATTTCAACATACAGAATTCACAACAGACTTCTCTTCATGTGGATATCAGCAAATAATTAGCATAACACTCAATAAGCCCAACATACTATTTTAAATAGGAAGCACATGAATGTTTTTGCTTTATCAGCTCAAAAAACATAAAGATCCAAGAACCAACCCCTATAAAATGAACCACTCACATTTATATGCTTCCAAATTGCAACAATTACACAGAAGACAAGGTGATTCTAGTCCTGCTGGCATTTCAATAATGCTTTGATAGTGTTCCAGGACATAAAAACGTGTATAATGCAGTTGTATAATCATGTGCTTTTGATTTTGATTGTGTTACAGAAAGGGGAGTAGAGCATAGATACATATTCCAATGCCTAGTCTTGTTTCAACATCCACTCAGGGCTCTTTATGAAGGCAGCATTCATGTGGGTGGAGCCTACGTGGACCAGTGCCATGAGATCAACTGTCAAAATGCTGACACAGCAGCCCTCCTACGATGCTGGAGAGTGGTGGAAATAGACACAGCACAGCTCTCAGTCAAACCAGCCCCCTCAATCAAATAAGCCATTATGATATGTGAGCACACACACACATGCACACAAGGAAACACAAAACAGAAAACTGGCATATGTGATCACAAATTTTCTAAATAAGGTGGCCTAATTAGTCAACTTGTTAGCAGTGAAGAGACTCAAATTCCCATCAATTCGTTGGTCTAGTGAATTAATTGTGCACGAATGCACCTCTTACATTTAAAATTGGATGAGTTGAGGATCAAGAATGACAAATACAGTATAAAGAAAATCAAGTCTACACCAGAAACTTTGTTGTTTCTTACTCATATTCATTGAATAAAATAACTTGATATATTACCTTATACATTTTTAGCAAGAGGAGTGTATTCAGTAAGACAATGGGTGGGATCAAGCAGATTAATTAACAGGCCTGTTTAGGGAATCTGCAGCTCAGTCAAACCCTCCAGATTAATCTGGCATGTCATCTCAGTACAGACTACTTTACTCACACAGTATGGAAATGAGAGGTTTGTACCAATGCAAATTTGTTTTCTTGGAGCTATTGATTGATAAGCTAACTCCAAGTTTAAGCTTATAGATTTCATTTCTACAACTTGATCAGTTTTATAAACAGTATAATTTCATTACAGCAAGCTACGCTGTTGCTGACAGATTCTACATCAGCAAGCTTGTTGATTGGCATGCATGATATTATACAGGTATGAACAGACACCAAAAATGACATATATTTTTCCAGTTTCTGAGGTTTTTTTTTTTTTTTTTTTTTTTTTTTTTAATCTTTTAGTTAGATGAGTCAACAAAGTTGGATTTCTGTTTGGTTCCTAAAAGACTTGGCAGGAAAAACTGTGTCTTGGGGATGTCCTGTAATTGCCAGTCCAAGCTCACTGACTTATGGCTTTCCTTGATTTAATGCTACATAAAAATGAGGCAAGCAACTTGTATTTGGTGAAAGGTTTATTATGTGGTACCACAGGGCATAAAATAATGCTTGAGCCAGGACAAACACTTTAGCCAAAATGAAGCAACCTGCACTCCAATATAGTCAATTGTACCACCTGACTGGAGTGATCTTTAGGAAGGACAGATAATGTAATGGATAACCATTTTAACCAGAGACAGGCTACTGTACATGTACTGTACCATTTGTATGCTAAAATGTCTAATTGTTTAATAATCAGAATACTAACAAATACCTTATATTAATTAATTATATGAAATACTGTAGCCCAATAACATTTTAATGGTTAATTATGCTGTTAGCAGTTCCAAAGTTGCAAACTTTCCAGAATTTGTCTCCTTTTTCATTCATTATTACACAAAAACAATGTTATATATACCACGTGCCCAAATAATCTGAAAAAAAAACTGGGAAACGCCATTATTTAAAGGTTTCATTCATAAAATGGTGCACGGATTAAATGTGAGGATATTCCTCTATTTCCTAAATTATTTTTAAACTTCTTTTTGATCATATTTTATTGATATTAAAACAGTGAGGACTGAAGCTGGAAACAGGGAAATAGACTCTAAGGGCTCTATTTTCTGGCCGGCATGTGATGTGTTGCGAGTCATCGCACTAGCAAAGTGGTATTTACATGATGGATTTTGATGCATCTGAGCCGTTTGGTAAATCCCTGAGGCAACGTGCACTAAAATGGGAGCATTCAAGCAGTCATGCTAGGTCAGTCAAGATTGAGCAGCGTACTGAAATTCTGGTGCAGCTCATTGCAATTTTAGGGTCTGTCTGGTCTGCAAGGCTAACATGTTTTGTAGTTTTTTATTTACTAATATTTGTTCTCCCGTCTTTGTTGAAGTCCCACTTTACTTGCATGTTTGATTTGCATCGGATAAATCAAATTAAAAATCGAAAAGCTTCCCTGGGTGGAATACATCTTCAGCTATTATGCTCTTACTCAAACTTTCCCAAGCTGTATTTTGTGAAGACAAGCTCCTGCACATGATCTGGCAGTGGCGTTAGACATATCCAATATTACAGCATCAATTTCTGCACCAGTAATGACCTAATTTGATAAAGATTATGAAATCATATATTGCAAAACTATGAAATAAAGGACACAAGCCAATATTGTTTCATGTAACTTGGCGCAATTTTGATATCAATACTTTTAATGGCAGCCCTAGATATGAATTAATGACTTATAGACAGTGCTTTGTAGGCTTTGTGTGAGTAACTCTGCATTTTTGTATGTTGATAATGTGTTTTTCATCAGATTGAGCATAAATCGAAGGAAGTTATACTTATCTTATACAATACATTTCTTAGACCGCACTTGGAGTATTGTGTTCTGAGGACCATACGACAAGAAACATATAGAGCCTCTGGAAAAAGTTAAACAAAGAGCAACCAAATTGATTCCTTGTAGGAAAGATAAAAGCAATTAGGAAAGACTAAAGATGCTTAATCTGTTCAAGTTTAGTAAAAGGAGATTTAAGGGATATTTTATTGAGGCTTTTAAATTAATAACCTGATGTTTCAGAAAAGCTCCCACCTCCATTCCTGGCACCTCAAATCTAAGGTCAGACCTTTTCTTGTTTGTAGAATTTTTTTTGTTTTTTCAGTTTTAAAGAAGTTTAAGATTCATTTGATTGAATCTGAATTGGTTGGTTTGTTTAAACTGCATACACTCTTAAACAGATTATTCTAATGTGCACATGATTAAATCTAGGGGAATACCTGGGTATAATTCAGTTTAGGAACATGGGAAAATAATTTATTTATCCACCAACAATATCCCCTCCCTCACCCATTATCCGTATGATCACAAATACCTCAGTATCTCTTAAGCTGTAATGGCCAAACTAGCTTGAGTTTCAAGGTCAAAAAGATTCTCTCTTTTTGCAGTGCCCCAGAAATAACCTCTTAAAGGAAGACTTGTTTTGAATCAAACCATGCAGTCTCTACCCAAGAAAGCTGCAGCCGTTCATTCAATTCCATCATATTCCTCAATGATATAGTGTGAAAGGCTGTGAAAGGTGCCAGCAAAGCTCTATAATTGAAAAAGAGACAAGACAGCAGCCCAGCCTCCGGCAAGCTATCAAAACATCTGTCACACATTTGCCTCAAACTGGCTATGAGAAAACAGGGAAATTCTCATTTTCTTTGATCAAATAAAGCCATATGTACACTTCTTGGGATAGACAAATATTGGATTAATTATGAAACTCTGTGCAAATGAATCATTAAAATTATGAACTATAGATAGCTTCTCCGTAATTGAGTTCAAAGATACCAGTAATACCTACAGAATAAACAATTGCCCAAACCAACACTGTAATATCAGTAAAAGTAATTTGATGTCAGTGTTCCTCTGGGAAAGAAAAATACCAATAAACAAGACTTGTTTTTCAGTTTCTGAAAAGAAACGGTGAGCCTTTTCCTAGTTTAATGGTTTGCACAGTCTATTTCCTCAGCCTTTCTGAATTAATAAAGCAGCCATCGCACAGAATCAGGCACCCTGTTTGGCATTTGACAGTGGAATCATGGCCCAGGGCATGGATATATGAAGCCCTTAAGCTTATTGAGAAAAGAAGACTTGATTGGGATGAATTGACAATGAAACAAAGGTTGTGTAATGCAGACATAACTTTGGCTAGAGTTAGTGGCCCCACACTACCAGGCCTTCCACATATGTTCTATAAGGTTTAGTGCTGGACCCTCTCCTGTTCTCTCTCAGTACAAAATCACTCCAATTTCATTAGTGAAATTGGAGTGACTTTGTAGTGAGAGAGAAATGAAATAGACAGTATTTAAAAATATAAGCAACTAAATATGCCACAGCACAGACAGACCTATGGTTCCAGCATATGACGGAAGGTATCAGCCCAATTCACAGAGGGGGTTTTAAACAAAAGCAGACAATGCAAATGGTGACTAATCAAAATACAGGGATGCAAAATTCATCCAATCATAAAACAGCTGAGGCTATACAACTATCAGCATTCTGCAGATGTGCAGTTATTTCCCAAAAGGGTTTAACGTTAATCCGATTAACAACGGCGTTAATATTTCCCCACAGTAGTCTAAAAAAAAGCAAGCATCCAAATACTTCCACTCTGTGTCTCTAGTCAGAGACCACCGGGGGGGGGGGGGGCAGATTGTGTGCAAACACTGCCACAACAATGTGCCCCATGGAGTGCATGAAGGAGCAAGCATTCAATTTGCAGCAAACATTCGAGCACACTTCCCATTCCCGGGGGATCAGAAACTTGTTCGGTTTCCCAACTCTCTTTTTCAAAGAACTTAATGAGACGGCCATTCATTTGAATACGGTGATTGTGTGGCTAGCTGAGAAAGGAAAGAGGCTGCAAAAGCCTAGCCCTGCCAGAATATGAACAGCTAAGCCCTAAGTCATTTTGAGGAGCACAGATGAACTGAGCTGAAATAGAAAAAGCACAATGCCACATGCTCCAAACTCACCTTCAGGACTTATCTGGAACGTTCTGTTTGACAAGCAGTGTGTCAAAACTGCAGACAGCACACAGCAGCAGAAAAGGCAAAGATGGAATTAATATATTTCATTTTACTTCTATATGTATGCCTTTTTCCCAAATGTTATTGAAGAGCAGAAGCTCTTACTGATAAAACTTCATCCTGTAAGAAAGAGCTGCTCATGAATCTTTTACTAGTCAAAAGAAAGTGCTGTGAAGTGGCGCGTGTCCAGCTCTTGTGAGGGTCGACACTGCAAAGACACTCAGACCTCAGCTTTATATATACATTTGAACCCCTACTGAATGAAACCAAGGGGCCAGAGAGGTTGATGAACTCATCCGTGCCTTCTGAGGGATTATCTCTTTTTTGTCTCCCCTTTCTGCCTAGATCTGGAAGGTTAGGACAAGGAAGAAGAGGACGAGGCAGAGGATACAAGACAGACACTGGCTTCCATGCCATCCATGGCATCATGCTCTTCTTTTAAAAGTTACCTGGCCATGTTTGCTCACTTCAGTTCAATACAGGAATGGTGAGGTTTCTTATGCCAATTGCCAATGTGACCTGCTCTTCAAAATGACCCCACAACTTATTTTGAGCTTTATACCTGAGGAGAATGCAAATGTTCTAATGATACCAAAATGATTTAATAAAAATGATAGATGATCTAATCTAGATATTAAGCAAGTTATGTCCCATGACATTTTGAGTGCCACCAAACCACCAAAACAGCTTCAAAATTTAGTAGTGAGACTGAAATCGGTATGTGTGACTGGCGACATTGGGCTGGGTCTCGGTAACCTAATGAAACTCTGCTGCTACCATGTCCTCTAACTTAAAACTTTACTTTTAATCTGAATTTGATATTAAGACATACAGATAATGAAAGCAAAGACATGTTCTGAGTAAAATTAGATGAAACCCAATACATTAGCTTGTGGCTGCGAAAGCAGCTGATGTGGTGTGACTGGTGTCAGGTGGCGAGCTGGCTCGCCTCCAGATGATGAGAAACTCCAGGGCTACCTTGTGTTACATCCTCTGTCATAAGTTCTGTTTTTACATTTGTCACTACTGTGTGTCTGTCTCGTTTTTCTGGTATTCACCAAATTGGCCGTTTCCGTCTCTGTTATTCAGTTTGAAAACACTGCTGTTCGCCATTCACCAGTGGAGGCTAGATCTTCGAAATTCATGCTCCACACTTGTGGATTGTGATCATTCATTTGAATTTGTATGTTTGCATGTTTCTTTTGTTTAGCCCTTCTGGTTTGTTTGTTGATTACATTTAGTGTTTGTCCACTGATGTGTTCTATTTGATTCTGATTCTCATCTAGCCCTTATGGTTCATTTGTTGATTAGATTTTGTGTTTGACCACTGACACATTCTATTTGATTCCAGTTCTCATCTATCCCTTCTGGTTTGTTTGCTGACTGCTTTTTGAAGCCACCAACGGCTAAGTCAGGCAACATGGCTCAGTGGCTCACACGGAATTGGACAGACCTGCTACAACATGCCCTGGGTCTCTAGTGGCACTGAACAATACTGAACTACAAATGCAGACCTGTACAGGACATGGTGTTGACAGTGAGAGCGGTGCACAAAGTGTTAACCAGCTTAGGATTCATCACTGCATTCACCTCCCAGCTCCTTGTTCACCAGCTATGGGAAAAGAAAAGTAACTGGTATGACCCAGGCCTACCTGCAAAACTGTCTGATCGCAGGAGCACCAGGGAAAATGAGCTTCCAAACCTCAGCCATTAGCACAGCTGAAAGGAATCACCTTACGGGGGTCTCATTGCTGTGACTAAAGACCATGCGCTTCCTGATACTGCTCGATACACCTCATGGGAGGCACAGGTGGAAGCTACCCACAAGGCTGTTCCAGGACTCCAATACATACCTGTTTCATCCAGAACAAATGAGTATTTGCAGATATATGGAGGCATTATTGGATCCTGCATGGCAGGCAAGCTGTTAAACAATATTAGCACAATTGCTCCGGTTGTCAGGCAGAGGATAGCCCACAGCGCCCAATGTGGCAAACCTACAAAATGCTCAGCTATGACCATTAAGCCCTCCATTGCAGTCCATAGGTGTTGACTGCTTTAGGCATTTCACAGTTAAGATTTGACCCCATAAGAAGATTTGCTAGGGATCATCATGTGTCTCAACACTCTTGCTGTACAGCTAACGCTCCGAAATGCTATGTATTGCATCTTTGAACAATGTGGACCCTGACCCAGAAACGTTTTATGTGTCTCATGGGTTGCTTTCCAACCCAAAGCCGCCTATACGCTGAAAACATAGGCATTGCAGGCATATTCTAGCAGACCAGTTCAGGGCCCTTTTCACATTAATTCACCTTCCTGGACTGTAAGCCAGTTAAAGGTGCCAGAAATCATCAGATCACTCCACACTGTGGGGATGTTAATTGACCCTCAACTACATTGAGCTCAGTGGCTCCTTGGGAACATCAACAACTTGATCCCTCACCTGGACTGTGAAGGTGCAATTAATAGCAAAACCTACAGAGGGCTATCCCAGACAATACAGCAGAGTCAGATGACACTTGAACAACTGCGCACTAGTTAAAGTTTGCTAGTCAAATTTGAGGATGGCTGTTGTTTGAGGGTCAAACATCACAAGCAAGTCAGTTTAGAGATTACAAGAACTGTACTGTAAAAGTTGCAGCAACAACTGGGCACTGACCTGGCCACTGAAAGGCTTATGCATACTGATATTACTGCTGTTATACAACCTTTGTATACTGTTTACTGTTTTGTATTATGTAGTTATGTTATCTATCTGATACTAGTGTACTATACAATGCACTGTTACCATGTTTGGCATATTTAAATATTACCACCATTGCTTGGTGTTAATGAGGAAATCCATGTAATCCAAAACATTGTTCTGATTTAGTGCATATTAGTGTGCACACTGCATTTTAGTGTGCAGTGCCAAGATGGTGGTTACATTACATTACATTTATTTTATCCAAAGCAACATACAATAAGTGCATACCAAAGGTCTTTGGTACAACTACCCAACACAGGTCCAATAAGGTTCAATACTCATTATGTAGCAATTATTCATAGCCATGAACACAGTAACTACAGTTCACATTAAGCATAGACTAGGTCAGAAATTAATGTTAAGTCAAACTAGGAGACATGACAATGAGCTACAACATCACAATAATGATACAAGTGCAATATAAGTGCTGGATGGAGGTACATGTGTAACATTGGTCCTCCTGGAACTAATCACAGTTAACAGCTACAATAGTTTTAGTGTACGTTGCTTTCTGGTGGGCAAGTCATGACTGCTGTCCCAGTTAATTTGCTGTTTACATAGTAATACCAGATATCTGTATAATATATTGACTGATGTCAAACATTTTGTTTGTTTACATAAAACTCGAAAATTATTTTATGTAAATTTCAGAACCAGCCTTGTCCACATTCCACATTCTCTCCAATGTCATATACCCTCAATAAACAGGATGTATAATTTCAACATGGTGTTGTGCAGCTCTGTAACAAGAGCCTCATGGCAGTCAATAATAATCACGGGAGTTACAACCACACATACACTGGGAGCAGGTCAGGCCTTCCAGGGAGAACAAAGAGCAGGGTGGTACTGTTGATCTCATATGGTTTTGCCTCCTGCAACCAAGTAATCTCTACACAGTTCTGCAAGATAAATCAGAAGCTTTACTTGTAAACAAACTGCACCATTTATTCAAGTAGTGACCATGGTTATTGTGATGTTGTAGGTTGATTCAGTGGGCTTGTTTGTGGAGTATGCACCCTGACAAATAAAAGTTGAGGGTAGGGTCTCCATTCAAGTCACCTCTGACTAGTACTCACCATTAGAGATGGATAAATGAATGTACTTATATTCAGTATAATGTATTTTGGTTAATAATCTGTGGAATAGTACTGGAATTCTATCAAGGATCAGGACTTTTGAAATAACCAAATCAAGCCCTAGTATGTCCCTTAATTGGCCAAACAGTTATCACATCTTAGATCATCTTTAATTTTCATTCTTTATACTTGTCTGTACAAAATCCTAGTCCGCTATTACACTACAAACAGAGGGATGTAGTTTCTTTGCTACCTGAACCCATAGATTTTCCCTTTGGAATCTCAGATTCTCGTTCGGAAAGTAGACCTCCCTCATCTCGGGTTCCTCCAAACTCATTAGTCGGGCCCTGTTTTCTTAGACAGCACTTTGGAGCATCATTTGTGGGGGGATCAGAGCCCAGGCATGTCTAAGCATATGCCAGGTTGCATAAAACAGAAGTCCTATCTTGTCTGGGAAGCAGATTTCTACTCTTCATAAATAATCAATGCTAAGTGCTGGGAATTCAGCCTCCCTTCCCATGAGGTAGCTGGTGTTATCATATACCTCTGAGAAGACATCAATACCATCAGGGCTATTATCAACTCTCACACATCTCCCCAATGTCCACCTCAGGTTTGCGCCCGTTCCAACAGCTATAAGGGCCAGCAGAATGAGCACTTCCGGATGACACACCTCACAAGAAACTCCCTGAGGAATAAAGAAGCCGGGGGCATGAGCCAGAGGCAGGCCCATCCACTGCTCTATATTATTGCATTTCTGTGCTTATGTCTGGAAGGCTATTTCATTTATAGTAATGTCAGTCTTTGATCTTTAAGTCTTGACCTTTGACCTTTTTAAGCAGTAAGACAAAAGGCACTGAGAACAAAGGTTAATGGGTCACTTTCTTTACAAATGTTACAAATGTATGTACTGCCCATATGAAATTAAATTCACAGCAATTAAAATGAATGTATTTGTGATAAATGCACATTTTATTATAGGTACTGGTTAAGCATGCCATCCTCAATGTAAGAGAAGTAGCAGTAGAAGTTGCATGATACATCGGCCTGCTATTGAACTTTGCACCCAATCAGAAATTAGTAATCACCAGGCATGGATATAATTACCTCATTTTTTTGCAAAGCAGGCTCTCCAGTGTTGAAATATTTCTCCCTCGCACTGCCCATGACCTCTCAGACTACGTGACTGTGAACCATGCTCTCAGACACTGGAAAGCTGTGACGACAGATTGTATGCAACGCTGCCTTAACATCTAATGTATTTCATTTGCCATTTCATTGTAATAATACAGGAAATACTATACTTCTGAATCAATTAACTGTGACCCTGTAATAAATAAAACAAAAATATCAACAAAAATACTTTGTTGACATTCAAGCATTTGTAAATGACCAAACTGCTACAGTTAGTTGGTGAGCTATACTTGCCAAGACTGACTATGTTTTGACAAGCTCACTTATTAATGTTATAAGTTCTCAAATATTCAGGTTAAGGCTGTAGGCCTAATACCACCCTGTTTTAAGATATATCTGAAAACATATTTAACGCTTCATGATTTTGCATAGCTCAACTAATTGATAACTTTATAGCTTTAATTAGCTAGCTACACATTTGATTTTAGCTGGCCAGCTACTTTCCCAACATCACAACATCAGCCACCCAGGCTCCTTAATTAGATACGTTTTGTGACATTAGCTTATTTTGGTTTACTATTTGTGCAATGTTATCTGCAAAAATCATTGCTTAATTGTTTATCTTGGCTATTATTATTCTGCATCCATTGTTTAAGCATACAGCAACTAAAACAAAAATAATTGCAATTAATTAACCAGTTAGTTGATCAGGATTACATTTCATGATCTGATTAACAAGCATATTGCTACAAAATATGAAATTAAATATGGATCTGAAAAAGATGATGCTTCAAAAATGCCAGAAAAAGGACAAAGTTACAATTTTAGTGGCACTGGCTGACAGATTTATTGCATGATGAATGGGGACTAATGAAGACTATTGCTATAAAGTGTCAGACAAGCAGCACTGGGCTTACAGTCTAGTTTCCAGAGCCAATCATCATGTTTGAGTTAAGGAAAACTTTCCACTGTACCATGTTCCTTAAAAGCAATTTTGCGAATAGACTAAGCCAGTGCTTGTCATTATATGTCACAGCACTCTATTATATATGTGTCTGTGTCAAACCACTTTGTGTTCACCAAAACTTAAACACCAAAAATTAATTTCAGTGCAGCAGTTAGTTATTTGTGATGTGCTTGCATTCTGCATTGTTAGTTTGCATATAAACCTTTGTAAGCACTTTTTCATGGGCCATTAAAAATTATCTTGATATTAATTTATTTAACCTGTTCTTCACTGCCTCATTTTTCTACAATTAAGGTTCCCAAAGTAATAGACTGATTACACAAAATCTGTAATCATTATAGTCAATAGGGAAGGAAGTCATATACCATTTGTTCACGACCATTTTGTCTAATAAAAGATGTTATTTTTCAGAATTCAGAGCCTTTTAAGTGAAATGTGGTGGGAACGGTCATTTCTCACATGCATTTATGCCTGGTATTTTCAACCTTTTTCACAAGGAAAAAAAACAATTGGTATCAGTATCAGTTGTTTGACATTCCTGCTCAATAGAGCATTGACATTAGTGATCTTGGAAAATCCATAATGGCTCTAATTGGCAGTAAGATTAATTGTGTAATATTTGTTTATATCTTTATATGATGCATTACTTTCACTGTCTATTTTGGGTACAAAGCCAAAGAAAACATATTTGTACCTCTAAAAAAACCTTACAGGGTATCACCCCAGTAAAAGGCTTTATGCAATTCTGTTTCCTTTTTCAGAGTGGTCTATTTTCCGTGATGTGACGCTGCAGCACCAGCAACACTTTCTAAATTCTTCTCTTCAAACATGAGATAAATTGTGAGTATGTGGCTTTGACTTTGCAGCTGACTTTTTTCTCCTCTTCACTGTAGGTGCCTCTGACACAGTTTTGCCCCATGCTGCGATGGGGATGCAGTTCCTGTGGAGGAGAGCTGTCCTGCGGATGGTGTCATCTGCTGCCTTCCTCCTGCACTACCCCTACCCCCACCCCACCCCTTGATCTGCTAGGCTTGTCTACCCATGTGTGAATTTTACAGGAACAACACGTTCCTCTAGCACCAGTTTGGGGAGGTGGGAGGGGCTCCATCAAAGAGAAAAAGAGCTTCCACCAATGACACAAGGCAGATGTAAAAATAAGCAGAAAGAGGGAATGATTTTCATCTTGTGAGGAACTGATCTTTATTTTTTGGTCATGATTTTTTTCCATATTTGCGCTGTTTTTTTAACTGATGATGCTATTGATGTTTTTTCCATCTTCATCACAACCTAAGTAAAAGACAGCAAAGCTGACAGGAGCAAATGCATAACAAAAAGGAGCCTTTGAAGACTGCTCAAACGAGGTATAAAGCATGAACGGGGCCAGTGCACAATAACATAAGACTCGATCAATAAAACCTACTGCATTGGGAATTCGGCTCACGTGCAGGAATTTAGAGTCTTTACCATACACAATTAGCTCCACCATTTCTCTCCCAAACTGAATTAAAAGAAATTAAAACTACTGAGGGAGAAAACGAAGCAGGGGGGAGGGGAACAGGATAATACTGATAAACTGCTAGTAAATACAGACAAAAACAGGAAACAGAAATTATCAAGAGAGGTCGTAATGTCTCAGCCATACATGAATCATTCTTCCACAGCAGAACTGATACTTCATTGTACCTGAGGTTCACAAGTTGCTCATAGTCAGGAAAAAGAGAGAACAAGAAGTAAAGCAATAGAACTTCAGATGTCTGGAGAGAGACTTGTTAGATTCTCTGGTGAAAGTGCTTTCCTGCATTCTCTGCACACAAATGAATATTACCATTGACAAAGTATTACAGGAGGTTTAGCCAAACTGTAAGTGGTTCTGGAAGCACACATAACCTTCACTCCACCCCTACAAATGAAATCAATTATATGTACTTTCCACATGCTGCTGTAGCTTTGTGTAAAAAATCTAAATTCAGTCACTAAGTTTGTTTTTTGTGTTTTTTTTTTTCAAAAATAAAAATGGCAAAGTATAACTTAAGTACAATAATGGATACCAGCCATCAACGTCAAAAAAAATTGTCTGGGTTTATGAATAAAATAATTGTGTATTAGGCATTTCTGAATTACAGCTAAAAAAATAATAGCGATGTTGGCCAAGCAAAAGGACATAAGGCACTACAAGCAGACTGTACCAGTGAGGTCAATCATACTGTTTGAATCTGACAAAAATTCCTCCCACTATGTATACACAGGAAACCTCCTTTTGAAGCAAAAACAGAACAAACTTTTCTAATGAATCCAGAAGCATGGCTGCACACAATTAAGTCATTCTTGGAGGGGCTGAGAAAAAAAAACAAATTACTTGTAATGGTTCACAGAAAAAATGTTGCAATGTAAGTGCATTGTGGGAGAACACAAAATACACACAATTGAGAACAGTGGTGGGGTTCTTTGTGCACAGTGCACAGTCTGAAAGCACTTGAGATGTATGTGACATGAAAGAGGATAGACATCCTAAATTATAACCAGGGGTGCCAAAGTGTCACCATGACCTCACATTTTGTTATCCCTGTCAACCTTGCTGTTAAGGGAAGAAAAAAAAAAAACTTGAAGACACAGCATGAATCCCAATGTTGGTCCCCAGGATGTGTGTGTATCTCCCTCTAATAACAGCCTGGAGCTTCTTTTTTCTTCCTGCTTACATTAGCGAAGGCTCTTTGGTCGTTTGAGTCCGACTCGCGAGGCCATTAAGACTCTGAGAGGGTGAGCACTAAAGAGCACTTCTGACTGATTCACAACAATGCGCAGATGGTCTGAATGCAGTGTTCATGTCCACATCACATTGTACCACGGCCTACACTATACACACACACAAATAAAGCGAGGAAAGCACTGAATAGATGATGTAAAAATGTTTTTGATGAAAAACATGATGATAAAAAGGATGCAACATTGCCACTGTTGAAACTGCTAAAGCCTTTCCACTTTCTCCAAAAATGACTGAGCCTCATTGAACATTTGTGACCAAACACATACTTTGGATACAAGTTTCAAAATTTGACCTAAAAAATGTATTCACCTCATGTTAAAGGACAGAATGTGAGCTATAAAATGAGGCATCATTTGATGAGATTGAGCAAATATATTCCTGGAGATATGACTGTTTGAATATTGTAAATTTAGCAAAACACAAATTTGAGAAAACCGGCTTTAAGATTTTGTTGGGAATTTTGCCCTTTCTCATCATAAATTACCCCATCACACTAGGAACTATTGTAGGACATTGATATATTTGTGTAGTTCCTAACTCAGTGCTTGCAGTGATTTTGAATAGGATTGATTATGGTATTTTTAAAACCATAAAATCATGAAAATACAAAAAAGAACATATCTCAAGTTTAACCTCTGGTTTAGCTCAAAACCCTTATCCCTTTACATTCTTCCACGTCCTTTATTATTTTGGTATGACTCACCCAACATCACGTAACTTCAAAACTTTGACAGCAGTTGTCTCCCTATTGAAATAACAATAATACTACAAGGAGTGCCCCTAAAATTTTATAACACTCATCTACAGGGACTTACTTCACATAAATGAGTGAATGACATTAGTCAGGCACTCACTAGCATCAGCTAAGCCCCATCTCTTTTAACTATTTCAGAAAGCGGCACAAAACTGTAACAATACTGCATACCACACTGACCAAAGAATGTAGGCATCAACCTCAGAAGAAGACATCAGAAGAAAGAATAATTTCTGTTATTGAACAAGACTACTTTATAACACCATAGCACCAGTATTACTTTATACTGCAACACTGCATTACAAAGACTGATAAAGTATGATCTCCATCTGTAAGACCATGCCAATTACAAAGATGTTTGAATGTGCGAAAGTTTTGTTTGGGAATCCAATTTTACAGTAAGTCTAAGAAATGTTTTATACCTGTCAGATACTGGAGGACCAAATATTGCCAATATTCCACAAATTTACACAACAATTAGAATTTGAAATTTGGGTGAATAGTAGATTTGAAATTAAGGAATGTAATTCTGATGTTAACTCCATTTTGACTGAATAGTGATGTTGCAATGTTTCTAGCCTCTGTTGTGAAATGGTTGAGTGTGAGACATATCTCAATCATGCATTGGGTTACATTTGCATTGTAATTATAAGACCATAGCCAGCTAATCAAAGCACAAAATCCCAGTTGAAATTGGGCATGGCAGGTACACACAAGTCCTATGCAGCTCCTATGTCCAATAGAGGTACAGTGAGCTTTAAGAAAGGGTGGTAATCATAGAGGATGAGCATGAGACACCGCTCCAGATGAAGAGGCTTGTGTGTATGTTAATTTCGCACACCTTCAAAACAACCAGATCCATATGAAAATTTCGCAATTTAGCAGCATCGCTAGGAAAAAAAAAACCTTTTTCACTCAGTCACGTGCATTCTTACAAATCCTTGCCGGATTTCTCCCTCTTAACTAATGTACCATGTGACATCAGCAGTGCAGCTATGGTGTGAGATGTGGTCTTGGTGCTCATTAAGTGTGGAAATGCCGGTGGTTGCCATGACATTGACAAATCAGAATAAGGACAAATTCTCGTATTCCCTTTCAGTAAGACATGCTCATTAAATCTTAGCCCCCTCCCCCTGCAACCCTCCCCCTTTTCAAACAGTACCAAAGGTCATCACTTTTTCATATGGACCGACTTGGCGCAACCTAAACAGACCTTGCTATTCTGAACAGCGCTTCTTTTAAGACCTCAACACCACCACCCTGCCCTCCATTCCACCACACAGACACAAACACACATGGCACATATGCATACACACACACACACACACACATACACACATACAGCGCAGCATTTAGAGTTGTCAAGAGATAGGAGAGATCATGAATTGGTGATCTGGTGATTGCATCATAGAGCAGCCAGTGCTGGAGGTACCTTGACTGGTTCAATTAGAGTTTAATGATGGAAGACGTGATGTGACTGAGGAGGAAAAACGTGCACACACACACATACACAAACACACACACATATACACACAAACACACACACACACACACATACATAAACACACACACACATATACACACAAACACACACACGCAAACACACACACATACACATACAAACACACACACACACACACACATACACAAACACACACACATATACACACAAACACACACACATACACATGTGCAAACACACACACACATTTACACACAAACACACACACACACACACAGGCATACATGCAAACACACACACACACACAGATACACGCAAACACACACACACACACACACACATACGCACACAAACGCACACCGACACACACACACACACTTTCTGCGACTCATGGAGACCTAGCACAGACCCTTACTTCATTACAGCCCCTAACACACCCGGCAGCCATCCCTGACAAGCGTCCCAACTGCTCGTACTCTGCAGACAATAAACATGTAAATGAGAAGATAATAATCGATGCAATAAACAGTTACAGAGAAAACTGTGCAAACTGATTAAAGAGGTGCAGCATCCAGTCAAGGTCAGAACTCAAACCCCCCACTTCATTGATTGAGCATCAACCGCTTGATTTCATGCTACTCCTCGGACCCTGTATAATTCCACCAGATTGTTTTACCTTGCAGGCCATCAAATAATACAGAGTGAGTGGTTTCAGGTCAAATTAGGTTAAGGTGCCACTTGTGAGATTATATCAACTGGATATTTACAATGCCAAAGGACCACACATGCAACACTGTGAGCCAAAATGAATCATCTGAAGCTATGCTTGTTGACTTGAACTGCACAATATTGATTGGAAGCCCTCTTCTAGCATTACACAGGCAGAAAAAAGGCAAAGGCTTGTGTTAATGGTTTACGCAATGCTCGCTGCAGTGAAAGAGTCGTGGCTTGAGGAGGTGAGCATTGAGAATGTAGCCTGACAATTACAACCACATGAGCTAAAACCTAATAGCCCACTGGAACTCAAACTGGTCAGTTCAGGAAAATGACCACATACCTTTGTTCACAGGCTTTCAAAGTAAGAACTCTTGGCATTAAGCCTTGGGAGTGACTCCTATCCCAGAGCCAAAATGAGTCTGAGGGGCACTGCCATCATAGTTGCACCGACTGCTCTGTAATGAAATCGCCAGACCCCTGAAGTATAATATGATGGTAGAATAGCTATATAATATTTAAGGCACTGGGCTTGTAAAAAAAACAAATTAACAAAAAAAATGTTAGCATAATATTAAGGTCTTGGGAAGTTAACAGATAAATAAGATATAATAAAGCTGCTGTAACAAATATGCAGCTATAGGCTGATTCACTTCAAAAATACAATAGACTTATTTTCTGGCAAACTAGCTAGCTTCAAAAACTGCTGTTATGATGACACGTTTGCATAATATACACGTGGCTCTAGAGTATAAATAAAATTTTATAAATGTTTTCGAGAGAGTAACGTAACAGGAGATTGTGTGTTCACCTGCTTTCTTACTGTTTAGCACCCAGCTTTAAGGACAGCTGTTTGCTTGTCAATAATATCAATTGTTTGAACACATTTTGACTTTATGGTGAAATACTTCAGTCTCTGCTCTTCAGCTCTAGATTATGTATTCATATGTTTAATAGGAATCATTTCCAGCACGAACATATCATCTAATTTCAGCAACCTTGATTATTCTTGTGTGTGATTTTATCATCAGAGGCAAGACTTCTTGGAAAGCCAATGCAAAAAATTAAGCATTCAAATTCTTGGCTATAGTTCTTGAACTCTTAATTCCGTTTAGTTACTCGGCCTTTAACACCAAGTGAACTACTGAGACCATTTGTGGCCTAAACTGCGACCAACACAGCAGAATACTTGAGCCTTGCTGGTAGCTGCCGCTAACTGTTGCAAACCCCAAAAGCTATGACTGGAGTGACAAAGCTTTTACTCTAATGGGATTACGGCAAAGCCTTTACCTTCTGTCACTGGGGTGTGTTGTGCTAAGTGTGTTAGCAGCCATACCACCATGCACCTTGCTCCTGCCCAATGGCTGAAGCTAAGCAAGTGTGGGCTCGGCTAGTAGTTGGATGAGAGACCACCTGGGAAAAATAAGTTGCTACTGGAAGTGGTGTTGGTGGGCCAGCAGGGGGCAATCTTCCCTCTGCTCGAATAAACCCCAATGCAGTGATGGAGACACTGTGCTGTTGGAGATCCTGCCTTTTGAATGTGACATTAAACCAAGGTCCTGATTCAATGTGGTCATTAAACAACCTGTGATACTTGCTGTAAAAGAGTAGGAGGTTCCCCAGTGTTCTGGCTGAATTCCCAATCTGGCACTCAAACTTGCCACCCAATCATCCCCTGATTTAAGTGGCTAAAAATGTTCTCCCCCTCTCCACCTTAGCTAATGGTTGCAGTGCATCACCCAGGTGGGTGCTACACATTGGTGGTGAGTGAGGTAAGTTCCCACTCATCACTGTAAAGCACTTTGAGTGTTTGGAAAAGTGCTATATAAATGCAATGATTCATTCATTCATAAAGTACTTGGGTGCCTGTTCTGAAAGACTGCAGTGTAACAGAGTCCTTCTAGTCAAGAGAACTAGGTATACAGGTTTTGTAGCAAACAGGTCTACAAAAGTTAATAGGGAAATCTATTCCACCTTACAAACACAGTTGTATTCAAGCCACCCCACTGTGGAACCTCTCTTCCCAAAGGTAAAACTGATAATGACTTAAGCCTGTAGCCTGTAAGCTATAAAACTAGCCCCTTTCATGGGTCTCTAAGTAAGCAGCAGCTTGAGCTGCTGGGGGGGGGGGGGGGTTCTGTGATGCTGGCCCCTCCAGCAGTGAGCCTTTATAATTATGAATGAGGTCCCCTCAGCCTGTGCCAGCTGGATTTGCGCAATGGCACATTGCCAGACTGTCACCGGAGCCTCCTGGAGTTAAGGCTCTCATTTACTGGTGTTACTTCCGCCGTCATAGTCCCTGGATCAAGATGACTCCATGAAGGTCATCTGGTTGGCTGCTCCATGCACACCGCCTTAGCCTGTGGAGGTATGGCGCATCTGCTCTTTTGTGTCATCCCATCACACAAAACCCCTCAGCAGTTCAGGTTGGAAATATGCATACAGCCATCTGCATGTCTGGATTGCACAAATTCGCTCTCTATGAGGCATTGCTATCGATAGTGATAGCAAAAAATGGTTGCACTCACCCTGCCTGTGACATACTCTTCCGGTCAAATTCTGAAATCATATCACCCAAAGCCCCTGCCTTGAGTTATAGCTAAATTTGCCCGTTCTGTTCTTGTGGCATTGAATTGAAGTCCACACGTCCTGTGATGTGACTGTGATGTGTCTCACTCTAACATATATCAAATCTTTCTCTCTCTCTCTCTCTCTCTCTCTCTCTCTCTCTCTCTTTCTCTCTCACTCACGCTGTCCTCAGTCTCAAATCCCCACCCAAACTTGCAATAACCAATCATCTGCAACCACAACTACATTCATGCAGCAAACCCCACTGCCAAATCAGGTGAGTGCAGACATCCAACACACCTTCTCCAAACACATGGTATCCCCAGTTGCTTGTTTTCACATCTTTGACAACAGCTACGCTCGTACAGTTGGAGGAAGACCTTCATATGCATCTTTCGCATGCAGTCTATGGGTGCCTGATCGACCAGTGAAGGTTGCTAGCCGTGAACACAGATCCCTAACCGGCCAGATTTTGGAGGAAGGAATTCATGCCAACATAATCGCCAATTGGGCATTGTCCTATTTACCTAGGGGATGGGCATGGTCCAGATTCAATTCAAGGCTGTGAGGCTCATCCAAATGCATGAACCATCCAGCAAACCAGACACTATGTTGTTCTACTATATTTGTTCTCCAATCTCCATTATTTCCACCTTCCCATAATGTAAAATCCCAAAATCTGTACAATTACCTTCAGAATAACTGAGTTTCAGTATTACCATTTAAAACCCTGTTGTTTATTTCAGGTAAGTAACGCACTGATTTAAAAAATCCTGACTTCTCACAAACAGAATGGCAAATAAATTTTGCCCATTGCAGTACTTGCCAAATTGTGTTCAGGAGAAAACAAGCCAACACAAATTTCATTGTGAGTCAAGGTTGAGGCCAGTCGCTAATTTGGCATTCTGACTTCCTCAACAATAGAAAAGCCGAACCACAAACAGCAGTACAGTATATCTGATTTATCATTTTTGAGCAATTAAGATTAGGTATAAAACAATTGCTTTGAATATAGATATATAAGCTACAGGTTGTGAACAAATATTGGAAATACAAGTGTGTTGAGGAAAACTGATGTTTTTTCATGGTAGAGTGTGAATTAGTGATACAGAATATTCTCAAACAATGTATAAAGTAACATTTTCAACTTTCTGTATATGACAGCATACTAGTGATAGCACACAAATCCACGGTGCATACAGCACAAGCCAATATGGCAGCATGTGGTAGCTCAACACCCTGTCAAGCATCTTTATTGGTATCTCCATGTTTTCAGTGTCCACTGCCTAAATGTTCTTTAGTCAACACTCACAAAACTGGACAATTATTTCACTCAGTTTTTAGATGAAATGTATGCATACATTGGATGAAAGTGCACTTCTTCATTGGGTCTGTATCTAAAGTGGTGTTTATCAAACCTTCGGTTTACACTATTTAGCAAAGTAATTATATTTTGCTACATGTGCTTTGGCATTGGTGGTGCTCTTCTGCTTTGCAATTGTATCTCAACTGGTGTGCACCTAGCCATTGGCTAGGAGATCTATGTGGTAAGGCACTCTGGATATGAGCATCTGCTAAGCAAATAGATATAAATGGGAATGGATGGAATTGTTTTCCAAAGCCTGCAACCCGATACAATATTTAACGATTGCAACTGGAGGTATCCCAGGATAAGAGACAAGCTCCCATTTTGGATTCTGTCGGCCAGACCTGTTGTTGAGAGACAAGTGCACAGGATTATTATGGCTGGCTCTCTTTGGGGAAAAGAAATGATGTCACAACAACATCTTGAACCGCGACGGCATTTCTCCATTTGACACAATAAGCAGTGTTGCATTCCTCCTGCTTCACCTTCTCTTTTTTATTTCCATCTCATCACATCCCTCCATCCATTCTTCCAGTCTGGCCCATCAGACGCCTTAATATGAAGGCAGCATGGTGAGCAGAGCACAAATTAAACTATTTTTTCGCAGGGAGTGTCGACACCACCACCCCCTCCTTTCCCCCCCGGGAGGGGCTTGCAGCTAGGGTAATGGGTTTTGCTGCTCTCCAGGAGGAGAGAGTGTAAATTACTTTGTGCCCAGCCCCTCCCTCCTCGGGGCCAGGGTCCCTTAGCCAGGATAGCAACTCTGCCATTTTCCTACGATTTCCAAACCTCCCACCACTCATCATTAATCCCAAGATATTTTCCCCCATACTGGGATGACAGCTATGTTAATGACATCAGAGGCCCCCTGCCACTATACACAAACTCTTTTGAGTGTACGTGTGTGTATGTGTATGTGTGTGCATGTGTTCTTGTGTATATCTGTGTGTATGTGAGTGTGCTAATAACTGTTTTTCCTATTCAGTTTATGCACTAATGTTTGTTATGTTTACTCAAAGACATATTTTTTCTTGATTTGGCTCTGTACGCAAGAATTTTAGATTTGCAATCAAACAATTCACATGTGGTTAATGACAAGAACAGGCCATTCAGCCCAACAATGCTCACCATTTTCCTGACTAAATTAGTGCTCTCATCACCTACAGACTAGACTGTATCTAACACTGCATCTTGAAAAATCCCCTAGTCTTGAAAATCCCCAGAGTTTCTGCCTCTACTATGTGATCTGGCAGGCTATTCCACACATTGACCTCTCTCTGTGTGAAAAAAACTCTTCCTAATGTCTGTATGGAATTTACCTTTCACTAATTTCCATTTATGGCCCCTCGTTCTACTAAAAGAACTTAACCTGAAGAATCTCTTGTAGTTGATTTTGTTGATCCCCTTCATTAATTTAAAAGCCTCAATCAAATCACCCCTGAGACTCCTTTTGCTATGCTTGAAGAGGTTAAGCTTCTTAAGTCTTCCCTCATAGCTTTTATCTTTCATACCAGGAATCAGTTTGGTTGCTCTTCTTTGAACATTTTCCAGAGCCTCTATATCTTTCTTGTAGTATGGTCCCTAGAACTGCACACAATACTCTAAAGCCACGTTTCCACCCAAAGTACCCGGAACTTTTAGTCGCAGGAACTACTTTTCATGGAACTAAAAGGTTCCTTCAGCCCGTTGTTGTCTGCGTTTCCACCGCGGTCTAAAGTCCCGCGAAAATTAGGCAAATTAGTCCACTGACGTATGAAAAAGCAACGTCGTCATCGGTCCATCTGTCGTATGATTTCTTCTGTAACCCCATACTACCACCGAAGTAGCCTACATTATTTTCTAATAACCGGGACAGCCCGGAGGGGTTTATTCCACTTATACAACGGGTTACCAACAATGACTATATATGGTTACTTCAGTATTTATTGATTTTTATCGACTTAATAACCTGAAATTGAAATATTCTTCCGCGGCCGTTTAGGCATATTTCACCGTTGTCAAGCAAAACTCTCGTTGGTAGTTCGACTTGGACCGTTGTTATGCAACAAATAGGATATAACAGGCCAATAGTCAGATTGTAACTGTTTTATATATCCTCTCAAACACATTTATTATGTTTTTATGCAAACATTCACTTTCATGCCTTGACATCCGAGGCGATAGAATGCATTCACATTCCACAAATAACTGGCAACAACAGCAGAAAACATGCACAAGTCATAAACAATTTGCTGTTGAATTGATTACTTTGACTCTCATCGTCAATTCCTTATAGGCTAATCGCAAAATGACAAGAATAAATAGAATGAAAACTCGGACTTGCGTGAAAATTTTAATTAGCAGTGGTACAGCCACCGTTTTCTTTCCTTCAAAGTTACTGCTAGCGGAGCAGCAAAGGGTGCCCTCCAGATGCGAACCATGCACCATAAATTAGTCAATAGTCTTCCTGGTCTTTTTGTGGAATTGAAGAATCGCAGAGTAAAATTTTGGCAGTTTGAAAAAGCAAAAGGGACGATTACTAGAATTAACCTGTTATTTTACCCTGACAAAAAGTGCGGAAGGTGATTTCCAGTTTGCTTTTACTGTATCACCAATGTAAATTACGCAGAACTACCGCATACCTCACATAACTGTATGAAATGTTTTGAGTCAATTATAACGGGCTAACAAAGAAAATCCGGAAGAAAATATTAAACCCTTTGAATGTTTTGGTACAAAATATGCTGTCCCAGCAGGAATGCTTAACATTTTATAAAATGAATACTAAAGCAAGAAAAGAACAGAAGAGCACACATGTTTGCAGGCTATAACCAAAAGTAGGCTACTGCGCCGCATAACATACAAGTTTGAATTCAAGTTATTATGAAAATAAATCGGTTTGCGGCTGCAGATTTTTAAAAATGGCGGTTGAAATAAAAATACTGCGAGCAGTCGACCAATCAGAAATATTCAGCACTTGCGCCCCACCCCAAAAGTTCCGGTACTTTTGGAAAGTACTACCCCCCGAGCAGGGACTTTTTTTGGGGTAAATAAAGTCCCCGGAACTTAGACCCTGGTCCCTGCAGTGGAAACGCACTGAGTTCCTCAAAAGGTTCCTAGTTCCTGGGGAAATTTCCTGCGGTGGAAACACGGCTTAAGTGAGGTCTAACAAATGTATTGTATAAGATAACTTCCTTGGATTTATACTCAATACTTTTGGCTATATATCCCAGCGTCCTGTTGGCCTTTTTTACTGCTACAGCACAGCGCCTAGAACCTGAAAGGCTTTGATCAACCATTACTCCCAAGTCTTTTTCAAACTGAGCACATTCCAATTTTGTTCCTCCCATAAAGTAATCCTACCTAATTTATGTCTTTCCCACATGCTCTTTGTTCCAAAGAGTTGACTTTGGTTAGCCTAAGGTTTGTCCTATGTCTCTGACTGTTTTCCTCTTATTTCTCAGCCTCATAATGGCTTCCTTGACTTTCATTTGTACAACTGGTCCACATGTTGACAAATGCCAATAATAGACTCCAAAAGCAATCAAAAGGCTAAAATCAAAACTAGATACCGAAAGCTCTCTTATACCTGTTCTAAGGAGGCAATTGAATACACCTGACTAATCTTAAATGCCTGTGATGTCATTTGTCCCAAACATTGATGTTCTGAAATGGGGGTACTATTTATAAAAAGTGTTGTTTAACATGACGAATGATGTATAACAATATCCTTAAATAAAAGCAAGAATTTGCACTTTAACCACATACAAATAGTTTGATGACAAATCTGAAATTGTTGAGTACAGCAAAATCAAAAATATGTCTTTGACCCAAACATCATGGAGCTTACTGTACACACACACACACACACACACACAAACATAGCCGTGCCATATTGTGAATATAGTCACAGCTAAAGGGGGTTGCAACAATGCCCTTCAGCCATGACTATATTCACAATGTAGCATGGCCTCTCGTGCTTTATCGCTTAATTATTGCATGGTTGAAGTAAGCATTAGTTTTCACTGGACTGTAGATAGTCTCAGTCAATCTTCAATGATGCTAAAATATATTCCTGTTCACTGAGAAAATGTTAAGTAGGGGAGAGGAGCTGCTGAGATGTAGAAAAGATCAGCTGATTGCATGTTAAAACCAAGGCCAAGGTCAATAATTTCCACGTAAAGGGATCTGCAATTCTGCAGTTCTACAAATGAGATGAAGTGACTTTTTCATCTTGCCTGCTAATTAACCCATGGGTATGGTTTTAAAAAGATGAGGGGTTTCTTTAAATAAACACCCTACATGACACAGTGCTAACACTGCATGCAAAAAAGAGCCAATCAGCAAAAAAAAAAAAAAAAATTAAGTACTGGGAGAGTGACACAATATATTAGGTTTCGCCTCTGTACTCTTGCACATTGGATTGGAAATAGAACAGTGATTATAAGGTTAAAGTGCAGACTGTCAACTTAAAGTTTTAGGGTATTTGCATCCATATCAGGTGATCTGTGTAGGAACTGCAGCCCTTTCCACACATGCCCATTTTAAGAGCCCAAAAGCAATTGGAGAAATAATAATAACATAATTTGAAATCAAATTGTCGTATTTAGTACTTGGTAGCAAATCCTTTGCGTTCGATGACTGCTTGAAGTCTGCAACCCATAGACATCACAAGGTATTTTCCCTGGTCATGCTCTGCTAGGCTTGTACTGCAGCCATTTTCAGTTGTTTTTTTTCTTCATTTTCTGGCACTGAAAAGCTCCTTGGTACTTGACATGATGTGTGTTTTGTAACATGGCACATTATCCTGTAGGTAGTATCCATTTGAAAAACGGTAAACTGTAGCCTTAAAGGGATGTGCGGGTCAGCAATAATGCTTAGGTATGCTTTGACATTCAAATGATGCTGAGTTGGTATTAAGGGGTCTAATGTGTGCCATGAAAACATTCCCTACAGCACTGAACCACCACCACCAGCCTGCATCGCTGACACAAGGCAGTATGGATCCATGGATTCATACTGTTAATGGCAAATTCTTTCTTTTTTCTTTGCTGTTTTAGTTTGTTGTATTAGTTAATTGTTTTCGCCCAGAACCCATGAGGGGGAAGGATGAAGACGTTTGTTTATTCTCTCTCTCTCCATGCGGCAACCGACGGTCCGCTCCTGGAACTTCCACGTCTCCCTCCCAGGGGTGTCATACAGCTTTATAAATGAAATACCTGGTTACAGAAGCTTTTTTGATATCTTTTGTCATTTTCATTTTTTATGTGATTATATCTATAAAACTGGCAAAAAATGCTTTTTGACAAAAACAATATATTGACAAATATGCTCTGCAGATCTCTGCAGATTACTAACCTTTGAGTTATTGATCGAATTACAATACAACTTCATTCACAGGGTTCACCAAAATTCATAGTAAATAAATAATTCATTTTTCAAATTGCTGTTACAGCACTTCTAATATTTTGCTGTTAATTTAAAGAAATTTTATAGCCAGTGTTATTTTTTAAAAGAATGTTTCCAAGAAAGAAAAAAAAACTATGGAATAGGATTTTTGCTACTCCACAACAAGTTACATAGAGGAAAGGAATAATCTTGTGAATGACAAATTAGCTTTAGTGCAGGCAAACCATTATACTTTTTGCTAGTTCAATAAACCTCACTACTTGCAAAAGGGAACAAGTTGGAATCATGGCACATAAAGTATATATCTAAGAAATAAACAAGAATGTTGTTAGGATTCTAAATCAAACTAAATTAAAATTGGCAACAAAAGAGTCAAACAATGGGAAGAGTTTACAATATCCAGTGTTCAAGCAGGGTTGACAAGCCACAGCCTGAAGCTGAAAAAAAATCATTGTGTTTTACAGTACAGACAAATCTAGATTGGGTCAAACAAGTCAATTATTGGGAACTCACTGAATCTACACACATTATGAGGTTCATGATGAGGTTCTGCTATTTCCTCAGAGAAACTGACCAATTTATCATCAGGCATGTTGGGAAGCACTGGCCTATATTTACTCTTTGTGCACCATAGTTCAAAGACTTTTAGCGACATGCCTTTCACATTTCTAATTGAATCTGAAATGTAGCAGCAATGATTTCCCACGTGATAAAGTAGGAATTGGCTTCATATGAAAAAATGAATAGCACTTAATATATATGTCCAAAAGATTTTCTGCAACAGTTTCCATATATAGTAATTGTCTTTCTGTCACCTGTTTTTTCCTTTTCCAAAAAAGAAAGTATTTTAAGCCAAAAGCTGGGGGTGGAGACAAATATGATGCGGCAAAGGAGTCTATGGGCCAAACAAAAGCTGTGAAACTGTCCCAGATCCAGTCTTATTTCTGGATAAGAATAAAGCATGTGAGAGACATACTTGAAGAAAAAAAAAAATTTAACTCAGAAAGCAGAAACATAGGAGCAAATCTAGTTGTATAGCTTAAATATGCATAACAGAAAAAAACAGTTTTAATTGCGATCCAAAGATATCAGATCACATATTGGTCATAACACTTTAAAACAGTAATGAGCACCAAAATAAAATATAAAAGTAAAGCAATGATTATGCTTGTGTATTTTTTTGGGGGGAAATGGTATGGCCATCATTATTTGTTTTGTTGAAAATTTGGTGAGGGATTTTAAGCTTGGTAAAGTTAAAGCTGTGAAATAAATACAAATGTATAGATAAAATAGCAACACAATATTATATTGCACATGCTAAGAATAATGACAAATTGGGCCACTTGCTTTGAGCAAGCAACATGCTGAGTATAAGCTTGTTTATTGCCCAGTAAAACCTCTTTGGTGAGTGGATTAATATGTTTCATTGCTTCAACATGGATTTTCTCTGGTGGTTCCAACAGGTTTTAAAGTAGAACAGCAATTTAAAGGTTATTACTTTCCAAGACCTTGTCTCTGCTAATTGCATTGATTATAGGCTCTAAATCAGTTCATTTTAATTACGTTTACCCTTCATGGTCAGGCAGGCCTATAGTTCTCAATAATTTCCACTAAACAGCAATTACTGTGAGCCAGAGGTCCTGTCAAGCAAGGAACAACCAGATAGTATAACATACAATATGTTAATAACATGACAATAATATGATAATAAAACATACGCCTTAATTTCTGTATTACACCGGTACCTGGCACAATTAAGAGCATACAGCCATCTATGAAGAACATGACAGTTTCTTTCCTCAAAATTTTGAATGTCCAATTATTTCAACATATATGTGTAGGCTTGTCTCATTTCTGCAGTGAGATATGTGGAAATCAGGAAACTAAAAGGGTTATATCAAAATTACATTTGTGGGCTTTTAACGACAAGCATGTGCAAAGACTGCTTTTGATATCAAGGACTACCGCCAGTAAGCACAACGCAACAAAACAGATCCACCAACATGGACTGCATGCAGTGATGACTTTGTAAGCAGTAATGCAGGCAAATGAGGTTGTAAGGGGAGACATGCAAATTGATTGGCTCCTTTTTGGCTAACTTCAAAGACACTTCAAAAGGTCTATCCTTATTTGCATGGTTCAACCTGCATACATAATTGCATACCACCTCATTTGCACAAATCACATTATCACAATTTATTATCATAAATTATTTGCATATTTGAAGTATGCTCCATCTTCAAAATAAAACTATTTTGCAAACAATGCAAGAAACATCTGTTAGGGCAAAAGGATGGAATCGGTCAAACTGCCTGTTTGTGTATATTATTGAGGGCAAAAGTTGCTATAAAGAGGATATGCACTGTGAAGAGGAAGTGTTGTAAAGCAATGCTGACAACATGGTGATAAGTCAACCTGCAATGTCATGCAAACAGCTGGTAATATGATGTGACAAAAAGGTAGTGTTTTACATTCATGTTGACATCCAGTAAATAATACAACAGCTTGCCTTAGATGATGGCAAGCTGGTGAGCAAGTAAAGACTTACAGGGAAGTAGAGGAGCAGGCCTCCAAACAGAATAGCCTCCAGAAGGACAAGTCCAGATGCTCTGATACTCTGCAAACAGAAGAAAAAATTAAAATATTGCTGAAAGCAGCTATTACGGGGTCCAAACAGGAGGCCGCACCAAGAAAAACAAGGTTCAGCTGTCATTTCACAAATCATTGTTGTTACTGTAATTGCATGAAAATTAAGTGTGAGCTGTCGCTGGGTCTGAAACCTGAATCTCAGCATTTGCAGGTCCACATCTTGCATATACGAGTAGCTGTACATATGTGTGTATGTAGAATTCAATGCATTTTAAAATTATAATTACAAAGTTTGGCATAAGAGCTATAGGTTGTCAGTCAACTGTTTACCAACTTCCAAGCTGAAAGGAGATAGTTTAATAGATACAATGTTTAAAGTACAATCAATGTTGGTCTTCAAAAATTAAACATTTTGAAATTTTGACCTCTGAATATAACAAATCTAGGTTAGACAGCTACATATATTGGACATCATATATTGTATCATGCAAATTGGCTAATTTGTTCATGAGATCATTTTCATGTGCTTTTGTATTTTTGGAAAAAGTTGCAGTGGTCTCAAGTTTTGCATATCTCAAGGAACATGCCCTGATTATCGGATACCTCTATGATGTATGTACAGTTAACTCTATGAACATTTTCATTTCCATTTTGTGCATGTTTTGTTTTTTTAGTTTGTTAGTTAGCTGCCAACTAGATAGAAAATAATTGGAAATGCATATGCTATTCATAAAAGTATCTTAATTCATATTATAATATTATCGGTATTGTTGCCTTCTGCTTCCAGTACTGGTGTCTTTTGTATGTATCAACCCCTTATTGGAAACAATGCTAACTATGTGTAATTATGTGGTTATTCACTTAGGATCTGCGCTGGACCATCGTACATTATTAGCCTGCTGGCTAAAGCACGGTAAGCTAAGTAGTTAGCTAAAGCAAGTGAGCTATAGAAAGGCCTGTATGGAAGGCCTAGCAGTTAGCTAAAGCAAGTGAACTGTAGAAAGGCTAGAAAGGCCGATATGATATGAATTGAATGGCTTTATAACTCACACGTTAGCAGTATGTGTGCGTGTGTTTTTTGGTGAGGCGGTTAGTTGACTTTTGGATTGGAAGGAACAAGCTTTATTTTCAGCACAATTGGACCTTTTCCCTATACAAATACCCCTCAAGGTCAACAGTGCATTATTTTCCCCAGATCCACTTCAGACCCCAGGGTAGCTTCAACATTCCTACTCCCCGCTACCCCCCCACCCCCACCCCCACCCCCCGCCCATCCTCGCCTCCCCCCCTTCAGCCCACATGAACTGGCATTAAGGCCTCGGAAGGTAATTCCTGCACAGAGATAATCTGCAGCCAGAGTGACTCTCATGCCCATTCCCCGGGAAATACCTGGCAATAATAACCATGGGAACAAGGACTCCGCGAGGCAGGAGGAAGAGTGGCTGCAGATGGACCGTGCACTGCTGCACCAGCACCGTCCGGTTCAGTGACAAAACCGACATCGGAAGCAGTGAATCGCAGACATCACCCAAGGCCCACATCTGAAAGCCTAGATAGATTCTTACTTTAATGCATTTTCTGAGCAGCAACGATTCTGGCTGCTCCAAGGCATTTGTGCTGTGCCTTTTTACCCCCTCACCACTACAAATAAAGAATGCATTAGACTGCAATCAGAACTAGCGAAGGCTGTACCTTGTGGCACAGATCTGTTACTTAGAAGCATGTGTTTTGCATTAAGTAGAAGGTAGGGAATGTCAAGAAAGATCCAAACACTTTTCCCACTGATGGCCTTTCTGTATTGTAATATCTCGGTACATGATTTCTTAAAACATACTTTTGTCTCCTCGTCTGTCCACTGAGGAGTGTGCATGTACATGTCAGTGGAAGTAAAAAGCACATTTACAATATTGCATTATAATGCTGAGTTCCACCCAACCAAAGGAGCTTATGGGATTGTATTTCTTTTTAAATTAAATTAATTCATCACAATTATCATTAATTGGTGTAGATTAACTAAGAGGATACTGCAAATTAATAGTATTATTCACTTTATTGTGTGATGAAAGAGTCTTGTTTTCATTTTTGCATGCGTGTGTGTCTGAGTCCATGCGTGTCTGATGTGTGTTACAACCTCTGTCGTACGTTTTGTTTCTGCTGTGTACGTGTCTCATGTTCTCCAAATTGCCCGTTTCCATCTTCGGTTACTTGGTTTGAAAAAGCCGTCATTTGTCATTCACTAATGAAGGCTAGTGCTTCAAAATTTGTGCTTGGTATTTGTGGATAGTGATTACTTTGTTTGACTTTTCACATTTGACCTTATTTTGACACATTTGACCTTCAGCTCAATGCTCATTGCAAGTGACACAGACAAAGGTATACACGGATTTTAAAAAACAAAAATAAATAAAAAACATAACAAACGTTGGACAACCATAAGGTCACTCTAAAGTCCTTCAAGTAACAACACCGTAAGTCCTTCAAATAACATCTTCTGGTCACTGTTAGCTACATATAGTAACTCCAGGGCGTGTTCCCAACTGGATTGCAAATCCTTCCCTCGGGACACAATTTTGTTATTTTGCTTTGTTATTTTTCCTTTATTATTTTGAAGGTAACTCTGAAATTTGAAATCTCTGTTGATGGTACACTTTGCAGATAGTGACCAAAGTTACTCGTCTACTCACTTCCCTTCTCCTTTTTTCCTATTACGATCTGACCAGGATCGGGTCGTAATAGCGTGATTGTGTGTGTGTGTATTGTTACATATGTGTAATATATGCTGTATCCAAACAGATGTGAGCATAGTGACAGACGATGAGAGGTATTCATTCAATCTTGTGGCATCAGCCAAACAAAGCCTGTATTTTTTTCTGTTGATTGCATTTTTCCTGTTATGGTCATAACTCCTCTTACAGAATGCATGATTGAAAATTATGTTACTGCAGCATTACATGCATGATAATCAACATGCCCATTTGCCATCCATATATTCACTACCATGACAGGACTTTCAGTGAATTACATCACAGACACATGGATAATGGAAATGTTGATTTGTGCTACTCCAGGGCTCTCATACAGTGGAAGTGCTCCTCCCTCTCTCAAGCAGAAAGGTCAATGGCCATGCAATCTGTTATGCTTGACCTATTATTATTTGTATTAATATGTATTTATTTCTTAACTGGTATTGTTATCAACCCCAGTATTTTTCTATTTTATTTTTTTTCTGATGCAAGGAAGGGTAGCTAATAGGAGTGATCTAGAAAAACAAAATAAATGATCTGTACCATACTGCAGAATTCCTACTGCAGATTCCATTAATTGGACAGATGGGTAACGAGGATTTCATCACTGAGCCCCCATTACATCGTGAAGCAACATCGTACAAGGGAAAACTCCAATTCCATCTCTAACCTATAACTGGCTCAGGTTTGTGCGCTTAGTGGCCACCATCCAACTATGAACCTACTCCTTAATCCCAAAATCATTGGAAGAATGGAAAAAGGTTTAGAATGATGAGCCAGTGAATCTGACATGGGACTTAGGCATACAGACAGCCCAAGCACAAGCAGGCCCATGGTACCTTCACTCTCCGAGAAACTGTCTGCCCTTCAGTATGCACTGGAATCTCACATTAGGAATATAGTGCAGCGTGCAACGGTGTCTGCCTAGTTGTGCAGTGCAGACACCCTATTAGGAACATTTAGAAGCATATAATGTTTTTCTGGTGTGCATCATAGCATATGTGATATATCCTACTGGAATCACACATTTTGGTAGAATCCAAATAAATTAACAGTCCAGCTGTTTTTCTTTGCATTGTACCATATACAGTATGTGTCATTTTACTGGAACTGCACTGTTTAGTAGTTTAGTACCATATTACTCAACTGGACTGTCTATCCGTTTCACTGTGGCCATATAACAAAGCTGTACTGTTCAACTGTTTCACTGTGACCATATAACTGAACCGGACTGTCTACCTATTTAACTGTGCACTACGGTGTACTAGTGTCATTTTACCGGACTCGCCTGCTAACTACAAACCCCACAACCATCCATCTGCACTGTTGTGCATCATGCTGGAAATGTGTTATTTCCGTTTGGTCTGATCTTATTTGCATAATTATTAGTTGTAGGATCACATGATTCGAAATCTAGAGCTATCAAGTTCTCGGACATTTTCATTATAGCATGCATCACACCCTCAATACGGATCCACATTATTCCACCATCCAATTATTATTTTTCAGTTATGCAATTAATAGGCATTCAGGTCTGTCCAGCAAGTCAGAATTAGAGCTCCCATCAATAGCATGGCTTTGAGGAAAACAATGTTCATTGTTATTTAGATGGGAGGAAGGATCTAACAGTAAGAGCGCAGAAGTTGCATGCCTTCAGTACTCAGATATGTGTGGCAAAGTGCCATGAAAGCTATTGCAGCAAATCAACTTCATGATAGGAAGGACTGAACTGAACCCTGATTTTTGCCTCACCACTCAAAGCAGTTGGCCACTGGAAGATTCAGACAATAGTTTATAAAGCACAAACTGTATATTAGTGACTGTAGCTCTTCCCGTTGTCCCTTTTCCACTCTTTCTCTCTCTCTCCCTCTCTCTCTCCCACTCTCTCCACATTTTTCTAAAGCTGTAAAACAGTAGCTATATTTATAATGACGATTTATAATGTGTTTCTCTCACACAAACACCCAAACTGGTGCACAAAAATACAGTATGTTCTCTTGTAATTTCCAAGATTCAGCTTTTTTAAGATCCTTCTTTGTTTATTATTTATTTATTTATTTATTTTTTATGGATTCACTTTTTAGCCCATTTTTCCTCACATTCTTTATTGTCTCACAGTTTGGAATGCCCAGTCCATCACTGCAGCTTCCTCCAACAGTTGAGAAAAGCACAGACAAGCAAACATTCTACCAGCATTCTGAAGCACTGTCTGTCAGCTGCCTTTCATTTTGCACTCTGCAGTGCAATAGCTGACATTGGGTATCACCAGAATTTTTTATCGCTACAGTGCATCTCTGGCAGTAGCACGAGGGAAGACTCCATTTCTAACTGTGGTGTGTGATGTTTTTGGAGATGTACCAAAGAAGAGCTATCCTTTCCAGAACTGAATGTTCTAAATCTGTGGCTTTCATACTTGGTCATGGCGACTCACTGTATATGTTGTGTTTTTTGTCACAGTCAGTGACTGTTGATCAATTGAGGTTACTGAAAACATGTGCATAAGTTCAATTTTGTACAATTTTGTACTTCCACTTATTCCAGCATGATCAATTTGCACTGCCATTGAACACATTCATTTTCCCATGACCAGTTGACCGTGCTTTCAACAATTAAGGCTCCAGTGATTTTACCTGTGACCCCATAACTTCAAATCAATTCAAAAAATCTAAACTCTTTAAAAAGGATCTGTCAAATAACCAAAAATTAAAGTATTAGTTGATTGGACAGATTTAAAGTCTTGGACTGCATTTGCCAGTTTCGATGTACCTTAACGTTCTATGAAGGTTTCTAAGGTATACCTTTCAAAGGGAGCTTGCTATTTTGCGAGTGTTTCCCAGACTGTACCTTCGCAGTTGCCTTAAGGGACAGTCTCAAAGGTACGTCGTAAGTTGGTGCTGAAAAGTGTATCAATCGATGCCACGCGAATCGATTGTCTCTCTTGTAAAGGCTTATGAATGACGTTTTAATATAACAAGTGTTGTCATAATCATTTTACATCAATCTAATATTGCAGAAGAGGAAGCTATGCCTACTAAAGATTATCTGCTAATCTCTTTAAGTCAAGACGAGACCTTGTGATAGTTTCAATAAATACATATACAGTGGGCTACAAAATATAATATAAAAGAGCATCAATCGGGACATATAAACCATAGTCTGGGACTTCTTGGAAGCCCAGGAAAAAGGATATAGGCTACATATGGGTGAATTATTTTGTTCTTATTGAAACAAAGGTCTAATGTTAATTTGTTTTTGTCACACAATATATAGGCAACTGTAGCAGCATATCCACTGATTCCTGCTGACTTTTCTCTGCAGTGCAAAAATGACCGTAGATGAAAGGCAAAAGCGCGTCTGTGGAAATTGATCATGATTAATTTTAAACCGGGTATGCCTTATGAATAGGCCTACCTATTAAAGTGATATGTTCATCCACCTTGATTTGCTGTTGGATAGTCTTAAGTTTAACCAAGAATATCATTATTGGGTTGTTTACTGAAAATCGTAAAAATAACATGGTAAGAAAGAAATGTTCTGCAATGTTGATATTTACCCAGTGCTATTTTGTTTTATATAGGAGGTGTGAGCTAAAGGAAAGGCATGTAGATCATTTGTCCTGTTTGTTCATTATGAGCCACCGTACTTGTACGTGTGTTTATGGCTAGGCCAATCAACATGCTTTAGTTCCGTCTAGTTCGGTCATGCAAGTATACTCACTCAATGGCAGCTTTGCTCACACGGCTTTTATATTCTTGATAAACCGGCGGTTTGTTCCAAGTCAGTGTGATCATTGACTCACACACAAATGAACTAATTTCTTCAGGGTATGCAGTCAGAAAAGCCATATCCTCAGTAAGCTCCACTATGTAAAAATAATATCAGCTTATTTTTTTCACAAATTGGATTAGTATTATGGATAGGCCCTATACTTTATTACCATCATGATGAGAATAGGCAGGTTAAACAACAACATTCTCATGATGTGCTATGCACAGAAACGTTGTTTGTATAATTAATTTTCATAACGTTAATATTAAACTATCTATGTCATTTGTGCATTGTTATGTCCCCAGCCTCTGCTTGCCTGGGTAGTGCAGGTGGAGGTAATACCTAATTGCTTAATTGCTTGATTGCCTCCACCTGCCTGTGGCCCAATATAAGCCCTGCGGTATGAGGCTTGGGGCTTCTTTTGTGTGGTTTGTAGATAGTTTGTGGTTTTTGTGAAGAGAGATCTTCTTTGGGGCTTCTTGTGTGTGGTTTGTGCTTTGTGGTGTTTGTGTGGAGATCTTTTGTTTTGTGAACTTTGGGTTTTCGTTTGTTGTAGTTTGCGTGTTAGTTTGTGATTTTATACTAATAAATGTCTGGGTTTTTGTTTTAAAATCACTTTCTGGATTGTTTTTGGTGCATTTGGACTTTGTTTGTTGCAGCCCTTCGAGCTGGCCGTGAGAGCATGCAGATGTAAGCTACTAGATGCTCACTGTAGTACAACTGTCGATTTGAAAAGCAAAATGGTGGCCTAATAAGGCTAAAACTGTGACAGGATGAGCGGAGCGCATCGCTAAGGGACAGCTACGAGTGCCTCAGACCACCCTTCTAAAGGTATACTTTTCAGAAGGCATACCTTAGCTAAGGAGGCGCTGGGAAACAGCTCGACAACTAAAGGAAGACCTTAAGGTATACCTTAAGACGCATGTAGCGCTAAGGAGGCTCTGGGAAACGCAGCCTTGGTCTGTGAACATGAACTATTTCATCCTCATGGCATATATATATATAGCTATTTCTGACATAATTAGATTTTAAGATGGTAAATCATCTACACATAAAGTGTCTAATGCAGCAGAATTAACAGCTCATTATTATTATTACGGTTGGAACAAAATCCAGCATATGCAGTCGGTACTCGGGAATCAAATTTGAAAGCCCTTGCTCTGAATAAAAAGGGGAGCTACACATACCTTATTCCTGCGAAAGTGGTAGGCCAGCACCATGCCGATGAAATCTCCCAGCATGCACAGTCCCTGGAAGGAGATGATGGCCACACGCAGGATGCCATCCTCCTGAGTGTGGCAGGGCGTGTCATCCCTGCAGTAGGCGCACCCCTCCATGCAGGGCAGGCAATTGTTGGAGCCCTCTTCTGTTGCCCCCTCTCCTTGGGGACTCCCCGAAACTGCCCTCTCCTTCTCCTTTCCTGAGGGAAGCCAGACCAAACCGGGCCCCATATTAATGATAGTTTTCATTACAGAAGAAATTACTTCAGCCAGATTTCAGCCAGCAAGCATACCAGGACTTGTAACAGAAATTGTAACTCAGAGGTTACAGATTCGATTCCTAAGTGGGGAATGGTCGTTTGAACCCTTGAGCAAGATACTTAGCCTAAATTGCTTCAGTAAATATCCAGCTGTATAAATTGAGTGTATGTAAAATGTAAATTGTCTTGTCTAAATGTAATGTTACTGAAAGAGTAGGGTTGTTTACCAGTGTCCTGTTCAACTTTTCACGAAACTAGCTTTCAATATCAAAATAAATAAAACCAGCCACCAGTTAATTGTTTTTTACTTATCTGGTGTTGGCCAGAAGTTATATAAAATAAATAAAAAGACCTATGAGATACATGGCTAGTGTTAGGAAAAGATTGTGTACGGGAAAATGGTGGTGTAGAAAACCCAGATGGTGGGAGATTTGTATTTAATTTGCTACTCTAACCATTGAGGTTAATCCTGATACCAAACCTATTTCGAGAAGCCATTGCAAGGTCCTGTTCTTTTTTTGTACATGTATGTGCTCACATTATTGCTGGATTAGCAGTTGTGATGCATAGTTTTTGTATTTTGAATGTTTTTCAGATGCCTACAGCAGTGCAAAGTTATAGCACCAGCCTCGCTCCTGGGCCTAAAGACCGTATCTGCCATGGGAAACTACCAGAGGAAGGAAACCACAGACCCCTCCTGCAGGTGGGTTAGTGACTGCCTTACTGCAAGTGCCTGTGAGTATTTTTTTTCTTTGGGTTTCCAGAGGTTTCTAGCACTCGGCAGTACATAATATCAGGTTAGGCTCACCTATACGATGTAAAGCTAGTCATTGGAACGTTGGAGTCATAGCACTAGTTTTAGGCATGGTCAATCTAGACTTTACAGTTTCCATGATACTCTGTGGTTGCCATTTTAAGTACCACACTGAAAAGTATGGGGGGTGATTAAGGGGCTCGTTCGGAATGCAGACCAAATTGAGTAAAGTGATCATTCGGAATGAGTGTTTGCTAGCAAAACATGCACACGCAGAAAGAGGACGCATTCGCATGAAGACTTGCACACATGCTTCTACATAAAGGAGACGGTGATAGTGTAATTACTCCCAAGGGTAGGACATCATCGACATACAGTACAGTTCTATCACAGAACAGTTATGTGAGAGCAGTCGATCAGCTGAACTGGTCATGGTTGGCTATAAATGGAATGAAATATCTGCCTTTGCACTGCATCCCACTGCATTCCAGCTAGCTGTGTGACAGAGGAGGGAGAGAGAGCTAACCAGCTAATAGAAATGCCTTTGTGTACTGTACACAACTGCTCAATTTGATCTAGCTCAGGGATGGAACACCTGACTTAGCATAAGAAGGGTCTGTAAGGAAATTAGCAGGAAATGCTTATGAAAACATTATTTCAAACTGGCAGGCTATCTAGCTTATCTTTCTGCTGTTTCAGCTAACAAGCTAAATAAAATGTGCAATTATGTAGTTAATTTGCTAAGCCAGCTATGTATTTAAGCGGACATCTAGTACTGTTAATTATCTTCTTAACTAGCTTGCAAGCTTCAACGTGTTTAATTCTACATTTTAATTAAACAGTCTCGAGCAGGCTAAAAGGACAACAAGTTGTCTATAAAGGACAGCAGGTACATGATTTCAGAAATTAAATTTCCATTCGTACTACCCCATTTGTATACAAATGGAGACACAGTAAACGTTGGCCTGTAGGCTTTTTGTGAATGCTGCTCAAGCATCAGAACGATGCATTTCAAAAAGAACAACACAGAGACAAACAAATTTACTGCAAACAATTAAGTTCATGCTAGCAGTGGAATAAGAGTGTGAACTGATGGAATGAATTCTGTATTTTTCATATGTACTGCACAATTTCATTACGCATGAGCATTTAATGTGTGCAAGTCTTCATACCGAATGAGCACGTCTGTGAGCAAACCCTCATTCCACAAGCATACCTTCAATCCAGATAATCACCTTCCACAAGCAGGTCGTCATTCCGAATGAGCACCTTAATAAAGGCATTAATCACCCCCAATAAAAAGCATAAGGGGTTGAGACTCTTCCCAGACAAGCCATCTTATAAGTCTGCCCCCCCATTGGCCAGGGTTGAGTTCTGGTCCCCGATGCACGTCACTGCATCATGGAGAGTTGTTACTTGATAATCAGGTTTTGCTTGACAACTAATAAATTACTAAAAAAAACAAATATCAATCTCCACTCATTTACCTAGGCAGCTGAGAGTTATTTGAAGAGTTGTAGCTGTGTCTGAAGATACTGTGAACACCACTCAAGTTCATGTTCATGAGGGGAATGCGTCAAAGAGGAAAATCAGAGTATCTATTGGCATTTCACATTGACACGTTTATCAAACATGCTTTCCCCCAAACACAGGATTATGTAGGCAATAAGAACTGCATGCTTTGATCACAGCATGCATACCATATGGCTGAAAGCTGGGGTTGTGATGTTTTCTTATCAGGGGTTTGCTCATCCAACTATATGATAAGAAACATATGCAAAGCAAGTGCCAGTGGGTAATGATGTAGTAGCTCTATATTGTCTCTGACATGACGTTATTACGGTTGCATGTTTTCATTTTCACAGAATATATAATGGGCCATGAAAAAGGAAGTATGGTTATTTATTCCTGTATGAAAAAATGTATTCCTTTTTTTGAAAATATAGCATGCACATAGAATTCAGGAATGACAAATTTTATTCAGTGAAAGAATGATGCACATGCATGCTATTAGCTACTGCATGTGCAGAGGAACAATATGCATATTTCTATCTGAAATCATAATAATCAGTTCTGTGCACGGTGTGCTTTCCCCTGACGCCGGCATTGCTTCATTAAGCTGTTGCATTCAAGACGTTGAAGGGACCGAGTGGTGATTCACAGTCTATTTTTAGCACACTCTGCCATCTATTGTGAGCCCAATGCAGAAAGACAGGACAAGATAGGAACTCCAGACATCAGCTTCTTCACCACAGCAACACAAGGAGAGCGTCAATAAATGACATTTAAGCCAGACTATGCTAAATATAAATTATACTTTACTACAGCAATGCTGACACTTCTACATAGGTTTTCTGACTGATTGTCCATGACTGCCTATGACTACATTTCATATGGCTCTCAAGATCATAAGAATCTGAGCCAAGGGTAAACCATATTGGTATTCATGAGAGCAACATTGACCACAATCACAGCCTCCACTTTTCAATCTGATAAAATGAACATGAAAAGTAAACTTGAATTTTGATGGAGCATGGGCCGACATTAAATACAGGGATCAACTAGCCCAACAGGGAGATAAAACATTGAAATAATGTGTATGATATATATTTATACACACACACACACACACACACTATATATATGTCAAGGTCATTTTACTGAGGACCTACAGTAGCTGGAGAGGCAGAGGAGGAAGGAGGAAGAAGAGCAGAAGAAGGAGTGTGGTGGCCACAGGAGCACTCATTGGAGCTTCCCTGGGCAGCAGTCAATGTTTCTCACAGGATTCTGGCTTGCTGATGCCAGATCTCATTTGTCATGACAGTACGCCACAGACATCCCCCACACCTACTCAAACTGGAGGTTCACGCACAGCTGGAGGGACAGGACAGTACTGGGGGCATACACGCACGTGTGTGTGTGTGTGTGTGTGTGTGTGGGGGGGGGGGGGGTGTTGGGGGGGGTGCCATTTATTCCAATATTTCCATGAGATAACGTAAAAGAAAAACAGACTCATCTAACATGATTTTATGAAAATCAATGTCATTTTGGCGACTGGGTACTCCACTGTGTTAACTGCGCATGAGCTCACACATCATGTGGCCTGCGAAAATCTGGGGCCATCGCTTGTACCAATGGAGCGCCAACAAAGACGGCATCAGTGTAGAATCTCATTCACTTGACCAGAAAAGAGTGACATCCTATCTCATGTTACAAATTTCATAACCATAGAGCAGGACAGGCAGAGCGATTTAAAATGAATAAAAAACTGCAAAATATGTTCACCTTCACACTTTGACCTCTCCTGTACCTGAGGACAAGAATCAGATCACTGAAACCCTGAAATCTGATAGGGTATAATGTTTCTCTTACAGATCACTGGGCACCACAAGCACTTTAGAATAATGCAAGGTAATGCTTCTTTTAGGAATAATTGTTTGGCACCACTTCAACATTGTGACATAATGTAATCCTGAACTTATAAGTTATTGTCAAGCTTTATGTGCATGTTAAGTGTGATGTTCTAAAGGACAATTCTTACAGTAACTGTACAGTAATTTTGTGTGTGCAAAAATGATTACTGCTACTATGCTATTACTGAGTGTGTAAGCACTGCTGTTTTAGCCTGATGCTAAATCATAGCAACTGTCCATTGTGCATCTGTGTCCTTTGATGGATGGATACATAGTTCTTGTCAGTCTTGCTCAGAAATGTACTGTGCATGCCAGCATGCATTGCTAGAGTAGTCCAAATTAAAATACAAACACTAATTAAAAAAATTATTGTTGTTCTTGCACTCCTGTGACATGTATTAAAATGTATTCTGTCATGGTGGCTTTGCAAATGATTCTGGGTAAGTCTCAACAAACAAATGATTCTGGGTAAGTCCCAACAAACAAATGAATACAGTTTCTTCATGTAATTCCTCACAAGAATGACTAGCCTCTGTGTGATGAGACTGAGTGTGACATTACATTATATTTCTTGTGACCTAGTTGGTCACTGCAGAACCTGGGAGATGCTGTACTGCGAGTACACTGTATATGCATGCTCTGCAATATTAATGATCTGATTAATTACATGTGACTGCTCCGCTTTCTTGATCACCAGAGGTTTTTCTTTGTTTGAGCTTCCTTTCAACTCTGCACATTACCTTAATGGGTAATACTTAACTTGAACTGTAGGCCATGAAGCCTACATAATGCTGTGATAAGCATGACATAAGTCCTGTGATAACCAGCCATAAAAGAATATTGCACAGGCAAATCTGTCCAGAGTGACTTAAAGAAGTGGAGAACATCAGTGTCTCTGTGAATACAAAATGAGATATCACCAAGGAGGCACAGAAAGTACCAGACCTGGGTCAAATACATATTTGTTTTGGATTCAAATGCTTTTCTACGCTTTACTGATCTTGTCTGGTGTATTGGAACCAATGAAATACTCTCAAAAAGTGCAAACCCCACCATCTGGTCATATTGGCAGGTTCAATTACACCAGGCAAGATCAATAGAGCACAGAGAAGTATTTGAATCCAAAACAAATATGTAGTTGACCCAGGTCTGGAAATTACATTTATAATCAATAAGTATAAAGTTAGTGGAACAATCAGTTTTGCAGACAAAGTAAATACCATTTAAATGCCATGTATAACATTATTTGAAAAGGAAATCCAAAAAGAAGGAAAGAGAAAAGCTAATAAGGGCCTGGGGAATGACAGTGCAGTCTGAAGAGGCAGGTCTTCAGTCTGTTGGAAGTTGGCAGGGTCTCCGCTGTCCTGATCACGATGGGAAGCTTATTCCATCACCAAGGGGCCAGAACAGACTGGAGATGTGACCAGGAAGTACAAGCATGCAGGTGGGGGAGAGGTCAAGTGCCCAGAGGTAGCAGACCAGAGAGGTCTAACTGGCTTGTAGTGTATCATGATTTTCTGAAGCTAGAACCTAGTAGTTTCTTCAGCTGCCTGATAGGCCAGCACCAAGCTTTTAAACTGACATACACTATGTAGCAAGTGGAGGGAGACGAGAAATGTTATGCCACGCTGTCGTCAGTGTAATATTGCCTTCATTGAATATAGTTGAAGCAAATGGGTTACCAATTAATGCAATAATGCAAGCGTACTTCTGTTACAGTCCTAACTAGTGCAAATACTGCTACTACAACTACTAACTGCTTAAACAAGCACTAATAACACTAAATAAATAAATGTATGTATAAAGTATATATACAGTATAATCATCACCATCATCGTGATCAAAGCCATCCAAATTCTAATCATTGTTATCAACATCACAATGAAAATACTGATAAATGTGATTATCATAATCATAATAATCTTAAGAACAATTTCAGTTCATGAATGTTCCAGACGCATGGCACAGCTAATTAAAGAATGGACACTAATGAGATTTACAATCCAGCTGGAGAGTGTTTCAGAGCACAGCAGTCAGAGGAGAAACCAAGCAGTTAATTCAGTAAACATGCACCTCAGGAAATCCCACCAGTGGCAAATTCCACAGCAAGCAAATATTACTGAACTGCTGGGTCCTCGGTCAGTGTTTCCACCAGAGGAGAGGGATCCTGGCAGAAATCTGAGCGTAGGAAGGGGAGGCCATTATGCAATGATGCGGAATTGAGAAATAGGGGCAAGAATTCAGAGCTATACATCTGTGTATATATAACTTTCACTCACAAGGCATTAGCGTTCTTTTTTCTTCGCAATCATAGTTTGGCAAGTTGAACTCAATAAACTGTCATTGGGAAGGACGTGAAGAATGCTTGCATTTATTTGCACGTCAAAATCAATGACAAATGATGAATGGGTCTTAGTCTTATATCACAAAAACGTCAAGCTCTTTCATTGTTATTATTGTTATATACTTGATTGGCAGGAGACACTCATCCAGAGAGACTTAAACACTATATTATTCATCGCAAAGCAAGAATAAGACAGCAGTGCCCCACCTTGGAATCACACCAGCAATTGGTATAAGGCATTCATTACAATTACTTACCAAAAGCTCTCGTCTGCAACGACTGACAGAAACAGCCACTTTCTAGGGCTACTTGCTAAGCCATACGCTAGACTTCTGCCTCTATACATACAACAAACTTGGGAATTTCTTGCCATTTTTGAACACACTTGACTGAAAGCTATCTTCAATCTACCTTTACTCTCAGCGCCATCCCTATGGTCCCTGCAATAGTAGCTTTGTCAGGGTATAAGATTTCTGTGTTGCACCAGCGGAAGCCATCCAATAAAGAACTTACTTGCCTTTGTCCATAAAAAGTACATGGTTTGGATACTTTTAAAGAAAGAAGGAAAAAAGGAGAGCATTTATTTACAATGATACATGTATGTACTGAAATGAACTGAAACTTACTTTTGAAGCCATTGACAGCCACTCTCCTGGGATGGTAGAAGCCTTTCTTGCACTGGCACTTGTATCTGTCCAGCACAAATCCATAGCCCCGTATTGGTATGCACTGGAGATGAAACAGAGAAAAAGGTTTGAAAACTGGTATGCGCACGTTCGCAATAAGAGTGCTAGTGACCCAGCTAATGACCTATTACTACTGCGAACACTGATTCATATTATCAACAATTTAGGCTTGCAGGAATATAGATATATTATGAGAACATTTTAAACGCACTATAAATTTTCTGTCATAATATTTGTATTAATAGGATCCGAATTTCACGGGAAATTTCAGTGGGGCCCCTATGAACATGTGTGTGGGTATGTATATGTACTGTGTGTGTGTGTGTGTGTGGGCGTGTGTGTGGGTGTTTTATATTTTAAGTACTAGAAATGGGTGTATGCACAGAATTTCCATTGCACTTAAATGATAATATTATAATGTAACATAACTCTCTAAAGCATATTTCAATCAATGAGTAGGCCTAATATTGTCAAATAATCCATATTTTATGTTACGCAAGGAATACATGAGCCATGAGTGTTTATGTTCTGAGATTTTTCTTCCCTTAAATGTGCCTTTGATATCCTTAGCAAATTATTTGCAGCCTCCACTTGGTGAGCTAACACTGCTCCAGCAGACTCAATGGTAATAAATCCAATCAAAGTGTCGAGGGGCAACTTTGGCAGCTTTCATTCTGTCTCAGCCAAGTTACAAGATCTAATTAATATCTAAATTTAGAACAGGCTTATTTTGCGGAAATAAAAAGTAAGGGCTTAATTCTAATTCTAATGATTGTGATTTCATTTTCTTAAACGCCTAGGTCATAAATTCCATACACCAGGATACATTTTGGCAAGGGAGGAATGTCCGTTCACATTTCTTGCAGGCCTCTATGGAATAGGGTCAGACTTGGAATCTTCAGAATTTTGCTATCCTGTGTAACCTCAAGCTGAAAAATCCTACTTAAATCCATTTGTTGGAAAAGCAGTGCCCTCATAATTTCTAATGACAATAGGCACATATGCCCTGCCAAATCCATGCCACAGTATTTGAAGTGTCCACAGAATTTATAATACATCCAATACATCCATGGGACTTTACATATCCTGATGTTGAGATTGTACTCTTAATAGACACACATCACCTTCATTCATGTTTCAAGGTCCTTGATTTGAAAATTTGTATTTCCTTTCCCAGTTTGAACTGCCATTCTGTGGACATGCCAGTTAGAAAGCTCCAGAGAGCATCAGGGAATAACAGCCAGGCTGCAGTTCCTACTTGTACCTTTCACCCAGGTGACTGTTCTAGCACACACCTCCAAATCGAGCATCCTAGTGCCTAACATGGCTAACCCAGACTCCTAACGAGTCCATGGGTTTTATTTTACATGGCAACAACTACTATGGGAAGTAAAAGCAATAAATAAAGAATGTCATTCTCATAAAAAAATGGATGTCACTTCTCATACAGTAACAAATGTGTACACAAGTGCACACACATGCATGGACAGAAACAGTCACTCACAGACGCAGATACACATATGTGAATTGTCCATTTCTGTGAAGGGTTGTTTTTTTACTATGTTCTAAACATCAACCAATCCATTCCTCATATGTTTGCTGCTTATTCCTGGCTGTCCACCAGGTTAAAGTGCACTAAAGACGGTGACTGTGCGGTCTTAAAGGATTCATGGTCTGAATTATTTTTTGGCACGTTGTGTTTGACTTGCTGGAGATTACTCCATTAAGAGCACACAGTGCACACAATGAATCACAATGAGGCCCAGATGAGGGCCCAAAGTTGGGGGTACACATCTCTGCTACCAAAGCACAGCCAATATTTACCATTAAATATTCAAGCTAGGGCCAACTTGTAAGTGTAACCTACTCTAACTATCTCTCACCATCAAAATTATTACAGAGGATACTTATTCTGATGCTACACAAATAGAGAACAGGTATATGTGCACAGGTTACCTGTTCTCATACTGCGCAGATTCAGCAGCAAAGCTTGTGCACAGGTTACCCACACACTGGTACAACACAGACGTGTGTACCTCTGCCTCATTTCTATTCAGACCGACTCCGAGCTCCCTGGAACAGATGGGAATCTGAGGGATGCCTTCTGCCACGTGCGATTCCAGTCAGCCAGCATCAACGCAACACTCCAAAAATAGGCACAGATGAAGGTGCCGTCAACGCTCTGATTGATGTGCTGAGGCAGGGTGCTCACTGAAGGGAAGCGCCAGACAGCACCTGCATCCAGGAGCAGGCCCATCAGTCAGGCACCCACACGTGCAACACATTCCAATAGACTGTAAAATTGACGCCCTACATAAAAATCAGCAAAGGTTCACATACGGCACACGTTATTCACAATTTGCACTGTTGCATTGTTGAGATTTAGATGTAGGTCAGATTGCATTCTTGAGTGACTTTTGTGATCAATAAATCATTACCCACCCCCCAAAGAAACTATTTCTCTACACACACACACACACATGCACACACACACACATTTCTACATTTCCACTTCACTCTCTGTCAGTCATTTTTATAATTTATAATACTATGCATACACACATGTAGAATGACTAACAATTCTTGATTTCACCCAAAAAATATGATTTCATACTGTAAATAACCAAAGTAAAAAACATAAACGGGTGGGCCAATTTATGATTATAACTTGGATGTCTTTCAATGGTGTCTCGCAATATGGCTTTACTGCCTTATTGTCTTTCAACTTAGCAGAGCAATTGACCCTGTAGTAATTAAATATTGGCATTTTGGCTGCTCATGTGGTCATTCCCCTTGAGAAAATAAGAACCAATCATAAATTCAGTGAGCCGCACTGTCGACCACTGCCAATATTTGAAAGGTTTTATTTTTTAAAAAGTAACATTAAAGAGGCCAACAAATGAACAAGGACAGTGTAACCATGTTTACAGAGAACAGTATTTCTCTCAGGGTTTTAACTCTCATGAGTCACCAGGAAGGCAGAGCAGACAGATATTCAATGAGTTTGATCAAGATGATGGATGACCTATTCTCAGGCTCCAAACAGGAGTCCCAGGGCCTGTGCTTTCCGCGTGCCACGGACCGAGCCTGACGTTTCGCATAAAACACCCCATTATTTGTCTGGACAGGAACTCCGAGCGGCGACTTCACGTGATGTGACGTTAGTTTGCATGATGTCATTTTGAGATGACATGACATAGCACCGGTTTCCTCCCGTTTCCCTGGATACTGTGGGACCCAGACGGTTGGCAGGGAAACAAGGTAGAGAAAGTGTCTCTGGTACAGTGCTTAGTCTGAATGGAGAAATTTGCTCAATTTCCCAAGCAGCAGAATCCACCTTTGCTGTGACCTAATTTCCTTAGTTTAGAGTTGCTTCAATCCATAATATTTTTTTTTCTTTTTAGTTCCAAAATATGCAGGTATATTTGGAGTGGTACCATCAACACTAGTGTAGCTAGCGATGTGTAACCAAAATGTGAAGGAACAATATATGACAGATCAACAATATTCTAGCAATTATTTGCACAAACTCAACTGACTGAATTAGGCTTAGCGCATCACAAACCTCACCAGTCTCCATGCAAGCAGCTGAGCTGAGTATAGTTTCCTTCATCTGAAAGGCTGCCTGTCACTGTTTGCTACTATCCGGTTCATACAGCAATGAAGGCCGGTTTTATATTCATACCCACCTACTATATGTCAAAACACAAACCCCATAATTAATAATTCTATTAAGCAAGAACCCCTAAAGCACTGGCACTGAACACATTTAGTGAAATGACTTAAGGTGTCGAACCCTGACTTTGCCAGTGATAACGTGTAATTGGTCATAGCCTTGTTCTGGCGGGGTTTCATCTGGCAGGCTTGCCCCAGTCCCACTGCACAGAAAGCAACTCCTCCAGTCAATCAGTACCAGACACCTGCAGCCTGCCTGCGTCGACTGCGCATGAAGTGCGCTCCTCAGGGGTAATTACTGTGCAGCTGAGCTTGAAAGAAGAGCGCATGCTCGTCCGTGCGGTAACCAAGGACGCTAGTGATGACTGGGCCTACAAACATGTTTAACCTCTCTTGAGAGAAAAGAAAAAAGGCATAAAAATCATTTAAAAATCCATTCAATCCATCTTTACAGATGTGGACTTTACAGATGCGGACTCTCTGCTGCAGCATGTTGAAATATGCACATGCCTCTCCCCCCATTTACCTATTGGGTTGCCAACTCTTTAGACTACTCCCCACTCTTTTTACACACGCCACTTGACCCATTATCACACAAAAGCTGAAGCATGTGGGCTTACTTGTGTATGAAACTATAGGCCTGTCTGACAAAATCCCACCAGAGACTGGGAAGGAAGCATTTCATGGAATGACAGGGCCCTGTGAAAACTCCCCCCCCCCCACCCCCCACCCCTTTTCTTCCTCCCCCTCCAGGGCACGAATAGCCTCGTTTAAAAAGGGGGGGAAAATGTAGAAAAAACTTTGATATTGATGAGGAGACCTGGGCTCATCTGTGACCTACCAGAGAACTGGACCGGCTAATTACAAGCTAACAGAACACCGCTCTTCACTTTCAAATGGCCCCTGTGATTCCAGTCCCGGCTCGCCACTGATGACGCTTTTTAACTGGCTCCAGAGCAGAGCACAAGGAGCTGCTTCAGTCAGTAGATTTACAGAAGTGCAGCCTAATTCCAATCTGCTTCGCTGTGTAACACTGTCTTTCAGCGCAAGGCTTTGTAACAGCTTCGATTTGCAGAACACCCAGATCACAGTTCCCAGGCAGGATCACTGTACTCAGATGAAATTCAATACCAAAATAATTGTGAACATTTTTTGTTTGTTTTATTTTATACTGTAGAGCAATGGAACACATACACCCTTGTTAAGGCTGTTGTGTGTTCACTCAAGCCTTACAAACAATCTCCTTTTCTTTTCTGCAGCCTCGAACAGGAGAACGACACGTTAGTTTGGCTATTCTGTACTTCAATATGTGTGTGGGGGCTGCTGGGTAGCTCAGTTAGCTAAGGTGCCATGCTGTCGTGCATAGATAAGTCCCACGGTCTTGGACTGAATCCAAGTCATGCCAGCTCCAACTGTGGCTGGTAGCTCCATAGGTAGATGTGGAATTGGCAATATTGCCCAGGCTACGGGGGTTCAGTCAGTCAGGGGTCAGTGTTTCTTCACAATCTAACAATCCCTGCTGGTTGATCAGGTGCTCATGGATTGCATGTCAGAGCAGCATACTGAAGGTCTTCCTCCGACTCCACTGTATGCCAGCTTAGATGCGGGCATTGGTATGAAAAGAAGCAGGCTGGTGACACCACTTGATTCGGAGGAGAACTGCGGACGTCTACTCTCTCATGCAGTAAACTGGCTGTAGAGTTTGCAAAGGAATGTGGACATGATCAGCCCCACATTGGGTACCACAATTATTAAAAAATTGTATATGCATATGCATGTACAATGTGGTATACATATACGCTTGAACTGTCCAATATAAAATGAAGGGCAATGCAAACTCCATGCCAGCATTGCTGCAGAGCCAGAAGACCGACTATGTAAACATACAAAGAGCAGATTCTCCAAAAAGCAAAGAGGGTGAGTCACCAACCTCCTGCTTTAGGCTGTAGGACTGTCTCCCTGCAAGGACCTGCTGACTTTTTGGTTTTAGTTGCAGATGTACACTTCACCCATTAGTTTCCACCTAGCTATAGGGGTTGAGTCATAACATTATATGTCTGTGTAAATGCATGCGTGTGTGTGTTTGTGCTTGTGTGTATGTGTGTATGTGCATGTGCGTGCATATGTGTGCATGTGAGCATTTCTCTATGTATAAATGCAGGTTTTTACCATTATTTATAACCATTATTTAACCAGGAAAAGCCCAGGTGAAAGAAGTGTGGTTTATACAAATAGCTCATTCTCTGGATTTTAATAAGCACTAGCATATTCTCCACACACATCCCAGGAGGAAAAACAGAGCCGGGTTCTGGAGTTCATGCCCGTAACAGACTATGGGAGTTTGGCTATGGGCAGATAAACCATTAACTATGGTGAAACAAAAGCAGATTCTCCTGGGTCACCACCAGGGCAGCAGAGAGAGGGCAAAAACAAAGACCACAAGCAGGCATCTTACTGACAAGACCTTAGGAGGGAAGGCTAAAAAACACTCCTGATGTAATGTGGCTAAGCTCTGGCTGGGGGGGGGGGGGGGTCAGGGGTTTCGAACAGGCCTCTTCTGGCCCTACATCTCTTCTCAGTTCAGACACCATTAACAGCTTTTTTTTGTCTGGAGGTAGGGGGTGTCTACATGAGGCAAAGTGAATACAGAGTAATCACAGTATGAACCCCCTACACAACGGTGTTTTGGACATTCTTTAAAGAATAGCCAGGCTTACCAACACGGCTTAACCAGTAAACCCAATCTGAACACTTCTCAGTTATGAACAATGGGATATTCTGGAATGACACCTCAGACAGTTTTCCACTTTGCTGAAGTAACCACAAATTAATTGAGTTTCTTATGGGAGAATGAATCTGTATTCACCCTGCAGAATTCAGTACTCCACTTGACTCTACATCCAAGAGCACATACAGGCAATACTAACCACATATTTTGGTCCAAAGCCCTGCTAAGTGACTTCACACATTTTCTGTTCATGGCTTCATTATCTGCATGCACAGAATATGTCATACAGTGCAGGATCTACACATGGTGTCAGGCTGCTAATTGGCCGTATATGCTCATTGAAGGTGTGTAAAACAGTTACGGTTTCATGTGTCATACATGAACATGAGATGGAATTTCAAAGTTTGCCTCCAAGCACACATAGTACACTGTCCTAAACGTAAAATATAAAATGTATATATATTTGTGTGTGCGTGTGTGTGTGCGCACGCAAGCAGGAGCAGGTGTGTGTGCATTTGTGCGTGCGTGTCTGCATGCATTTACAAAGTCATATATTAGTCCCTCCAGGATTTTGCAGAGTTTTTTGTGATTGTTGCGATCAAAAATTCTTTGTTCGAGAAGTTTTATGTGATTTTTTTTGCGATAAAATTGCGGGAATTGGCAAAAATTGCAAGTTGAGGGGGAAAATTGTGATTTTTTTAAACTACTACCTAATAAAGAAAGAGTCATATGTCATCACTTCCTGTGATAATAAGCATACTGCACATCACAGAAATAGCTGGAAATATTTTAGTTCTCACCTTTTTTATTTTCTGAACATAAAGAACCATGGGCTCAAAGTTACAAAAAAGATTCCTGAGTCATAAAAGTGACGAAGCTTTACAAAACAGTCTGAGACTGCAATATAGAATACATACTGTAGGCTACATCTTCTGTAAAAATAATTGCTTTAAATGCTTTTTAAATAGTATTAATTCAACACATACTGTATGCACAAAAACGAAGTGCAATCTCTTACAACTGTAAGGGTGTATAAAACTCATGTAATTCAACACATACCGTTTGTTTTTGATGATGAGAGGAGAGGTTGAAGAGCCTTGCTAACTGTAAATGAGGAGTTATTTTAATACAAATACGGTCTTTCCCAGCGGAGCAACAAGTAACGTTACACAGGTCGAGCTAGGCTGTGCTTGCTAATTATGCTAGATAGCAGTGTTGATAACAGAGATTGTCCGAAGGAGCCGTCTGCCAACAAAAATATTTTTTCATCAGAGAACAAATTTATTCACAAAATGGATCACCAGTCAACGTTATTGAAGACTCTGGTGATAGATAAGTACCTATGATTACTTTCCCTAACTATTTTGTCATGCATTTCTTTATGACCGCAGCCCCTACAGACGCATTTTGCTACATATTTTTTTAATATGCATTAACGCATATATACGGCTCTTTATACAGCTCTGGATTTGGACATTTAATGTGGAAAAAAATGCAGGAATTTTGCAAAATTGCAAGCCCACACAAATATTGCGGAGTTTGGTTGAATTTGCATTAATTATTGCGATCGCAAGATTTCCTGGAGGGGCTAATATATTACAGACACAAATAATAAAGCTCTAAACCGAAGAAATAAAGCCATACGCCGATTAAAAGACATATCAGCAGTTTGTGTATGTATAAATCTGACTTAATTATGCAATAGAAATACTCAAACCACTTTACCCCATCCTTCTATGATATAAGTCTTGCATAGGTCACTCTCCCAAGATCCCCAGGGTTTAACATGGAATGGACATGAATCTATCTGGAAATCTGAGCATCTACTGAATATTTCAATGACAACTCAAATCACAAAGCAGTGGTTCTGAAAAAAAATGAAAGGCCATGTGACCCAGCCATTGAAATCAGCCAATAGCCAACGAATTACTGGGTGGAACTATGTAGTAGGCAGGAGGGTATTGACTGTTTTTATATTTTCAATTGGTTAGCCAGAATTGTAAAGCAATGGTCTCAAACTACCAGAATTACAAATGCACTGAAAATGTAAGCTCTAAGTGAACCTAGCTGTAGGCATTTTCTCATGAGAAAACAGATCTAGTGCAAGTAGTCAGACAAATCAGTGAAATCAATTATTTATGGGTCTTTGTGAAGGCTTCTTCCTAGATCTTTGGACTGGTTTCCCACACATGGATTAAACCCTGTCCTAGACTAAAAAAAATTTCAATGAAGATCTTCATTGACTTGTTTCTTTTAATCTAGGACTAGGAAACCAGCCCCTAGTTTCCGCCCAGTACTATACTGTAAACACTTTCGCTCGGTTTAATTTTATTTTTAAACATGTTCCACTTTAAGGTTAATTGTTAAGTGGCACCATCACTAATCTTTAAGCAACATACATGCTTGCAGATTCATTGAGAAATATTATTTGAGACACATACACAGAAAAAAGACATTTTTAAGCCAGAGTCTTAGAAAACAAGAATTGATTGATTTGAACCTTTGTCTTAATGATACAGCAAATGAACGGCCTATTCCCTTTTGATACCAATCTCCAGAGTACATTGTGGTCACAACGTAGCCAGGGACAATTACACTTGACGAGCAATGTCTGAAGGTCATAAAGGTGCAAAACCTTGCCCCTAGTTCTCTGTACTTTTTCTTGTATATTTCAAGGGGGAAAAACTACATGTGATTTGTTGTAAGTGCCTAACCAAATGCTTGGCTTTTGCCTTTGTGCCCTTGGGTTATTAAGCTGTAATCAGCTGTGAAGAGGAAACGAAAAACAGAATGGAAAGATGCACTCTGCTGATGTCAAGCCCTCGGTGATGTAATACCACATGGGAGTCCAACCAAGGATGATGTGATGTTTGTAACACTGGGTAACTCCTCTGGGCATCAAGAAACCTGCCTACATTTACAGCTTGGCCTGGAATATCGCTGGGACATTGCCACGATTAATGAGGTTCTGGCTGAAAACCAGAGATAATGAAATGCCCACGGTTCTAGATTTAGGAGGTGGGTCTGGTGGGGAGTATTTGCCTTTAGCAAAATAATAGGAAAAGAATGATCAAATGTTACTACTTCCTCTCACATTGTTAATATAAAAAATAGCAAAAACCTACATTTCTTTTTTAAGTGATCTACAGAAAACATCTCAATGTGCCAAAGAAAAAAATAGATCAGCACCAAAAAATGATAGAAAAGCTTTGCGGTTCTATTGAGTTATCAATAGGAAACATCATATAATGACAGCCCCAACTCACTATGTGAAAATATGACTTCACCATTGGAGATACTTAGAAAGTTCAGCTGTAACAGACACATGCTGTTGAACAGAAGACCAAACGGTTAATAAAAATGGACAAATAAACTGTCTGAAAAGCCTTTAAAAATAATGCTGGTTTCTAACCAATGGTCTCCTGCCTCATATTAGAATAATCCAAGCAGGCACCTTGTTTCTTTGGTGGCTGGCGCCAATGGCATTTCATTTGCTCTCCATCTGTTTTCTGTTAAATCTAACTGATATTTCCAGTTTTCCCATTTTCTGTGGCTGCATAACTTTAGGCAGCAAAGCAGAGTAGTGGCCTGAAAGCAGGATCTGTAAAGCAGAGGTTGCAGCTTTAAATCCTCTGCTATTCAGCTGAGCTACTGTTGTACCTACCCACCTGCATTAGTGCACATTACACTAGCTGTGGCATTACCTTCACCCCCTTAACACCATAAGTGATGAAGGTGAAATATGTCAGACCCTAAACTCATTGCCATTAGGAATATAGGAATGTTATAGGATAGCTCCAAGGAGCGCTGGAGTGGGGCATAGTGAATGTGGAAAATGTATTCCAGAAAAACCTATCAAGTCAGCCTACAAAATTTTTCACAGGCCTGCCCAAAAAAAATTTTCTGCCTACACCATTTATAGTACTGATTGGGCAGATAATAACCTGAGGTATTAAACTAGCTGGCAAAATAGACAAAAAAAGAAATGTGTATTAATATGGAATTCAGTAGTAATGCTTCACATTTATAAGTACAACAGAGAGCCTCTCACTGCCTCGCCATTTTAAAAGAAAAATTCCTTTCAGTGTCCAGGATAAACATGCCCTGCTCTGGGGTTTAACATCCTACTTTGCCTCTTCTTCTGACTTGTTAATTAAAATGACAGAGCTGTAGGAAAAGGAGAGGAGTTACACGTGTTTAGTCAGGGCTGGGTTGCTTCATACAGATTTCTTGTTTGCCAGAGGCAGGATGGAGTACAGGGGGGGTTAGCATGTCTTATGCTGACAGCTACATCCTCTTCAGTTCCTAGCTTCAAAGCTTCTTCTAGGGTGGCCACTCAAAGGGATGAAATCACATTTAACTGGCATTAGCCAATTAGATTGTGTTATGTTGACACCCTTTTTAATATCATTGGCGCCAGCTGCTGCACAGAAACACTAAATTAACTGGCTTGGATTTCCATGAAGATGAATGATCCCTTTGGCCATGACGATGGTAATGCAGAGCACCACGTGTATCAATGATTACTGTACTCTGAAATAGCAGAGGGAGAGGTACCCACCCCCATTCCCATATCCCGTCCCCCACCCGCCCTAAAGGAGATGACTGGAATCTGCCACAAATCGCTAGCCTGGGGGTGCCTGGGCATCTGTCAGTGGCCTGCTGCGCAAGGCATTACACCACTTCAAGCAAATATCCACACCAAGCAAGCTATTTTTATCAGCCCACAGAAGAATGAGCATGGAGAGGCCAGCTCTTTCAGAACTCTAATTACCTCAATAATTTAGCATCACGAGGAGGACATGAACACCAGGGAGGCCAGCACAGTGTGATACTGGATGTGCTGCTGGGATCCCATATCCACGTGAAATTACCCTGGTCTTTACCTCAGGCTCCTCATTTTATAATTCCAAACAACGGCAGCAACAACAATAGCAAAAGGGGCCCTTTGGTAAATGGAAGAGACTGCTGGTGGTTGGCTAATACTTTGACAAGCCTTGCTGTTAAATAGTTGTTTTTACCCACTTAAGGCACAAAGGTCCCTGCTGAATTCTGTTCGCCAGTGAAGCTGACCAGCAAGGTATCTCAAAGCTGATTGCATCCCACAGTATAAGGAAGGCTAGTCTTTTGTCAAGCCTGTGAGAGACAGAGGGGTATACTATGAAGGAAGCTGAATATACCCAGAGTTTCTTTGCCTTGACAAAACATAAAAATCGCAATTGGGCTAAACCGGAATCACAACGTTGGTTATCAACTTGCTAAGTGAACGCAGGCTTTGTTAAACAAGCTCTGTGTATGTTCCCAAAAAAAGCTATGTACACATTCCCAAAAAAGCTCCCAGTACATGTAAGTGTTCCCAGTGTCTGCAACAATAAGCCTATAGTGGTACAATGTAAAGCAGTAGAGCGACCACAATGAGAGAGGAAGCAGATAGTTTCAAAAAAATTAAATAGGCCTATACCTAAGACTTTCATTCACTTACTTTCTCATAATTTCTCCACACTGAAAAATTATGAAAATATATTGCGGCCGTCTGGGTAGTGTAGAGGTATAAGCACTCGCCTACCACCGCAGGGACCTGGGTCCCGGGCAGCGGTACTTCTGGCTTGGTCAGACATTCCTACAAACACAATTGGCAGTGTTTGCGGGTGGGAAGCATTAGCGACTGGTTGGCCTGTCCAGCGGGGTGGGGATCCGGGGGAGATAGCGTGAACGCTCTCCCGGTGAAACTCCTCGTAGTCAGGTGAAAAGAAGCGGCTGGCGACTCCACATGTATCGGAGGAGGCATGTGGCAGTCCACACCTCCCCAGACTGACAGAGGATAGCGCATCGACCAGGACAGTGGCTAGTCCACACAGGGAATTGGTATAATGCAGGACGGAGTGTGGCACAGTGGGTTAGGAACTGGGCTTGTAACCGAAAGGTCGCAGGTTCGATTCCCGGGTAAGGACACTGCCGTTGTACCCTTGAGCAAGGTACTTAACCTGCATTGCTTCAGTATATATCCAGCTGTATAAATGGATACAATGTAAAGTGCTATGTAAAAAGTTGTGTAAGTCGCTCTGGATAAGAGCGTCTGCTAAATGCCTGTAATGTAATGTAATGTAATAAAAATGACTAAATTGGGGAGAAAATGGGAAAAAATGGCAATATATATATATATATATTGCAAACATAGCCTCTTGACTAAAATTCTACATTTCAAAGGTAATTTTAGGTAATGTACAGGTGAGTAGCTAACCTCACAGGACATTTTGAATCGCTATGAAAACATTTACTTAATAGGGATTATGTATGCATTATCATTGTGAAACCCTCAAGCAAATGATATTACCTGCATAGAAACCTTCCTTAATAGTGTTCACCCTTGCATGGCCAGGAAATTAATACACTGATATGCCTTTTGAATGTTAGATACACTTTTCTGATTGCTCGGTACCCTATACTGTGGCTTTTCTAACATTTTGATTTCTCTGACTTTGATTTTTTTTTGCCTTGTTTTAATTTACTAATTTTACTACTGTATATTTATTGTGTAGGTAATCTTGTATCCTGTTTGTTTGCATTGCATTTTGTTTGTTTGTGTTGCATTTTATTTATGAAACTAATGAATAAATATATTTTATTATTATATCTTTAGCTTCACCAACAGCATATAAAATGTACCGTTGCGAGGAAGTGGAGCTCAATACAGTGTCTTGCTTCTCTCCGAGTTGGCAATGTGCACCACTATTAATTGCTGGAGGTAAATAATTCCCTCACTAGTCACTAACGCTCATAAAGATAATCGTGCAAGGGCCTAAAAGGATCTGGTCTTTAAAAACACGTTCCCTTCAAAATGCTCTTCTTACAGTATTCTTGATGGCTCGTTCATCAACAAGAAGCTTGCATACATTTCTGCTGTTGGCATGTGTGTGATTTCACCATGTGGCTTATAGACTGTGTTATCCACCTAACTTAAGCATAGACCTACGGTTTCACAGGTCTGGGCTTAAGACTCTGTTGCCCCAGTAACAAGTCTGGCTAAAATGCGAGCTTGCTTTGTGAAACCGAAAATCCTGAGTTTACCACAAAAGGGCAACAGACTAATTGAATTGAATTAGCCACACACATGAAGCAAGGCCCAGGTTTGATGTGCAGCATAAGTTACCATAGCAATATACCCTGATTAAAAGTGAGTTAATCCTTAAATTAGCATGCACACAAGCATGACATAGACATGTCACAGGTCTGACTGCAATTGAAAGCCCTGTCTTCGGGCTGCTTCCAGTGGATTTTTCCATGATGCACCGCGTGCCTTCCAGTGGACTAAATCCAGTCAGATGATTTATGACTCATGTTTTTATCTGGAGACTGCCTTCATGATTCTGCCCGACATCACTGTGATTATGAAAGAAGGATGCCCCCAGCCTTCAAGGTCTGAATGAAATAACATTTCATCAATGTTTGCACCAGTGAACAGTGGAAAATTCGAAAGGTGTGGGTCACCGTCCCTCCTCATCAATATGCAAGATCGATCTGTCTTTACATTGCAGAGGGCCTGCACAACCTTACAAATGTGACTTGAACACTCAAAATTGAACCCAATGGCAATAGAAAACAGATGCCAAAACACATTTACAGCTCAGATGCAGAACCTCAAGCTGACAGTAGTAATGATGATAAGAGGGGGCACATGACGCCATGAAGAAAAAACCTTAAGACTAATAAATCACCAATGGGGACCCCTTATCTTTAACCTAAACAAGACCAGGTTAAAACCTAGTATATGGCTGGACCTAACACACGTGATCCAGCCGACCAATGGTGTAACTTCATAACTTGGTTGACCAATGGTGTAACTTCATCACTCAGTCAGTCAGTCATTCACAGACTTTTGCGTTTGTAGGACTGGCCCTGCTGTTGCGGTCCAGGCAAAAAAAACATTCCAGCCAGTGTAACAAGTCCGGGCAAGCACAAGGATCATTCCTAAAATAATATCCCAAAACTACAGGAACCTGCTCAAAGAGACAACAGAAGGTCCTCAGTTCAGTTTATGAGGGTAATGCAACGCGACATACAGTGTGTTTGCGTTCTCAAGGAAGAATCATAATTTTTATCACAGGATAATTGCAGCACTATCAGTAGGTGATAAAGAGTTCCAGCAATGATGGATTTGGTTGTATAGTTTCATCAGGTGCACTGGTGATTAAATAAGCTTTCCTGAGTCTACGCAGCTATACTTTTTTTTTTTTAATTCTGATTCAAATTGAGAAATGCTAAAAATAATTGATCATACTTGCATCTGACACACACATGTTGTTGTGTAAAATTTCTTAAGAGTTTATCACATTGGGATACTATTTCCATATACATTGTTTTTCTTAAAATAAAGAGCAGTCAGGTCTACTGTGCGCATGATCATTTTAAATGACATCCTATTTAAATACTTGCACTGGTTCAAGTTAACCTGTTCTCTATTGATTTAATATGAAATATTCCTTTGAAAGGAAATGACTCTTTTTGTACAATAAACAGCAAATGTTTAGGGGATTTGAAAATACTTAAAATACTTCTCCTTTACATGAACCCAATGACTGGCAAACATATATAGGAAAATATGAGTCACACTTCTTAAAGTGCAGTTCCCCAAAAATGTATGTGGCATTAGCGGTGGTTATATATGACAGCAATTTCCCAAGTAGCCTCCATTAAAAAGAAAAACAACGCTTCAGTTATGAAAAGGGCTTTGTTGGCAGGTGTCCAAAAAGCTGCAATGGAATTTTGTCCTATTTTGTGCTTGACTGCAAACCATTAGCATAAAAGAATCTGGTGCCTGGACTATTGCTTCAACCTCATGGACTATCAAACTATTGCTTCAACCTCATGAACTTTTAGCAACCTGGCTAATGTGTTGGGACTGTAAACTCTGCTTTTTCCTTTCCTTTTCTGCTCCACTTGTCGTGCAAAACTGTCACCAGACCACAACATTAGCTAGATAGCTAGCTGACTGCATACAGTGACTGTAACCATAGGCGATTTTAGACAAATCAGTCAGGGGTGGCCAAGTCTGAAGTCAGATCACCACGACAAAAATATCAGCATAACAGCGCAGTAAGGGGTCGGAGGCTGTACTGTAGGAGCCTCCATACAACATTGTAAATCACATCTTGACAGCCCCATGTCAGCCAAACAGTATAGTATGACAATATGAAAACGGCATAGTTAAGAATGTACTTTAATAATCAGGATGAACACACTGGCATAGCGTCGAGTCGTCACCCATGACAATGCACCCACAACGTCACTGTAGACCGCACAATAACAGGATTATCACAGGCACCAGTGCATGTCACTGTCAGCGTAGCTACTATGTCAACCATGTACAATATTATCGCAGGTCTAAAATATGACTAAATAGAAACAACTCAAAGCCAAGGAATAACAAAACATCCAAGCAAGCAAAATAATAAATCAACCTTAGCCCTACCTTTAGATGGTAAACTGGAGCACCCTTCTTGGTTGCTGCATACTTTTGAATTACTTTTGATGTTGATCGTATATGGGCCTTCAATCTGAAGGATTGCCAGGTTTGAGACGCGTGTCTGTCATTGTAGTCTGCAAAATCATTGCAGCTAACATTGGCTGTGCTGCTATCCTCTGTGCTTGAATTAGCATCGATGATGGCGTTGTATTGTTGCTAATTCTTAGGACCAAAGTAGATGTAATGTTACTCATAACAGCTGCTACTGCATCACCGGCAGGAGTTCCCGGTTTCACCTTTTTGTTTTGTTTTTTATAAATAAATGTTCAGTGGATTTTGTGCATTTTGCCATCATGTATAAGAGTAACTAACATTAGCTAAACTGCATGCGTAGCACCCATGGATGTATTATTGAAGGTAATTAATTCATGGATGAATTACAGAAGCTTAGCACAGGTCCACTGTAACAGCAGCAAGCTTGCGCAAGTTTTTTGCAAGAGTTCCTTCACCGTGATGCTAGCCATAGCCAATGACCGGAAACAGTCACACTCGTCGCTCGCGATAATAATAATTTTTTTTAAAAAGATTTGTCAGTTGTACAGTTTAAAATAAATATATTTATTTCTCTTAAATATGCAATGTGTTTTTTTACTCCCACAGCCCACCCTTGGCCGGGGGGTGGGGGGGGGATGCTGAACCTGGGGGCGGGGGTGCTGGAGCGCCCTCAGCACTCCTACTTCCCGCGACTATGTTTGCCATACTCATCAGTTCACACCTGTACATTATGTCATGGGCACACTGATCAGGCCAGCTATGTCCGGTACATTATATGAAAATGATGACAATGATCGTATACGTAGAAATCTGAAGGTTTTAGAGAATCTAATACATAGCAGCTAGTCTGTCTGAAGACTGGGTTGGTGTTACAATCTCCTTTGTGAAGTTTGTTCTTAACCTTCCTCCTTGTGCTTCTACTGATTTTGCAAAATGCTGTTTATATTGAGGTTGTGTTCTTTCATAGCTTTCCTATCTGGATATGTTTCCAATTCAGCAGCCCAGTGACTGAGACCATTCCTATGAATCCATAAAAGAAGCTAATTAGAAGCACACTCCTGGGACTATCCTTGGAAGGAGAACTGTGATTGACACTTGAACTGGCAGGGCACATTGCAAGATGACTGAATTTATTTGGGCAACTACACAGAAATTAAACAAAGACTCAATTCAAGTATGTGCGTTTTAACAGTCTTCACTGTCATGTCCCCTGCCTTGTCTCCAGTGCTTGCCCTTGTGTTTCTAGTGTTTTCCTGTTTGCCTTCTGTTTCTTGTTTTTGCATACGATCTTTGTTCCCCTGCAGTGTAGGCGTGGTCTCCTCGGAGCTGATTCTCTCCACCTGTTTTCCTCACATTCTCATGCTTTCCTGATTACTAGTCATAGTATAAATTCCTGGTTCACCAGTTACTCGCTGCCAGTTCGTTGCCCAGTCTGCCAGTTTGTTGACCAGTCTGTCAGTTCGTTACCAGTCTGTTAGATGCGTAATCTCGGCTCTGTTTGCTATCGCTGCCAAGTTGCTAGCTTGCCTTTGTCTGTCCGTCCCGTAACCACAGTTCGGTTACGTGCTATCCTAACTTGCTAACTAACCTGCCTACCTGTGCCCCGATCCTTCCTGTTCGTCCAGTCTGGGTTTGTGTTCCCTAGTCTTGTCTATTGTCTGTCTGTCTGCCTGTCGTGCCCCTGTCTCGCTCTTCCCCGTTCAGCCTGCCAGCTTCCCAGCTCTTCCAACCTGCCCAGTCTGCCTGCGACTGTTCTGCCTGCCCAAAGTTCAGTAACCTGTCCAGTCTGTTGAAACCTGTTCCTGTCTGTCTGAAGTTATATGACCTGTCCAGTCTGTCTGAGCCTGTTCCTGTTTGCCTGAAGTTCACTAACCTGTCCAGTCTGTCTGAAGCCTGTCCAGTCTATCTGAGCCCAGCTCCGTCCAGCCTGTCCCTGTTCCGTCCAGTCTGCCTGAATCCAGTCCTGTCCTGCCTGAGTCCTCTCCACTCCTGTCTGCCTGAATCCAGTTCTGTCCTGTCAGAGTCCTCTCCACTCCTGTCTGCCTGAATCCAGTTCTGTCATGTTTGCCTCATTTTTGTAACAAATAACTCTCCTTGAGTTGAACCGTACCTGTCTGTCTGAGTCTGCCTTTGAGTCCTACCAACCCACCACGTCACATTCACAATACAGCACTTCATCACTTATACCAACACTCCACTCTCTGGGAAGCCATCTTGAAGAAGTTACAAGGAGATCTTCACCATCTCGCAATCTCATGAAAAAGGATGTGAGGTAATCAGGGGCAGTGCTGTCACTGGGCCAGAAAGCACCAGAAGTGAATTTGATGAGGGAACGCAGGAAGTTGGATAATGATTATAGACAGACCAAAGCAACTATGCTGTTCAAGCGGCTCATCTGTCTTTACAGATGGATGTCTGTGATGGATCACTGATAAACACATGGGTTGCTCAAGTAAAAGATCAGTGTGCCTGAAAGTCTAGTCTTCTGAGTCCAAATATGACGCTTGTTTGTGTGCAACCATTATTTTCACTGAGAAATAGCTATGGTATGCATAAACATTTGGAAATCTAAATGTGAACATACCTACATTTTCAGTATAAAAATTAAACATAAACTGACCTTGCATTTTTTAATTCTTAAAATCAAGATACATTATCAGTATAGCCTGGACCACCCTTGATAAATGGATTGCCCCAGTGAATTCTGCCCACTAACACCACTGACCATTGGTTACACTTTCAACAATGTCAAACCCAGATACTTATAAATATGCCGAACATCAACTTTGGGTGGTAACACAGAACTTTTGTCACGGCAGGTCCACAAGTTGCAAAAAAAAACTTACTACACGCAGCATTTACATTTGAAGGGTGGCTGAGCGATAACATTAGTCGAAGATTTGGTGAGTCAATGAGCGCCGTGTTGCTAATGTAGATAAGTGTGGGGCTGATGAGAGAGGTGTATGAATATATACACTCGATCTCTCCACACAGCTGTGTAGGCAGAGAGCTTCTAATTTTTCAGGGGTGTGTGATGTGTTTTTAAAATCTCATGCAGAGGATTTTCTCCCCAGCTGACTCTTACTGCTATAAAAGCCCTTTGAAGAAATGTATCTCCATGATGACACTTCTAAAGACCAAAAAAAAGGTTCTAAAAATATGTAGCCCACCCCAAACTTTGTTCACACAACACACTTCTCAAATCCTGAAATTACATAAACTGCAAGAAAAGTCTCTGGCACTTCTATAGCATTCTTCCTTCCTGGCGGAACGCTCAGGAATATACAGCTGCAGTGGAGTGGCAACATCCAATTGCTGTTAGTGCTGATGACTGCCTGTCAATTAAGCTGCAAACACTGCAAGGGCAAAAGGGAAAAAATAGCGGCAGAAATAGAGTGAAAATAGCAAAAGTTATAAATGAAGCCAGGAAGCGCAGCAGATGAGTCGACAGGAAAGAATCAATTCAGACACGGTTTGGATGGAGGGTTTGAAAATAACACACATTAGGGGGAAATAAATGCACTTTTTGTGGCAGACTGGGCTTCCCTTCATGATGTTTATATTTGGTTTTGGTGCAGTGAGCAGGGACCTCCTTTGGGCCGACAATTCTTCATTTTGAGGTTCTCAGAATGACTGGCTCTGCTGGTGGAGGTGGTGTGTGGGGGTAGTCACATTTCAGCTGCACACACTATAAGCTATGAACCAAAAGCTTCTCTTAATTGTACACCTACACACGAGGTGTTGTTTTCCAGTTGTACAAGTTTGCATTTATCTCCAGAAGATTATCCCAGCACACAGCTTGTCTGAGCACTCAACATCTTCAAGTGGGAGTGAGTTAACAGTTCTCATTTCCACATTTCAATCACCCTACAGTCACTTTTTATTTCAAGTTTTTCAAATGATCACTGAATAACATTCACCCACTGTAGCACACAGTAAAGAATAACAGAGGGCCTTTGAAGTGATTTGAACTCTTCCAGAGGTCTGCAATTTGACCAAAGGCAAAACAGCATCCCCCAATTCTTCCCTTCATTTTAAAGGACATGGTCTTAAGCGCGGCAGCATCGTGCTTCACAAGGTACATGGAAACATGCAGGGAGGCCTGACACCAGTGGTATTTAGCAAGCACTGTAAAGAACAAGAACGAAGAAAGCTTCAGGAATGCTGAAACGCAGTTGTGCTTGGCCTGGTTCAACCCTACAAGATTATCTGCCATTTCATGCCACTTTCTCTCTCTTTTGTCTTCATGCAAGGGGTCAGTCTTTCTCAAGCCCAAGGAGTCCATTATTCAGGGGAGGGGTATGTTAGCTTCTTATATGCAGATGGGGGAATAATAATGGCTCTAGTGTGTTTACCTTGTTTGCATCCTTCTCTCGGGTGGAGATTATTTTCTTTTGTTTTATTGCTGAAAACCCCACAGCAGAATATTTTGGTTTATGTTGAGCACTCTTCCATATAAAAAGAGGGATCAATTCTATGAACAGGATAGGAAGAATTGCCCATAGACCGCATCGAAGGGCCTTAATCCCCCCCATAGTTTGTCTGACTAATGAAACAAAAATGTACCCCTGTTTGCACTGAAAGGGTACTAGACACAACAATGTTTCTAGATGTAACAAAGCCACGATACAACCCGGTTATCGTGCATTGTTCTAAACTCTCACCCACCAAATGCCAAGCCCTCACAATAGGCAACATCAAAAAATCACAAACAGAAAGTATTATCACAGTGATACTGCGTCACTGACTGTATTTCAACCATAATGTTCCTCCAGAAACAGGCCAACCGCTGTCAGATTTCTGCCCTGCCACAAGATCATCTTTTGCCCTAATTGCACGTGTCTTCTTATGCAACATATCCCATTTCTTGACAAAATCTAAACGCAAGAAATCTGGTCAGATGAAACAGTGAGCACAACTGCCAAAAACATGCAAACTAGTTAGGCAACATATTAAAAATCAAGTGTAAACAGACAACCACACAGAGAAGTCCAATTTGTCAACAGCATCAGACATGAGGGTAAACAATATCTTACATGGTAAAGAAGATCTAATGATCCACAACCAGGCAGGCCCATGTGCCCACGCACTATAACAATTCCTAATGAAGAATGATTGACTAATAACACATGGTTATGAGGAGCAGGCTGTCCTCGCTCCCGCAGTCGTCTGGGGTGAAGGAATCACACAAAGAGTCCAGTTAATTATTCAGTGTGGCTGCTGCAATCCATTACACAGCATGTATAATAGAGGAGCCAGTTCCACATTAGTTTTAAAATCTATCGCTCTTAATAATCCAAAGAGATTACATTAAGATCATTGAAATGCATGGTAAAGTGACTGATCGGCAATGCTGAAGGTACAGTGTGCATGTGGCAAAACAACATCTCCTTTTTTGTCTTCACAACAGTTCCCACCTAGCACATAGCATAACGCCACTTCACTTGCATGTCTGTGCTTCAGACAAACAGCATTTCATTAATTGATTAAATTAACAGAAACACACCTGAACCACTTCACACAGTGGAAATTCGAACCACACTGACCACACTGACTCCACGGCATTATGATTATTGACTTGGTTTTTTTTTTTTTTTTTGCACCGACAAGGATGTGGATGAGCTTAATACACCAGTGCAATTAATGAAACCCAGGCCCAAGAGGATGCAATTAAGATCCTGTTGAGTTGTTGTTTGCTCATGGCTAAGTTGCGCAACCTGTGGTCTGTAACTGCCCCTGTTGTGTTACCAGCTGAGGGAGGGGTTTTGCAATATGACCAGTTTCACATAAATATCTCTATCTCTATGTGTGTATGCTTGTCCCTGCACGTGCATAGTCCTCCGTATTTTAATGCTACTGATGAGAGTTAACTGCACCAGTAACAGAACAAAATATATATTAGCAAAATGTTGCTTTGTTTTTTTTTTATTCTTGTTCATTTAGCCCTTTTTCTCTCTGGTACTATCCATTTTTTGCTTCATGAACCACAAGACAGGTGGAGTTACCAAGTACAATCTATGTACTGTTGTATGCTGCACTGCATTCACCGTATAAATGAATGACTGTCCATGGTCAATCTAATAATTATGGTAAACTTCTTTAAATGGAAAAAAATGTCATTTCAATTAACAAAACATTAAGCAGTGACTTTCCAAATCAAAGTTTGCCCCAAATAAAGGTATTAATGTAAATCACCGTGTCAAGAGAAATACAGAACTCAACAAAAGGAAGTGCATTAGAGAACACAGGTGAATATAACAAACTGCAATTGTATTATTTTTAGAAGGCTTAAACCACCAGCAAAATGTATTCAAAGGCATGCAGAAAGATGGGGACAACGGCTCACAGTTGTCGTCACAGATTGTATATGCCCATGAAATGCACAGCTCCATATTCTTGACACTTCCCTAATATTGAAGCCAAAACCAACTTTATGGATCATATCAATGTTCATGAATAAGCATGCGTAAAGACAATACTGTGACAAGAAATGTTCTGGCATATCTTTTCCTGAATAGCCATAAACTGTAAGGAAACATCAGAAACCTCACCAAGCGCATCCTCCCAGGTATGCAACACTGAAAGTGGAAGGAACCCATGAACTGGCCAGCTGACCATCTGGTCAGTATAAAGAATCTGTGGCATCATGACATCTATTACAATAAACAGCTATTTTTGACGGAGGGCAGGCTAACCTCCATACTGGTTAAGTTGCATCTGTGGGTCCCAGCAAACCATCCATCATTGGAGCACTGGTCAATGTCCACATCCTGCAGACTGACGTCCACCCGGACCACACCTCTGAAAAGAAAAGAAAGAGCAATACTTTTCACCTGCTGTACAATAGGAAATATAAATACAGAGAACTCTTAATTATAATATACTGACAGTAATATCAGTGAACCAAAACACAATAGTCAGTGTATTCAGAGGTAAATAATCTAAATCATACATTTCTTCATACATACATTCATAACTACAGGCTAAGGGAAGAATTAAATTACATCTGCAATGAGGAAGAAATGTAGCATCATTTCATGTACTATTACACATAAAATGTCTGGTGTATGTGTTGCGCTACAATACACAAAATGCCTCTCAGACACGCAATGTATCTTACCACAACCTTTTTATTAAGATGTGAAAATATGACAAACAATGGTCCTGTGGTTAATGGAAACAGCGAAAGTAAAAAACGGTTAAGGGATTTGGGGGTCTTACTTCAAGCAACTGTAATTTCACCCAGAATCGGGACACTTGGCCACAGAGCTTTGATTCACAATGTTAATTTGGTATACCGTGGGAGCAAGCTCAATTATTAATCCCAACACGAGGCTGTTGTGGAACACTTTAAGAACATTTATGAAAGCTTGTATTGCAGATTCTTGAATTGTGTTGTATTTTTATTATTTGTAAGAGGGAGAGAAAAAGATAATGCAAACTCAAGCTGCAAATAGTGTAATAGAGCGTTACTGTAGGTGCTTATAATTTCAGCTTGTCTTTCAATTATTAATGGTTTCGCCCCTAGTGCTACTGATCGTTAAGGAGCCATTAGTGCTCTGTTAGATGCCTGAAGTCTTTCGGATCAGCATTTGCTCATAATGAAAATCCCCTTCACACATTCCAACAACAGGGCCCACAGAAAAAAGTGCCCATCTTTCTAATTAGTGGCAATAAAGGATGGGGTTGTGGTAGTCTCCTAACAACCCTGCCAGCAGCCTGGCTGTTGGAGAGGTCTTCCTGCCATTAACACAAAGCTCTTTATTGTCACATTCACATTAGGATGAAGCGACTAACATTTACAGTACATTAACAATGAAATAGCTTATTAAGTCTCTCAGTAATAGTTGTGATAAGGATAAAGCAGATGACTGACATAAGGGCTCTGATGTGATTTGCTGAGCAGTGAGTTGAGGGTACAGATTCTCACCAGGGTTACTAGACTATTACAAGTCTACTCTGGTATTATTTTGGGCCAGACATAATCCAGTACCCAGGGTTTGGCCACCAGTTCCCCAAAAACTCCCGATATTAAACTTGCAGAAAAGTATGAAATAAGCGATCATCAACAGAAAAGAAAAAAATATTCCTTTTTGAACTTCAGTGGTTCTTGTTAGTAGGCTATATTACAAAATATTTCAAAATTGTGGCATTCATCAAAACATGAAATGTTTCAGCAGTAAACAGAGAATTGTCATTGATAATTGAGCATGCTATAATGCTGCCAAACATGCAACCAGCATCCTTGAAAAGATGATCATTAAAAAAACACATGATTTGTATAGCTTTCATTGTTTGTAAAAATGTCTTATGAACAAAGTCACCAGCAGTATTTATGCATATTTGCATACAATTGGCCAGGTGTATACAACTATAGGAGCTATGTACATGTCCAAACCTGCATACATGCTGGAAGTTTTTTTGTATATGTACATGCTTGTATGCACATGTAAATGTGTGTGAGTTGGGGGGAATTTTAAAGTGAATCAGTAAAATGAAGTACCTAAAAGTTCAGCAGTCTTTATCATATTAAAAAAGAACCCAAGTACAGACTGGTGTAGATTGAGGCTCTATGCCACACACACACACACACGCACACACAGACAGACACACACACACACGCACACACAGACAGACACACACACACACACACACACACAGACAGACACACACACGCACACGCACATGCACACACTAGGGAGCTGCAATAGGAAACAACTTCTACAGTGAGAATGATGTGGGTCCACAGTTGAGTGAGGAGGTGCAACAGCAGAAAGAGCTCAGCCTCTTTTTCTGTGCTATTATTAATAACTCTGAGAGAGACCAGTCTGCAGGCAAAGTTATCACACTTATCTGTTTGCTTACTTTATTACTACCCCCCCTCACCCCCTCACACACACCCACACACACATGCACACACACACACACACACACACACACACGCACAAACACACACACACATACACAATGGTTCAGGTCTCTTTAATGTATGTATTAAAAACAAGTAAATAATCCCAAGAAGAAAAATATTGCATTTCCAGTGAATTATTGCTTCTGCTAAATATTCATCTACTTGACTACATGTTCCTGTTCCTTTTCCATAATTTATTTATCTTAGATGAAGCATTAAATAAACCACCAAACCTGTATGTATCTCTGGATGTTTTACCCATCTTTCAAATATCAAGTCCTAATTTGTACACAAAGATAATCACAAGGTTTTCTGCAAGGAAAGAACGAAGGAGTCTCATTGTTCTGGATTGTGGTAGAAGAATATCCTCTGGGATTTTTCATTTCTGATTTTAAACAATTTCAAGAGGGGAAAAAAACATTTTATTAAAAGAGATGCAAAAGTCTTGAAAGAATGGCACTCACAATAGAATGCAATCTACAGTTGTCCACAAAATGTTACTGTATTTGCTCATTACATTCATTTGGCAGACGCTTTTATCCAAAGCGACGTACAAGAAGTGCATTTTCATGATCGTAGACAACTGCTGAACACGGGTTCAGTAAGGTACAATTACTTATTTTGTACAGCTATTTCTAGCTGAGAACAATGAACACTATCCTGGTCTAACATCTGCAAAGCCAAACTAGGCAGAAGATTAAGCTAGAGTATTAGGACAAATACAATTTACCAAGAAGTGCAGGGATGGGGCAACATGTAACAAGTGACAAGGAAAAAAGGGTATTTTTTTTTTTTTTTTTTTTTTTTTTTTTTTTTTAAATATATATACACAGCATGGTGGTGGTTATTCTAGGTATAGTCTGAAGAGATGAGTCTTCAGGCCACGGCGGAAGATGGATAGTGAGGGGGAGGTTCGGAGAGGGACGGGGAGTTCGTTCCACCACTGGGGAGCTAGGGTGGAGAAGCTCTGTGATCCCTTTGGGCGGGTGGGAGGGGTTACAAGACGCCCTGCTGCTGCAGAGCGGAGTGGTCGAGCAGGCACATAGAATTGAGTCATGTCCTGCAAGTAGATGGGGGCTGTCCTGTTGGCGGCAGTGTAGGCAAGGGTCAGGGCTTTTGAATCGGGCTTTGCTCCTACGGTATTAATATTAGGCGAAGGAGGTGGCCACCACTCTGAGACTGCCAAGTAGGTTCACTCTGCCAGGGAAGGCAGCCTCGCAAATAAACTACCAATATGTGCCTCCATAACAAGACATCTGCTTGGATACCAAACCCTGAACCCGGGAACATTGGTTTGCTCACTGGCGCATTTCCTTCTGTTATTGCTATCAAGACCCAAAACAGTAAATATGCTAATTCCACTTGTTTTCTCCCTCAAAAGTTAAAATCACTGTCCTCCCTACTCCCCTCTCCTGGCAATGTTTTCCAAATCAAAACCAGAACTGACATATGTTCCAGAAACATCAAGATGCGACATGTCCTTCTGGTGGTCGGTCTCCACTCTGCAGGTTTTTGTTGTTGCCCAGCACTAAGTCAACTCATTCTACTCATCAAGGTCTTGACTGAAGACCATGATTAGCTGATTTTTGAATTAGGTGTTGTAATGCTGGGCTAAAACAAAAACCTCCACCCATATCAGTCACACATCTCAACACATTTCAATTTAACATGCTTTAGATAACAATAAAGAACACACTGCAAAAACCAAAAAATAACTCAATTAGGTACTTTAGTCTTATATTTAAACTTAAAATCTTATTTCTATTAGTTTTTTTGTTAAATAATACAAAAAGATTGGCAATGTTTTACTCAAAGTTTTACTTTCAAGATTTGCCAATGGGGTATTAGAATTTCACGTGTTAAGCAAAAAGTAACACAGATGTTCTATTTGAGTGAAAAAATAAGATTTTAATACTCAGTACAAGACAAAAATGCTTCAGAATGAGACATTTTTGCCGTGCACCCAGGAAGAGGGCAGGCCTGTCACTGGCTATCACATAACAGGAGCAGCTTCAGATCTGAGTAAGGTAAGGCAGCTTGTCGAGTACAGAGCAAATCACAGGCCATCCATTTCCATCCATTATTATTCATTAAGGTATACAAAGCCCGGTGATGCAGGGCATGCATCCGGCCAAACTTAAAGTCCTCTCCCATTAACATACAGTTCACGGTTCAGCCGGGGAAGGCTAGGCGCCTGGGTTAAGCTGGACAGACTCCATGGCTGTGCTCGTCTTTGATGCTGGACAGACTTCATGGCTGCGCTCGTCTTTGATGCAATATGCACAGTCCCAGACAATGCGATGCACTCCCCGCACAAATTAAATCCTGTAATTGCTATTGCTGTATCAGACGTAATGGTGATCAGGGAAGCAGGAGTCCACTAGGTATAGCACAGTCCTGACCAAACAGAATGCACTGCGCTTGCAAACACATGACTCTGTTTCAGCTGGTGTCCCGTATCTCATGTGATAAAGCTTTTTGTAAACTGGGACAACCTGCAAGCCACCTGAATAATGAAGCAAGTTGTTCACCATTACTTAATACAGCTACGGTTTGCAAGGCCTTGTAGCGATGGTTGCCTTGGCATCCGTCAGGAGCAATGTTTTCAGTAACATGTCAACGCGATGAAATCGTCCGGCATCAACAAGTCAACGAGCCGGGCTGATCTGATCCTGTCAGACACGTTGGCAAACAAAGAGATTTAATGATAACAATAAGAATATTAATGTTAATCACAGGCCATCTGTTCTAGAAACACGCTGCGCCTACTGTGGTATTATCTGTCGATATCCCTATATCAATCACCACGTAATCTTATTTGGAGAACTAGGGCAAAATATCATGCGGACGTCCCAATTTATTTGGAGATATTTATTATTCTGGGGGTTGATTAAAAGAATCAGTGCGTGATTACACATAAGCACGCCCGCGCCTGTTTGTAGAGCTGATCCTGTGAAGCGCAGGGCTAAGCGGCTCACATTTACATAAATGCTCCAAAAGTGTTCAATGTTCCGAGAAGAAACATGCATTATGCCGGCCTTAATGACGGGGACTGTTAACATAAATGGTTAAAATAAACAAGTCGAACTCAAAGGGCTGTGGTGCTGTTCTGTGCACAGCATGCTTCTGAAATGAAATCCTCAGCTAAAATAGAAATCTCTGAGCTCTCTACAGAATCGGCTCTTTTAGGATCTGCTCTCACACCTAACTGCTAGTGTTATCCATTTGATCTCTGTACTAAAGCCAAGCATAGAATCAGTCAGTTGTTGCAATGTAGCCCAGAGACAGCATTAGTTCTACTTTATTCAATGGACCGTTCGTTCCAGGTTAAGCTTAAGTTTTTTTATGATTCCTAGGCCAATGATGTGCTGTATTTCTCCTTGGGGTTAAGAGGTTAACCAAACAGCATCTTGATTATTATAAGGTAAATGAGGAAAGAAAAGTGTAGCTGGGGGGTGGGGGGTGGTGGTCTATTGTGCTCCAAATGCTATAAAAGGCAGGGTGTATATATGCGCAGTGATTCGGAACAGTAAATTTGCCATTGGCCAGCTGTCCGCTTCAGTGATCTGAGACGGAACTTCAAATGACCTCGATCACATATAGGAAGCACCATCTCGCCAGAGAGTTCGGCTGAATTAGATCTTACTTGTCCAGTTGAGATAATGCATTTCCACTGTGTTCCATGCATTTTCTGAAATGATCAGGGAAGCTCCAAGATTATACTGCAGTGCACTGCATTATCCGCATTTTTATCCACCGGAAGAATGTTTTCTCATGCATCCGTGTTGAGGACAGACAAATTCCACAGAAGGTCTTGTGCTAGAGGTATTATTCTCAAATCCTAAAATTTTACTTATTCCTCTAAGGTTTCCTAATCCTACTGCAGGAACTTGTCTGCTGGTTACTAGAACCATAAAAATATCAAAATAACACTATTGCACAGTTTCATTGTTGCCTTGCCACATAAAAACATTCAAATATGCAAAAATATTCCAGGAAAATGAACAGACCCAGGGCCTTTCATGTCTATGCTCAGGCTGTGACTTAGCTGGCCTGCCATTCTTAGCAGGCTAATGACTCTACAGAAACCTAAAAATACAACCATCAGTCAGACAGGGACAGATTTTAAAAAGGATTTGAGAATAGAATATCTTGGCAGTTTTTGCATTAAATTTAGCAGACACACTTATCCAGATTGTCGCACAGTATAGGAGAGACGTAAGTGCCTTCATTTTATTAATATGCAGATGCAGCATCACTAAAGCACCAATGCAGGTTAACCATGCTACCTAAGAACCAAAGTACAAATATAAATACATTCAAACTACATCCATAACAAGCCACAAGTAAGGAAACATATAGGCATAAAAATATAACCTAAAAATACCATAACCTGGATTATTACAAAAGGTATGTTATGAAGTGCTATGGTGTGAGGATAGAAGGGGAACCACTCTGATGAGGTGGGTCTTCAGTCTGCGTCAGAAGATGATTCTACTGTCCTGACCACTTTGGGACCACCACTATGGGGCCACCACTATGGGGCCAGTACAACAAGCATAGTGAAGGAAGAAGGGACCATGTAGGTGTCTGGTTGGGGTGTAAGCTTTTAAGATTGATTGGAGGTATGGTGGAGCTGTTCCATTCACTGCCCTGTATATGAGTACCAAAATTTGGTGCAAACTGTAACAGGTATCCAGTGAAATTAAATGCCATTAGCACGCTTGGGAAGATTGCAAGCAAGTTGTAGCGGTTTAGGGGTTTAGTATTGACTCTAAGACATTCCTCCTCTCACCAAATCACTCCAAGCTAAGACTGGGACTACAGCACAAGTGAGTTTCTATGTGTATAGTAAAATGCAATGGTTATGGAACTGGACTTGTAACCCAGCAGTTGTTTGATTCCCAAGTAGAGTATTGCAGTTGTACAATTGATTGAAGCACTGAAGTGGAATTGCTCGGGTATATATCCAACTGTACATGAACGCTAGGAAAAAAATATAGACAAATAAAAGAGTGTTTCAGTGGCTCAAAGAATTATGGGAAGTTCCCTTGACTAAAGTGTGTGGAGATGTAGACTTCAGAGAAGAGCCCATTAAAGGTGATGTCAAGCCATCTGACACTTGCTAACTTAGGTCTGAAAGAGATGTTATGATTATGATGATGTACCTCTTTTTTAATATTGGTTGTCGTCAAATATGTCTGCCAGTATTTTATTGTAACTACTATGAAGATACAAACTATAAAGTCCAGAAAAATTCTGTGTACAGCAGACAATAAAGATTCTTTAGATTTATTCAATTCAATTTTCAATTCAATTTTATTTGTATAGCGCTTTTAACAAAGGAGCTTTGTCACAAAGCAGCTTTACAGAGAACCGCCCCCCAAAGAGTAAGCCTAGGGAAACATTGGCAAGGAAAAACTCCCTGACTTATCAATTTTTCTCACACACATACAAATATGCATGCATGCGCATAGACACAGGAATACAAAGATGCAACACACACACACACACACATTTACCTCATGTCTTGGTGTTGAAGCCACTCTCCAAAATTACAGTTGGGGGTGGAGGTGTTCAATCTCCATACAAGCTCCATATTCCCCATAGCCAATATACTGTACTGTACACCAAACAAATATGGACCCCTGCCCTTTCTGGGCTTTGTTCCAATCAATTCCATAATTAAAATAGTTGAAAGCTTGCATTTATGTGCGTCCATCTCTTTTTTGATTCATGAAGAATGCAGGCCTGGTTTGTTGCCATTGCCTTTTCCCTTGTTTCTCAGTGACAGATATTACATCAATCAGATGTTCATACTTTCAGCATTCGGACCTCCAGCATGATTTTGAATGTCAGTCAATCGATCAATAAAACCATAAGTCAACTATAGAGGTTTTTGTAATATAACCTCATCTACAGCTCCCCTAAAGCTCAATTAAACAGTTCTTTAGAAACTGGAAATAATAATTTGAGTGAGAACAAAAAGCAAGCGTAGCATGGTGATATAGCAAGTAGTGCCATTGCCTCACAGCAATAAGGTTTGAATCCCAGTCAAATGCCTTTCTGTGTAGGACATGCATGTTGTCCCCATGTCTGAGTGGGCTTTGTTTCGTTACCCCAGTTTACCAAAGTCCAAAGACCAGTAGGTTGGGCTATCTGGGGGGTCTAAATTGTCCTTATATATGACTGAGTAAATGAGTAAATGTTGTGTGGGCCCTGTGATGGATTGGGGACCTGACCAGGGTATATTCCAGCCTATCACCCTATGTCTGTTGGGACAGGCTCCAGCACCCCCGTGACCCTGACCTCAAGAGTAAGTGGTTTAGAGAATGGATGGATGGATGGATGGATGGATGGAACAAAAATACGTATTCCTGGGTTTCACATGATAGCACTTCCCATCTTTGACACCATGGTAGGTCTGAAAGGGGAGACTTGGATATGAGAACTCTCAACTAAGAGACAAGAACTTGTTTGAGGTGTGAATTAACTATGCTAAGCATTGCAGTGCTGGATGTAGAGGGGTGTGCTTCAAAGGTCACATGGGCAAATGAATACACAGGGGTTCCCAAGTCTATGATTGGGCAGCTCTGCTTTAATAACTACAAGATCAAAAACATAATCGATATCATGGGGCAACTGATGTACTGCTCTTATCACTTATGCATGAAGTTGCAGTTTCTCTGGGACTGCTGATGCACTCTATAAACGCTGCAATTTTCCTTTAAATTCAACTCATAGCAATGCTCACATTATGCCTTGCTTGCAACCACTGGACCAAACCTGACAACCTGTAAATGTATATATATATATAATGTTTGGGAGAAAGACATTTTTGTTTACTTGGCTCTGTACTCCACAATTTTAGATTTGTAATCAAACAATTCATGTTCAATCTGGTTAAAGTGCACATTTTCAGCTTTTAGTAAAGGGTATTACAGTTTGATTTCACCTTGTAGAAATGACAGCATTTTTTTATGCATAGCCCCACTCCCCCATTTCAGGGCACCATAATGTTTGGGACACACTCATTTTGTTTAAATTAAAGTAGTGTCGCATATCCATTGCATGCAATGACTGTCTGAAGTCTGTGACCCTTTAACATCACCAGATTCTGACTATCTTCTCTGGTGATGCTCTTCCAGGCTTGTACTGCATCCATCTTCAGATCCTGCTTATTTTGGGGGCTAGGCACCTTAAGTTTTCTCTTCAGCATATGCAACGTGTATTCAATTGGATTCAGATCAGGTGAATGACTTGGTCAATCACAGATTTTCTAGTGTCTGGCTATGAAAATCTTTGTTGCTTTAGCAGAATTTTTGGGATCATTGTCTTGCTGTAGGATGAAGCTCCATCCAATGAGTTTGGAGGCATTTGTTTTAACTTGAGCAGATAACATGCTTCCGGATATTTCAGAATTCATTCTGCTGCAGCAGTTACATCATCAGTGAAGGCAAGTAAGCCAGTAACACCCCCACCACCGCGTTTCATAGATAAGGGGGGTGCTTTGGATCTTGAGCCGTGTCATTTGGTCTCCACACTTTGCTTTGGTCATCACTCTGAAACAAGTCATTCTTGATCATATCTGTCCAGTCGACCTTTATACAGAACTCTGCAGGTTCTTTTAGGTACTGCTCACCAAACCGTAACCTGGCCATTCTGTTTGGGGGCTAGCTAGTGGTTTGCATCTTGCAGTGTAGCCTTTGTACTTTTGTTCCTGAAGTTCTCCGTGGAGAGTAGTTACTGACACATCCATGCCTGCCTCCTGAAGTATGTGAGAATTCTTTCGTCATCAACTGTTGAGGTCTTCCTTGGCCGACCAGGCCCTTTGCGATTACTAGTGCCCTCTTTCTTTTTAATGATATCTCAAACAGTTCATTTTGGTAAGCTTGAGGTTTGGCCTATGTCTCTGACTGTTTGTTTCTCATTTCTCAGCCTTATAATGGCTTCCTTGACTTTAATTGGCACAGCTCTGTTTGGTCATCATGTTCACAAATGCCAATAACAGACTGCAAAGGCAATCAAAAGCCTAGAATCAAGCCTAAATACAAAAATCTCTCTTATACCTCCATTAACACATGTGAAACCATTTGTCCAAAACATTATGGTGTCCTGAAATGGGGAGAGGGGTTATGTATAAAACGTACTGTAATTTCTAAATGGTAAAACCAAAGTTTATAAAAATATCCTTCAATAAAAGCTGAAAAGCTGGGAATCTGCACTTTAACCAGTTTGAATTGTTTGATTACAAATCTAAAATTGCAGAGCAGAGAGCCAAATCAAGAAAAAAAATATGTCTTTGTCCCAAATATAATGGAGCGGTAATATACTACAGGCTGAGAGTGAGAGCGAGAGGGAGAGATTGTTTTTCTTAAACTGTAGTGATGATTATTTCATCACAAACATTTCTGACCATGAGCTTAAATACATTTTTCCTCAACAACTGAACATTATTTTTGGTCAGACTGCCCTGTACTAAAATAAATACAATAATGAATTCCCAATGTTATAAAATGACATAAAGATCACCATCAGAATCCCATTTTATGTAGGAGAGAAGTTCTTTTTTAATATATTTAGGGGGAGTTAAACACGCTAGGAATACTTTATGGATTAATAATCAACACTATGAAGAAAGTTAATAGGCGTTAAAATGGAAATCAGCCCCATAACAGAAGAATGTCAAGCACAGTAAATGGCTATAGCATTGCATAGTGCACAAAAGCCACAGTATATTTTGGAGGTGAATAAATGGCATGTGTTTCCTTAGGGACATGGCTCCATAATAAATACATGATAAAAAAGGAACTCTTCCAGCATAGCACAACTGCTTATACAAATATTATTTAAAAGACGCATAGATCTGAATAAAATCATGGATTTGGTTTGACGAACCAGGTGCTCATATGCCTGAAAATATGAAAATATTTGTCCTGCCTTCCATTTTATGACCCAGACACTGTTAACCAACCGCCATACATAGGAAAGTCAAAGTGTTAAAGTTAAAGAATTCAAAGCATGAAGTATGAGTCCTCACTTGCTTCTTTTGGTAAAGGATGCACATATGTCTTCGTAAGAGGAAGACTTTTTGTTATTCAACTTCAATCAAGACCAGAACAACTTGTGACACAGTAGCAGACAAATCAGATACTTGGTTGAAATGCAGACGTGTTTAAAAAGTGGCACATCTTGTGACGCACCTGGTTTGGGTGGCCGTGTAGTATGATGGGTAGGGAACGTGGCTTGGAACCTAGAGATTGCAGGTTTGAATCCTAGTTAGGATACTGCTGTTGTGTCCTAAGGGACCTGAATTGCTTTAGTATATATTCACCTGTATAAATGGATACTGCATAAAATGCAAATGTTGGCTAAGTCACTATGGATAAGAGCACTTGAATGCTAGTAATATATACATATGGTAATAATAATAATAATATATAAAACAGGTTCATCCCCTGCCCAGTCCAGCCCTGCTTGGCTCGCATTTTCTGAACTTGGTGTGGCCTACTAGGGTTCATTTTAGATACGTGTTACATTTCTGTTGTTGCTTACATTTTTTTTATCAACACCACTTTGCGTGGCATTGCACTGGCAGTTTAAACTAAGCTGAGAAGTGCAGCACAGGAGGGAGTGGTCTCCACTGGTGCCAAAAAACACAAGCAGTGTGTGGATTGCATATTGTTCCTCACTGGGCTTTGCAGCTGGCTCTAACCAATGGATGGGAAGGCCTGTAACATTCTTAATACTTTCCCGGGGAGAAGACAACATTACATCCAATTCTCCTGCGCAGAGAGTTTGTACCTGGAGGAATCTTGGCAGCAGGCAGGTTAGCATGGGAACATTTTCAAACGTGAAGTCTATTTTATTCTCAATGCATGTGACTTTTTAACAACTTTTTGCCTTCATTTATCTTCACTACCCAGTCATAATAGCAGGACTGTCCTATTTTTGCAATGGCCTCCATCAGTTTGATAGAGTTGCCACTCACCTGTCATTACAGGCATTTAGCAGACGCTCTTATCCAGAGCGACTTACACTCATTTACATTGCATCCATTTATTCAGCTGGATATATACTGAAGCAATGCAGGTTAAGTACCTTGCTCAAGGGTACAACAGTAGTGTTTTAGCGGGGACTCGAACCTGCAACCTTTAGGTTACAAGACCAACTCCTTACCCATTATACTACACTGTCCATCATCTGACAAGTGTGCAAGCCAGCTGCCGCTGCTTTCACTTCATGGCCCACAACCTGAGCTCCTTTGCAGTGGCTTGTGCAGAAGAACTGCACAACTTAAGCAACTGGTGCAAATATACACGCAGGTGTAGGCCCTACCACTTGGGGCATTGCTGAATAAAGGAATGCCCTGTTGCCATCATGGCCAAATACTTGATGTGTCACTCCAAGAGGCTTCAAGCCACAGTCACCACTACTGCATTTGGGATTCAATCTGCCCTGTGGGGCACATCACTGCACTTGGTGCTAGAGCTGAATGCCCCACCAGGGACCATAGGAACTTACTGTGCATTGAACAAGCAAGTGAACTCATTAAATGTCTAAAACGAAAACAGAATCATCTAAGTATAAAAGGCTGTGCTAAATATTGTTTTGTGTTCCAGTTGTACATCATTCATTATTTATTCATCATGATATTGATTGTGGATTCATCTGGAGAGCTGCCTGAACTGTGATGCTCCTAACATTTAGCATTTTGCTTTTACCCTCTTTTCATTTACCAGGGGTGTGCAGGGTTGGTTAAAGGAGTGGCTAACAGTCTGATGAAAGAATCCAGAAGCAGGTCTAACTAGCGCCTCAGAGTAAAACCATATAAGCAGGAGTATGCCACATCCAAAGGACTGGGAGTAAGATCATTAAAGACAAGGGCAGTCGTCCAAAATCTGTTGCACCAAAAAACTAGCAAGACAGTTTAGACCAGGGTGTCCAATCTTATCCAAAAAGGGCTAACTGATTTAAGTCCAACACTATTCAACTAATTAACGAATCATGGTCTTCAATCAAGTTCTTGATAAGTAGAATCAAGTGGAATATAGTGCTGGGCTAAAATAAAAATCTGCACCCACATCAGCCATTTTGGATAAGATTGGACACTCCTATTGTTTTAACAGGCACAAAACAGATAAACTGAAAGATGCTTCTTCATATTAATGCTAATGCATGTTCAGTCATGGAAAAAAGAGAATCTCTGTGAATTATCCACTCAAAAATAAAATGTATCACAATGGGGAAGATATCACATTTTAACATATAAGGAGTATTATTTTCCATCATATATCCAAATCTTGCCCATTCTATACAGGACAAAAATGAAATGTACTACCTAACATAGTCATCCTCAACATATTTTGCTATTGATATAAAATTCCCAAGTATTGCATGTAACAAGTGATGTTTAAAATGTTTGCAATTGAATATTGTTGCCTTCAAAAATATATTGCTTAATTTTTGTAGTTGAGGCCAGACCTCCAGTACTTCAGAGAATAAATTGAGTTAATCCAGTCTATTGTAATTTAGTATAAATTATGTAGGCTACTTCCCATTCCTGGTCTGGGTTTTACTTCACTCTTTAATAATGCAAAATATGCTATCTCCCTATGTTTAATGTAGCCTAACATATAACTGTTCTTGTCCTCTAACTGAATGTTCCAGAAATTACGCAAACAAACAATACTGTTTGAACTTGTATCACATTAGCAGAGCAGACTATTATGTTTATGTTTTTGTCAGTACCCTTTGACGTGAGTTTCTATGGTATACCAACTAAACACTACCATAAATTAATCTGCAAAGTAGCTGTTTTGTACAGTCGAGTCGAAAAGAGGGACTGAACACAAATGGCACATCATCTTTCAATAACAGATACAAAACACCCAGCAAAAACAGCTATTTCAACGGAAAACTAAAACATAATGAAGACACAGATTTTGTGCAATGGAAAAAAAACTAGTGACATCTCTGGGGTGGTTACCACATTAAATGCAGGGGAAACGCGTGTTCACTAAGCACCAACCACGACACCTCATGCACATAGTGATCAGTAGGTTCAAAACACTGATATTCAATATACCGCTGACTTTATCGCGTACATGTTGCATTGTACTTGCTATGCCATTTTATTTTCGACTGGAAGACGGCGGTCATGGTACATTTAGATACGGGCGAGATTGAACAAAAATAATAATTGATTATCAGGAGGGATAACAAAACCGTTATTTTAGCGATATTCTCAGCTTTTAGCGTGATGCTTGTGTTGTCAGTGCAGTGACATCCTTGGAAATAACGTCTGCTGCGTCTGGGGGTGTTTGTGGGAAGTATAGCGCTTCCTTTCACAGGAATAGACAAGACTTAGGCTACGTCTCAATGGCATCGCCTATTTTCTTTTTTCTTTTTTTCATTGAGCGATACGTGGTGACTATCCCATTATTCAAGCTCATAGGCAACTCTGTTTTTCCCACTGCGTTGTTATGGTCTCCAGAAGGAGAGCAGAACGCGGTATAATACACTTCACATTAAGTGATATCAATCCATTTGTAGGCTAGTTATGGAACACACGATTGCGGACGGTACTGTTATGAATACTGGGGGGGGGGGTCTGCAACGTGTTAGGAACACCAATAAAAATCACTATCCATCAATTATTAAAGTGTGGAGTATTTACTCTCTTATTCCTGTGCCACAGACACTTCCGTGACATGAGAGGTATTCATGCCTACCTGAACTCAGGGGCCATGTTTGGCCTTAGGCCGTAGAACGCAGCAGATAACGTGAGGAGCCACATAGGAATGAAGTTCCCATTTTCGCACTCGAGGTAAGGCGCCGACCACTTAATCTGAGTTTTATCAATAACATAGCTATCTCCTCTCCTGAGGGAGGCATCCAGAGATTTGATGTCGTGGCTCAGCACTCTTCTATGCAGGTGGGGGTTTTTCCGGTCCCGGAACTCATGGAACCATTCTGTCTCCGGCGTCTTGTTCTTCAGGTGATGGTGGGCCGCGAACGATAGATCTTGAAGAACGATCTCGCTTCCCGCTCTCGTGGCTTGCAGGAAGACGTGGGGACCCGGTGAGAACGAGTCACTGTTGAATGTGAGCACAGCCCGGTGAATTTTTGGATCTCCTTCCAGTATACTGCTCACTAACCCGTGGTACCACTCTATGTCTTGTTGGAGATCGTGCCCCCTGGACCTGTTGGCTTGCAAGATCAAATTGAGGAAGTTGGCGGCTTGAACCACAGTATCCATCACACTGTATAGGGAATAATGGGAAGTCATGTATGATCTGTCAAGCAGTCTGCTCAGCTCGTATCTCCGTGAACAGTTCGCATGCTTTAACGTTGACGAATCTCCTGTATGAAGAAAAGCCGTAACCACTCTGGGTAGATCCTCCTCAATTTTCTGTGCTAAGACCGAGCGCTCGGTCGCGGGTTTCTGCAAATAAGGCGCATGATGCTGTGGTTCTTGACTGTTAATATGAGTGCTGTAGATGGGTTGCTTTGCTCCGATTTCAGCGTCTCTCTGGTGCTCTGACCACTCCATATATCCATAATTTGATCCAACAACAAATCCCACATGGACGAGTAAGGAAAACATCAAAACAGCCATATCGTTTAGCCTTTAATATTGAAGCCCCGGTTAACCTTCTGCCGTTAGGTGCGAACATGCACAAAGCCAGCCAAATAATTTTCAGTAATCACATCAAAATGTGTTCACCTGTAGGCAAGTGAATCCACCCTTGTTTCCAGCCTGTATCGTCAATATAATCTAAAGAAAGGCGGTTTCCAGCAGATCAATTCATATTTTCCTTAGAAAGCGACTGTAGTTGGCTTGTTTTCGTTTGTATCCGCTTGACAGTGGTGATTTTATTATTGAAATGTTGCACAGCCCCTCTTGCACTGCGATGCTCGAATGTGAGCGAGTCGGTTGAAAAAAAAGGGAAAATCCGGTTACTTTGATGCTCGGAGTCGTACCTCACACTTTGGTGGCAAACACACTCCGCCCTCCTCTGTCCATAACAAGCAGTAACTAAACCATAGGGACAGAAAGAATCGTGTGCTCCTAAATCCCGTCTCCTTCATTATCTTATAGGTTTCCTAAAGTGCCCTTGATTCGTGTATGGCTATTTCTTGTGTCAATCATTTAACCGGGGTAAGTTAGGTAGAGCGACGAAGGAGCTGTCCAGTTCTGAAATCAGCGCTTGAGAAAAACATAAAAATCTTACCAACTGGTAGTCGAATAAGGAAACGCTTATGTGGAAGGGAGTATGCGAAATATTTATTGGCGATACAACATATCAGTAATTCTTTAAAAATGTCAATAGTGTTTTTTAGGTGTAATAAATAAGTCAACAAAATATCGTCTGTCAACACGAACAGATGATGTAGGCTAGAAGCGGGTTTGATGAATAATGTCAACAAGGCACTGACGACTAGTTCTCCTGAAAAACAAGCATACTAGCTTTGTTAGGTAAAGGAAACTGAAAAGGGGTGGTCTGCCGTAATCTGAAAACTGAGACCATGTCGTGCATGTCGAAAATGGTTCAGCCGAAATATAGCTAGGCACTCCTTGTTCTGGTCTACTCATTCGATATTTCTTCGTTTTTGTGGATTAATCGTTTATTACTGCAAGATAAGAATTCTGGATTAGGTTACTGCTACGACGCTAGTACGAACACTGCGTTTTTCTGTCTTAACTTGTGTGAATGCACCGATCTTCAAACGATTGAAAATGTGTAAACGACAAGAAAATTCTACAATTAGCCCGGGACACACATCTTCGCCTTGATAACGCGGTAATAAAAAGATTAACGCTTAACGTTTAACGGAACGTATGCTACATTTAAATCATAGAATTGGTTTTAATAAATGCAGTGCTCTACTTGCCCATTGCAATCCACGCTTAAAGTTGTGAATCATGAGATAACGAGTCGTTGTTTCATAAGGGAATATTGTATTGGTTCCGTTCTATACGTAAAGTTTCATACATTCATAGCATTTAGCTTTATTTTGGATAGGCCACTTGGACTGACAAGCTGGAGAAATATCGGCTTTTTGGAAATTCATAAATATCCTCAAAGGACTGTGGCTATTTCGGGGGCTTTACAGCTTGTGCAGACACGCTATGGAGTTTAGATGAGGAACAATACCTTAGGATTTATTTGAAGGAAAAATAGATACTCTTATGAAAGAGTGGTTGAAATAACAATCCTACTAATTTGATATTTTGTTTAAAAATCTTTTTTTGCCCCCAGAACAATTTTATGAAATCTTCTGGAGGTGATTTTAAAATGTGTGTTGCCAGAAGAAAAGAACGTAAGCATATGTAAAGACACGAAAAGGCCAATCAGCACATATAATCATGTCATTGTACCTACTCTCTTTGGCACCCTGGACAGCTTAGACCCATGGGTCTCTGCTTCTGTTGCACGCCTCGACACGCTATTCTGGACATTAATACCTCTGTGTGGAAAAATGTCCTTGCTGATATCAGTGAAAAAAGAACCTTTAATATCACCCATGCCCCCTTGTTAAAATATATATTGTAGCCCACTATTATTAGTATTATTATTATTATCATTATTATTAGTATCATTATTATAGTTATCCATCCATCCATCTATCCATCCATCCATCCATTATCTATACCCAATTATCCTGGTCAGGGTCACAGGGGGAGGGGGGAGGGGTGCTGGAGCCTATTCCAGTGTGCATTGGGCGAGAGGCGGGAATACACCATGGACAGGCCATCAATCTATTGCAGGGCAATTAATTATTATTATTATTATTATTATTATTATTATTATTATTATTATTATTATCAATAATAGTAATAATCTCTCCTTTGTATCCTCTTGCTAATCCTGAAGAGATAACAGAAATAAGTCTTTCCACATCATTCTTACATTTTATACCTAGAACCAATTTAGTTTCCCTTCTTTGCACTTTTTAACATCCATATCTATTGTACTGCCATAATAAATTAATACAATGCTGTAAATGTGGCCCGACAAATGCATTGTGCAACGTTACTATAACCTCTTATATATATGATATAAATTTAGTACTTTCTTGCTATTTCATCCCGAAAAGTTTGTGTTATGCAAAGAAGTCATGAAGCATGAGGTGTCTGCACACCTACTGTGCTCCTTACATACAATCCTGTTCTTGCAGGTATATGTTTGCCTTCTTCACTGTGCCTGATGAAGGTTTACTACCGATACACATTGGGTCTGTTAGATTTTTTTTTAAATACGATGACATTTTTGCTTCCAATTTTTTCCAAGAGAGGCTTATATCCTTGAACATTTTCTCCCACGGCTTTGCGTGAACATAAACCTTTCCAGAGAGGTTCCTCATCCCTAAACAGGAAACCCATGAGGAATGAGAGAAGGATGTGGTTATTTTCACAAATATCACACATTCAGTGCAAGGACTCAGCATGCTGCAATCATTTTCACAGTGAATTTGTACAAAGAGGAATGAAAATACAGAAATAAGTTGACAAATGTTTGAATTGAAAAATGGGACATGGGAGGAAGAAAAACGATCAAAAGAAGAGAGAGAATTAAAGAAAACGCAGACCCATTCAACAAAAATGGGGAGACATTTAATTAGTCAGCTGTTGGGTTGGGTTAGGTTTTGGTTTGTACTTGGATGGGAGAAAAACTGAGCTGCTGCTGGAAGAGGAGTTGGTACAAGATATAATCCTAGTGCTGCACCACATAGATGGGATACTGTGTGATAAAGAATGTGTCGTCCTACAGACAAAATGGTAAAAACAATGGTGACTCACAGAGCCAATTTTATGAAGAGCAGGGGTGTCCTGGTCAAACGCCCAGGTAATTGCCTGTATGCCTGGCCACCTTATCACTCTGACATCAGCCAACTCTGAATCCCCTTCCCAGGTTGTAACTGCGTAAGAGAACCCAGTTCCCAGGTGATCTATCTGGTTACATAAAGATCAAATAAAAACTATCATACATTTGTTTTGAAGATCCCCTATCCTTAGGCTGTATTTATGTTCACCTTCCCCATTGTAGATATTCACCAACAAAGCAATGGGGCTGAACCCCCCCACTAAGGGTGCATGCAGTTGAAGAGCCCTCCCCTTGTGAAGAACAAGTAGTATTTTGGAGCTACCGCTCACCTCTGATGAGATGCATGAAACATGCAATGACTGGATTTAAGAATTTGAACAACAATAGAAAAAAAATGAAATACAAAACCAACTCACCCAGAAGCCTACTCATTTTGGCTGCAAGCCTTGGCCAGGGTAACATTAAGAATGACAGGGACAATAATTGTTTACATACATGTTCACAACTGCAAGACCACAAGCACTTGAAACCCTAAGACCCTGCTGAAGTAGACGATTACTTGGTGGCAGAATCCCTCAATCTGCCTAGCATCACGTTCAGGACGGAATCAGGAACTGTTTGCAGAGCGTGTCTCCTGATAGTGCAATTGGGCCTGCTGCGCCTTCTAGACGACACTCTCAGAAAAAAGGGACAAAAAAGTGCATAAAAAGTTACAACACTTGCCACTGGGGTGGTGCCTTATAGGTTCATAAAATTGTACCCCTAGCCATGGGTTTAATAATTAATTTTGACTGTTTTTTCTTGTAAAAGGTTCATATTATTACACAAAGAACATTATTGTACCTTTCAATGCACATTTTGGAAATTTGTGCCTTAAAGAACAAAATTGTACCTTCACTGTACCTTTATTTCAAAAAGTACAGGCAGCTGCTGATCGTTCCAAACAGCATGCCAAAAGTTATGATCAGTACACCAAGCCAAAGCCCCAGGTGTTCCCCCAAAGGAACTGACCATGCTCATCCTCTATGGCCCTACAGGGGGTGCTGTACGTTTATTTTCCAGACGTTCTCATTATTCGACCTGGGCACCAATAAGTGTGCAATGGCGTGATGAGCAGCAGCATTGCATCTCTCTCTCCCACAAAGCAGTGATTTCCTGTTTCGTCTGGTGCATGGGATATACAGTAAAGGACAGATGAGTCAGTCAGGGGGTGCCAGGGGAATGTATTAGGGAGGCCTCACTGCATATTGCAGTATGAATTAATCAATGAATAAAATGCAGAAACACTTTTACATGACATTCCTCACTTACACGCGTGCTCGTGTAATCATAATTTTCACTTTTGCACACTGCAGTTCTGTTCCCCTGACACATGCATTGTTAAGTGTGTCGTGACAAACTATACTGGAACTAGATTATCTTAGCCTTAAAAGGAGCAATGTTGCTCACCTCATTTACTCATTAGTCCATGATAATTGTTGCATTGGTGGACATGGCTAATATTTTTTGCTTTAGCAAATGCCCATATCCATGACTAGGAGTTGGCATCCTCTGGAGAAAAAGTGTCAAGGACAAATGTTGAGTGAATACAGGTCAATGTATATTTTTGTTTTTCTTCTTTCCATCCCCTCTCCCCCCTGCCCACACCCCTGTTGGTTTAGGAAATCAAGAGCAAGAATTTCCTCAATGCTCTTTCTTTGAGGGGACAAGACAAGTAATTTGACATTGGTAAATATTTCTGTTGCCTTAGTTTTAAATAGCCCCTGCTACTCAATCTGGATTCCAAAAAGGAAGAGGTGAATCTGAGCATGGGTGAGATTCTTTTTAATTAGCTTCTGTCTCATTAAGTCAGTTTCCTCATTAGCTCCTGACTTCTCAGTCTGAACACGCCATCGTCACATTGTTGACGTCGCATTGTATTTGCAGTTCATTTGTTGCCATGGAACAAAAAGGGAGACAAGGACAAATGACCACCATTAAAATAATTTGCATGATAATAATAGCTTAGTGAAACTCTCAGTCCTGCCAGTCTTTTCAATCTATGTCAATAGATCTTTTGTTAGGGTTACGGTTCTGCAGTGTTGTTTTGAGTGAGGCAACAAACAATTTTAAGAAACTATCACAATTTTTGTTATTCTTAGAGAAACGGGGGCAGGACAAGAGGAAAATATCAGGTGAGGCAAACTGAGGCCTTTACCAACTCCAAGATCATCATCTCTATTCTGCTGCTATTCAAGGACTTACACCCTCTCACTTCAGAAGATTAACGCTGACATTGCCCAAGGCTGTACTGCCCAACATGTACCTGGCACACCACCTGACACACCACCCAGTAAGTGAGCCAGAACACCTTTCCCACCACATACACAGTGTGTTTGCCAAGAAACTAGAGGATGTCGCACTCAACAGACAACACCTTACTGCTCCACTGAAGAACAGGGGCTCCAGCATTGTCTGTCAGACCCACTACATCATGTTTTCAGCCCAGGCCCCACATAGCTGCCAACAGCACAACAGACCCATTGCGTCCAGTGGACCCCACACACAATACCTTCATCACCTTAACCAGGCAGGAACATGTCTCTCTCACGCAAGTATATGAAATCTTTTTCAGTTAATAGATTGAACATCCAAGGCTAAGCTCTAAGTTTTCAGATCAAAGAGCTTAGCACCTGAGTTCAAAGCAAATATTAACTGTATCGATTTAATTAAACTGCAAGACAAGGTACATGGTCACTCACTGTCCCACAGACAACAGAGAGGATATCGGAGATTATTGTGCCCTCTCAAAAACTCAGCTGTATCACAGAAGGTAAATGGTAAATGGACTGCATTTATATAGCGCTTTTATCCAAAGCGCTTTACAATTGATGCCTCTCATTCGCCAGAGCAGTTAGGGGTTAGGTGTCTTGCTCAAGGACACTTCGACACGCCCAGGGTGGAGTTTGAAATGCCACATATGGATAAAGAAATATTTTCAACTCAAGGCGATATTTTTGTACCTGCTGTTTATATCCCTCTATCAGAATACCCTTATGTTGCAGAGGAAAATGTTCCAACCCTTAAGAAGCAGAAGTGTCATTTCCCAGGTAAATGTACTCATCTCTGCGGATCCAAATGCCAGAACTGCTATCTTTCCATATTTTGCTTTCATGATAGAACTACCTAACTACCTAACTAGCCAAACCAAATGTGATCATTTTAACATTTCCCATTGGAACAACTACAATATAAAGATAAATACAAATGGAAAGAACCTCCCACAGCTCTGTCGAAGCCAGGATCTGTCTGGAACTTTAGGTGACTCTATAAGAACATATAATTTCTGTTTCTCAAAAGAAACTCCATACTCACCCAGTCCAGTAAGGTGTACAATATACCAAAATCTTAGATATGGACTCAAAATAGTACAGAAGAATACCAGAAAGCATTCAACTGCCAAAATTATCCAATGGCTTTCTGGGGACCACACACAATCACAGTAAAGACATCTGGCAGTGAGAAACATGAAAAATATATTTGGTGCAAAAACAAAAATATCTCATCTGAAATTGGCAAATAATTACTGTCAAACCTTTAAACTCAGTAAACATTTACTTATATTCAAACAAGTACAATATTCATAGAAGCGTAGCATTGATAAGTCCATCCGAACAGTTTCTGGAAACCTCTGAAAAACCTTAGTAAATAAAAAACATTAGCCATTGTCGCGGAAGTGAGGATACAGTAAAAATGTTTCTTTTTTAATCCAGCAGTTCCACAGTCAATGTCCTTGTTAAAATGTTCAGCACTGTGAATATTGGACACAAGCAATATTTTGTGCAAGAATCCCTCATTCAACGTACTTTTAAAATATATTTTAAGCGATCTAATTTATTAATTATTATTAGAATTGACAATCATCAATTAAATCACCAAATTCATTGATAGGTCAGTCAAACAGTAACTTGGTGGAATCAGCCAACAAGTCAGAACAAACACTATATCAAGTGTTAAGTGTCCAGTGTTAAGTAATTAAGAAAAAAACATCAATTAGATTAATGAATTGAAACAGTGCATTCATTGTTGAATGTAGCTCACTACTTCCATCCATCCATCCATTGTCTATGCCCACTTATTCCTGGTCAGGGACACGGGAGATGCTGGAGCCTATCCCAGCTTGCATTGGGCAAGAGGCAGGAATACATCCTTCAGGAGTCTCCTAGCTCCTTGCTCCTAGCTCCTAGGACCATTTACCCAGTTGGAATGTTCCACAAGATTGCAAACCTCGATCTTTTTCCAGGTCAGGCAAGGACCGGCTGTGTAGCACAGTGGGTAAGGTACTGGGTTTGTAACCGAAAGGTCATAGGTTTGATTCCTGGGTAGGACACTGCCGTTGTACCCTTGAGCAAGGTACTTTACCTGAATTGCTTCAGTAAATTCAGCTATATAAATGTAAAATGCAAGTCACTCTGCATAAGAGTGTCTGCTAAATGCCTGTAATGTGTGAGGACAGATAAAATAAGCGATTGGCATGAGTTTACTTCTCGAAAGATTTTAATTGTACTCTCGCATTTTTTTGGTAAAAAAAACAACTTATAATCAAGCAAGGATTAATTAAAAATATGTTTATTTTCTGAATCCAGCGGATCCAACAGTCAATTCCCTTGTTAAAATGTTCAGCACTCTGAATAATTAACACAAGTAATATTGCATGCTAGAACTCCTCACTTAGCCTACATGTAAAATATATTTTGTGTGATTTAATTTAATAATTATTATTGAAAATGAGAATTATCGATTAAATAGCCAAATTCATTGATAGATCAGTCTACAGTGGACTGGTGGAATCAACCAACAAATCAAAACAAGCTCTATATCAGGTTTTAAGATAATTGAATTTAGATTTAGATTCAGATTATTGTATTGAAATTATGCATTCTTTATTGAATGCAGGCTCACTACTTCTAAATTATAAAACAGAAGACATAATACGAAACATTAAACAATTGATCATGAAATACCAGAAAACAGAGAGAGAGACGGATAAGCCAGACCTTGCCAAAGTATCACCCATCCAGTTTAAGTGCCATGGGATGAAAGTAAACCAGCTAAAAACACATAACCAAGGAACCATCACCAAAATGAAAATGAAAAGAGAAAAACTTTTCTTCTTCAAGGCTCCGAAACCAACAGCAACACACACAACCTTTTCCTGTGCCCATCTTAACTACCTTACCCAGCATGGCTTGAGGATGTTTGCCCTGATTGGGTGATGCCGAGTTAAGGTGTAGAAGAGGAAGGAAGGGGGGTCAGACTCATTTATGACAAGGACTAGCCTACCTAAAGATTGCGTTCAAACTTAAAGAGGAAATGGGAAAGGGAAATGTTAGGCCCCCGATATGGTGTCCTGTATCTTCTGAGACAAACCAGAGGTGAGACCCACAGATTGCCTGCCTAGATTTGTCATGAGTTTGGGTGCAGTTCCGTTTTTGGCCTCTTGGCCTGATTATTACCTCATTGGATGCACCTGTTTACAATTATTCCTCCCTATGCCGTGATTTCGGCCACCTGCATCAGGCAAGGCTATTTAAGACACTGTCTGACTTTCAGTCCTTGCTTCAGTGTCAACTTACGTTCTCATTGAGCCGGTAAGGTATTTCAGAGCCTGTTCAATAAACCTCCTGTTCTCTCGCTTCTCTAGAAGCGTTTCCCCCTTAGAAGGTTTGTATTTCGGTCTGTGTTTCTGAGCTTCGTGCCGGCAGATCGTTAGGGCTTTACCTTTTCGTTTTTCTTAAGCTGCGTCTTAGGTTCTTGGGTATCTCGGTGTTCGACCCCAAGTTTTCCTTTTTGTTTTGGGTCTGAGCTGTGACTCAGTTACGTTGGGGTTCCCTGGTTTCTATCCCAACTATTTTTTGTTCCTGAGCGGTGCTCAGTGTTTTTGTTTCTGTTTCTCGCCCTTGTTTTTAGGGGGTTGTTTTCTGTTTGGCTGTTTTTTAAGGCTTGACAGGGAGTTTGAGTTTTCACTCCTGTCAGTCTGTTTTATTTTTTCCCTTCCTCGTTCCCTCTAGCCTCAGTGGCTTATCACCTCGGGGATAAGCTTTTCGAGTCCCTGTACAGTTGCGTGTGCTCCTCCGACACTCCCCCCTCCCTCACAAGATTAGGTTATCAGTGGATTTTAAATTGCCCCAATCACATTTGCTTTGATGCTTGCAACGGGAGGCCAGGCCACATTCTTAGAAACAATATAATATTGTATCAAATTCACTGTTTCCCTCTCTAAGGCCATAATCTAAGCACTACATATCTGACAATATACTTCAATAAACTTCTTTTTTTTTCATTAGGGTATGCAGAGAAAATCCTCGCCTTAAAAAACAATAGCTCAAACATTGCTGCGCAAACTGCCCACCAGCTTTGCTCTACCAATAACAGAACTAACAATTGCTTTCTTAAGATATGGATTTCTTTAAATAAGTTATTAAGTTAACTTACAAAACTATGAAGTGTTATGGAAGCAGGCATGTTTGTACATCTGTAACTGAACTTAATAACTGGTTATGGTAGTTTTTTCATGCAATTATTTTTGAACTGTGAATCTATGAATGTACATGCAGTATATTATGCATGTATCAACAGGACATCGGTAGGTGTGTTTTTATATATATTACTGTTTGTTCTGTTAACATGTTGTATGTATTATACTTTGCAATACAGTTTCTTTTGTCATATATAGCAAAGCAATTTAAAATCAGAGAGAGAGAGAGAGAGAGAGGCTAATGAAAGGGTGGGGCATAAATAACCAGTGCTGCGTGTTGACAGAGAGAAAGTCTGGCCTGTTGTGACAGGCCATCTCCATGGTGAGGGATTTGGGGACATGATCAGTCCAGCCTGCCTTGCTCGCCTGTCAGTCGGTGGCTGGTGGAGCAGAACCACCAGGCGGAAGGCAGGAAATGCAGGTTCCTGTGGGGTGATGCCAGTGCAGCAAACAACGACCTGACACCCCATCACTCTCCTCTCGCTTGCCTGCATTTTTACTTCTAGGCAAGTCACATTCATACCACATGACCCTTTGTGTGGCAAAAAATATTTCTGATATGTTTGGGTTTGGTGCTGTGCTTGCCTGATATTCCTAAGACCTTCAATGCAATGCAGTCGTCAGGCATTTTTTTTAGCTTTTTTTTTTCTTGTACTGTGTGTGCGTGCATGCGTGCGTGCGTGCGTATGGGGCGTATTTCGTGCCAGCGCAACGAATGCACGGTACCTTCACCGTGTACCTGCTACGGCTAAAGTGCGTGTAAGCATCTATACGTGTACTTTGGCAAGTTGTAGCAAACGCCACATGAACACACCACACCTTGCAGTTTGATAGATAAATGGGCGTGGGTGTAGGTGCGCGTTGCCAGTGGAGTGCATATACATTTTGTGTGCAGCAACACTCGCCAACACGCGTGCACGTGTAAACTCAGCAGGTTAAATCAAGAGATCGCTGGTTCAAAACTAGCTGGACTCGCATCCAAGTTCAAGTGAAACAATTAGATAAAGAAGGTGGAATGTCCTAATCATTGTTCCTGCACACTGAAGAAGGCAACGTGCCGAAACGTTTGTGCATGATTCTGCATTGAAGAAAACAATTTTTTTAAATGACATTTTAAGCTTTGTAGCTATTTTTTGAGTGCGAACCCATTTCTTTTCAATTGATGATATTTCACTGGTTTCAACCCACTAAACAAATTAAAACGAGAACATCAGGCACCATGACTGCAATCCAAGATGGCCGCCAGCCCAGTCCTTTATTTGTGTGCCTGCATGTGAGCTCTTAACTTTATTTTTGTTTTATCTGCGTTTTATCTGTGTTTTATACTGATAATCCACCCAAGGAAAGTGACTTTTTTACATCTAATCAAGAGCTACAGCCTGGGCCTTCCACCAGCTACAGTTTGGCCTCCTATGCTAGCTACAGCCTGGGTCTCCTCTGCTAGCTACAGCCTGGGCCTCTTCTACCAGCTACAGCCTGGGCCTTCCACCAGCTACAGTTTGGCCTCCTCTGCTAGCTACAGCCTGGGTCTCCTCTGCTAGCTGCAGCCTGGACCTCTTCTACCAGCTACAGCCTGGGCCTTCCACCAGCTACAGTTTGGCCTCCTCTGCTAGCTACAGCCTGGGTCTCCTCTGCTAGCTGCAGCCTGGGCCTCTTCTACCAGCTACAGCCTGGGCCTCCTCTGCTAGCTACAGCCTGGGTCTCCCCTACCAGCTACAGCCTGGGTCTCCTCTACCAGCTACAGCCTGGGCCTCTTCTACCAGCTACAGCCTGGGCCTGTTCTACCAGCTACAGCCTGGGCCTCCTCTGCTAGCTCCAGCCTGGGCCTGTTCTATCAGCTACAGCCTGGCCTCCTCTGCTAGCTTCAGCCTGGGCCTCTGTTATTGGATTGGACATGTTTTATCCACTAAAACCTTCTTTGCCTTTTCAGCTTACAATCTTTTTTATTTTTTGGCACACATCGGCTCAAACAACCTGCTTTTTCAGTAGGTACACGCAAGAGTCTGCCATCATTTCCAATGGTGGTGGTACTTTGGACTTCGGTTTATCATCCAGGGACGTTTCTTCCTTCTGGATTACAAAGACTTTTGGACTTCCTACTCGGTGTGTATTGAATCTTATTCATTTGCACTCTTACATGTTATTGCATCAGTTCCATGACTCCTCATTAATTTTGACCAAACCCTCAGTGAAAGATAAACAAATGTGATGTTTTGGCACTGTCTTCAGACGTGGGTTAATCATTCTCATGTTGTTTGTCTCTGGCAATGTTCACCCAAACCCAGGGCCTGCTATTCAAGGCCCCACTGCCTCTAGTCTGTCGTTTAATGATTTTTGTAAACGCAAATCTTTGGGCTTTTTACATGTCAATATCCGTAGTTTGTTGCCAAAACTTGATTATTTGAAATCTTGGGTGCATACTGCTAACCCTGATGTTCTGGCTGTCTCTGAATCGTGGCTTAAGTAAAGTGTCTCTAATCTTGAAATTCAAATACTGGGCTACAATGTCTTTCGTCAGGATAGATCCACTAAGGGAGGTGGTGTGGCTATCTTTGTAAAAGACCATTTGAAATGTTCTGCAACACTGTCTAAGTTAGTCCCCAAGCAATTTGAACTGTTACTGTTGAAACTTAAACTGTCAACAAATTTCATTCTCTCTGTTGCTGTTTGCTATAGACCACCCTCTGCTCCAGCATGTACACTAACAGCTCTTGGTGAACTTCTGGCCCCTCACATTTCCTATGAGTTTGTCCTTCTGGGTGATCTAAACTGGGATATGATCAATCCCCCAGATTTAGTCATACAGCAATTTGATGCTTTAAACCTCTTTCAACTTATGACTGAGCCAGCCAGACACAATTTGAAATCACCCTCATCTGCCACACTGATCAATATTATTCTCACTAACACTCCATCAATTATCAAACTGGAGTCTTCAGTCAAGACTTGAGTGACCACTGTGCCATTGCATGCGTTCGCTCTGGCCTCTCTGTCAAACGCCCACCAGTGATTACGACCAAGCGCTCACTGAAAAACTTTGACAATCAGGCCTTCCTACATGATGTTGCAGCTGTGAACTGGGATAGAATCAACCTTATCCCCTCTGTGGATGATGCCTGGTCTTATTTCAAGAATATCTTTAGCCTTACATTGATAAACACACCCCACTGAAAAGATTCCGGACCCAGAATCGTTACAGCCCCTGGTTTACTCACGACTTGGCTGCTCTGATCCAACTAAAAAATGCCTTATGGCGGAGAGCTAGGTCTTCTCAGTCTCCTGCCGACTGGCTGGCCTTCAGACAGTGCAGAAACAAAACCACACAGCCGATCAGGAAAGCTAAATTCAATCATTTCAAAGAGAAATTCTCACCTTGCGGATCTGACGCCAAGAAGTTCTGGAAAACAGTCAAGTCCATGGAAAACAAACTTGCTTCTCCTCATCTACCCACCTCTATGAAATTTGGTGAAATTGTTGTTAATGATAAACCACGCATGGCCACGCTCTTCAACCACCACTTCGTGAAGTCATCTCATGTCTTTGATGCAGCTGCTCCTAACACTGCCTCAACTCATACTCCTACTTCATCATCCAGCGTTAACAGCTTCTCTCTTCAACCTGTTATGGTTTCGGAAGTCCTGGATGAACTCATTAAGTTAGATCCAAACAAGTCAGCTGGATCTGATGGGCTTGACCCTGTGTTTTTAAAAGCGGACGCTCATATTATTTCTGCCCCCATTACAAGCCTGTTTAAACTGTCATTTCAACTGTCTGTATTCCCCCTTGACTGGAAATCTGCCATGATTCCCCCCCTCTTCAAAGGAGGAGCTGGCTCTGTCCCGAACTGCTACAGGCCAATTTCCATCTTGCCCTGCCTGGCCAAAGTCATAGAGAAACTGGTTCATAAACAACTAATTCACTTCATTGACTCTAATCACATTCTGTCTGACCTGCAGTCTGGGTTTAGGACAGGCCACGGATGTATCACCGCTACCCTGAAGGTCCTTGACGACATCGTTACCGCCATGGACAACAAGCAAGTCTGTGTAGCTGCTTTTATAGACCTAGCCAAGGCTTTTGACTCTGTCGACCATAATATCCTCCTGCAAAGACTTAGTAGCATTGGCCTGTCCAGCAGATGCTGCAACTGTTTTGCCAGCTACCTTGCTGATCGTGTCCAGAGGGTGAAGACCGAAAATATCACGTCGGAACCACTTTCCATCACTAAAGGTGTGCCTCAAGGCTCCATCTTAGGCCCAGCCTTGTTCTCCATCTACATTAACGAGGTAGCCAAGGCCGTTGGTAGCTCCCGGATATGCTGATGATACTATCATATATTCAGCTGGCCCCTCACTCCATGTTGCTGTGTCCACTCTTCAACAAAGCCTCACCTCTGTCCAGCAGTCTTTCCACAACCTCCACCTGCTCCTCAACTCCAAAAAGACCAAATGTATGCTGTTTGACCGGAAAAATCTCAACATTTTCAGTGCTGATGGCTTGGAACTGGAGTTTGTCGGCTCCTATAAATACCTTGGCCTCTGGTTGGACTCATCTCTCTCATTTAACACTCACATCAATAACCTTCTGGCTAAAGTCAAAGCTAGACTTGGTTTTCTGTATCGAAACAAGGCTTCTTTCACGCACTCCGCCAAATACACTCTTGCAAAAATGACCATCCTTCCTCTGTTTGACTACGGTGATATAATCTATAAAATGGCATCAAAGGGCAGCCTTAGCAAGCTCGACACACTCCACCATTCAGCAATCCGTTTTGCCACATGCGCACCCTTCACCACTCACCACTGTAATCTCTACAAACTGGTGGATTGGCCTTCCCTTCATACCAGGCGGCTACAACATTGGCTGCAATTAGTTTATAAAACACTCCTGGGAAAGACACCCTGCTACCTCTCAAACCTCCTGCACATTTCCGACAGCAATTACCGCTTAAGATCCGATGATTTCATAATGCTCATCATTCCAAAAGTCCGTACTGTCTTTGGCCATAATTCCTTTCGTTTTGCCGCTGCAAACGATTGGAACACACTACAAAACGCACTCAAACTCACAGCTCTCACATCTCTCAACATGTTCAAACAAAATCTGCAACAGGTCATAGTTGACTGCTGCACCTGCTGACCAGCCCTCTCTTCATTCTCTCTCCCGTTACAACTGTACAAAGAATATCCAGTAACTCACCTTCTCTTGCACATAGTGTTTATTTATTGGTTTATTGATTTTATTTTATTATTTTTTTTTTTGATTTACTTTTGATTTATTTTATTTACCTATGCCGTCTTTTGCCGTTTCTTATGTACTGTCGTGTCATACTGTATGTAGTACTGTACTGTATCTGTACTGTATGCGTCGTTTTGTGCTGACTGTGTTTATTTGACCTATTTACTGTTGCTGACGCCTCTTGGCCAGGTCATCATTGTAAATGAGAATTGGCTCTCAACTGATTTTACCTGGTTAAATAAAGGTCAAATAAACAAAACAAAAAAAAACGGGTGAGCGCGGTGATTTCTCTTGCTGTAAACTGATTTCATTATTATAGGCTTATAAACTGTGGTCTGCGCGGTGTTCTTTAGATTGTGAAAATAGGCTACATTGTGAAATTCTCTGATGACACCGCCATTCTTGGTTTATTACATAGAGATCATCATATCACTTTACCACTCTGATATCGAACAGTTTGTGGATCCAAAGTCGGCGGGACAAATTTTATATTATCTTATTTTAGATAACCTGCCAACTCACTTTCTTTTATTTTTTCAGCTTGGTGAAACTGTTATACACTTGAAAGATATACGTATCAACGACCTGGTTAAGATATGTAGGCTATTGGTATGATTCTTAGTAGGCTACTTGTAGTTGTTTTTGTTTAGTAGTGTCGAATTATATTGTTGATAGCAGATTAACCAAATTAGCTGGCATACAGTAGGCTAGTATGTTGCCAAACATCAACGCCCAGGCAAACGTGAATATGATCCTATCAGCGGGGGGCGCTGTTGCAGCAAATATTTGCAGTCAAAATAATATCTAGCTAGCTACTACCTACTTTTAATGCAAAAATATGAATCACCATGCTTTTAAGTTGTAATCAAACACAAAAAACACAATCAAATCAGTTTCAACGTTGGTCCAGCTCAAGTCAAAGCAGAGGAACAGGTGGGACACTGAGCGTGATCTGAGAGAGTAGCTCTGTCCACCATCACCCCAGACATTGAAACTCTTGAAAGCACATCCCCTAAAAGCACATCCCCATCTATCTCATTAGCTTCCCCAAATGCCTGTTAAGTGAAAACAGTCTGTTTAGTAGGCGTACTCGGAGAGATTATCATATATGTGTAAACAGTTATGTTCATTTTATTCATATTCACCAGGATCAGCAGCATGCAGTTGGGATGTTCATACTCGTCAGTTTATTAACTTTAACCACTTACCAGGATCAGTTTGCTATTGCTAGAGTAATGTGCTCTGAATGCAGGGATGAAAATATTTGTTTATTTTATGTTAAAAAAAAGGTCATGATGGCATTGTGTATGTGTGTTTACTAGCCCATTTTTGAGAAATAAATTTGCTTGGTTTGAATTCTATAAAAGTGGGTCACGACTTAATGACCATGGGAAAATATGTGTCCCAAGGTCAGACCAGTTGAGAACCACTGAATTATAGGAGATGTCATTAGAACAAAGTTGGTCTCTATTGCAGCATAAAACACAATTGCAACAAAAAATAATAATTAAAAAAAAAATCACAGCAGCCAAATATCACAATTCAAAATGCATAACATAACATAGCATAACATAACACAAGGTAAGACGAGAACAGGCCATTGTTTAGCCCAACAATACTCATCTATTCCTACCACTATAGCATTCAGGTCTCCCCAAACTGTTGGGCAGAGCAAATGTCTGTATGTGTTTTAATAACTGTGGACTTGTGAATTGCAATGATTATATCTCTGTGTTGTTATGCATTGATGTCACTTTCCCACCGGAATACGCCCCCTCAGTCGGGGCTGAGTGGCAAAACATGCTGCGACATGGCTGTCTTTAGTAGAGGAAACTGCAAAACCGGGAGTAAAACAAACGATTATCTGCTTAAATTAAAGGCAGTTGGACTCAACAGTGATCCTTACAACTTACCAAAGAACCAGTGGTCCATGGACATTCAACAAGAAATCGGAGCTATCTTTTTACAGACTACCGAAAGCTAAAGAAAAGAGAAGCAAATGGATCGCTGTAATTCACAGAAACAACTGGAATCCAGGCACAGGAACGTGGATTTGCAGTTGTTATTTTGTGTCAGATACATTGGTTTTTTGGATAAAACCTTATCTTAATTTATATGCTTGGCTAGCTAACACTACATTACATTACATTACATTACAGGCATTTGGCAGACGCTCTTATCCAGAGCGACGTACAACAAAGTGTATAACCATAACCAGGAACAAGTATGACGAAAACCCTAGAGAGAAGTACCGGTCCAAGTACAGGGAACAACCGCAGAGTTCAACTTGGACCCTGATGGTTAAACTGATTAACACTAACAACGAGAACGGCAACAACGCAATCTATGGAAAAATAAAAAATAAATAAAAATACAATTAGTCGTTAAGACAGGCGCATCGACTAAGTCACCTATGAAACAGCTGCCTAGTTACAACCCTAAGTTTTAGTCATTTACAGGGGGGAAGGGAGGGATGGGGAGAGGTGCAGCCTGAAGAGGTGGGTCTTCAGTCGTCGTTTGAAATGGGTCACAGTCTCAGCTGTTCTGACCTCCACAGGGAGGTCATTCCACCATCGTGGGGCCAGAACAGACAGGAGACGTGTTCTGGAAGTGCAGGTGCGAAGAGGGGGAGGTGCTAGGCGTCCTGAGGTAGCAGAACGGAGGGATCTGGCTGGCATGTAGGGTTTGAATATCTTGTGAAGGTATGCTGGGGCTGATCCCTTGACTGCCTGGTATGCTAGGACCAATGTTTTGAATTTGATGCGAGCTATAACAGGCAGCCAGTGGAGGGTAGTGAGCAGGGGAGTTACGTGGGAGTGTCTGGGGAGGTTGAAGACCAGACGAGCCGCAGCATTCTGAATGAGCTGCAGGGGTCTGGTGGCAGATGCCGGTAGTCCAGCCAGAAGAGAGTTGCAGTAGTCCAGGCGGGATAGAACCATTGCTTGGACCAGGAGCTGGGTTGAGTAGGTGGTGAGAAAGGGGCGGATTCTGCGGATGTTGTATAGGAAAAATCTGCATGCCCGGGTTACTGCTGCAATGTTGTTGGAGAGGGACAGCCTGTTGTCCATCATCACTCCGAGATTCTTGGCGCAGGGTGATGATGTCACTACGGTGTCCCCTAAGGAAATGGAAAAGTCGAGGAGGGGAGAGGATAGAGCAGGAATAAAGATTAGCTCCGTCTTTCCTGGGTTGAGCTTCAGGTGGTGATTGTCCATCCAGCTCTGTATGTCCCTCAGGCAAGCGGAGATGCGGGCGGGAACCTGTGTGTCCGATGGGGAGAAGGAGAGAAAGAGTCGCGTGTCGTCGGCATAGGAATGATGGGACAAGCCATGGGCAGATATTACAGGGCCAAGGGATCTGGTGTACATGGAGAAGAGAAGGGGACCAAGGACTGAGCCCTGGGGAACTCCGGTGGTGAGGGGACGGGGTGGTGATACCTTACCCGCCCAGGCAACCTGGAAGGAGCGGTCAGAGAGGTAGGACTCAATCCAGTCAAGGACTGTGCCGCGGATCCCTGTTGCTGCCAGGGAGGACAGGAGGGTAGAGTGGTCCACAGTGTCAAATGCAGCGGAGAGGTCTAGAAGAATCAGGACAGAGGAGAGGGAGGCTGCTCGTGCGGCATGGAGTGACTCACTGACCGAGAGGAGTGCAGTCTCAGTCGAGTGGCCAGGCCTGAAGCCAGACTGGTGGGGATCAAGCAGGTTGTTCTCAGAGAAGAAAGCAGAGAGCTGGTTAGATGCAGCACATTCCAGGGTTTTGGATAGGAAAGGGAGGAGAGATACCGGGCGGTAGTTCTGAATGACTGAAGGATCTAGTGTGGATTTCTTCAGCAGCGGGGTGATGTGGGCCTTTTTGAAGGATGAGGGGAAACATCCAGAAGATAGGGATGAGTTCACGAGGGAGGCGACAAAAGGGAGGATGTCTGGTGTGATTGCTTGAAGGAGAGATGAGGGGACTACCATCCCCCCTTTGTTTGTAGAACACAAGGCTCATCATCATGGATGTTTTATTTTATTTATTTTTTTAAATAAATGCTGACAAAAACTTTACAGTTACCCAGAATATAAATGAAAGATGCTAAATACTTAGTTGATGAGTAGTAAATACAGTACAGAACTTAAGGTATGTTTTGGCATAGGTTGGCATATGGCCAGGGGTAAACTTATCCTAGGTTAGCACTCCTGCTTTGTGTTATAAATACAGGCCCTGGGCCCTATTTGCAGTGTGGCCTCTGTTGAGTCACTGCAGTGATGAGAGAGGGAGGGCATGTGTCACAAAAGGTTACAGGCGACTTCCGGTGGCCTGACTGCATGATTGCATGGCCAGTCCGGGAGTCAGGGCCCTCTGCATTTTCTGTTCTCAACAGTGCCTCTCCTTCATCATTTCCTGCTCACATAGCAAACAAACTCCCTAGTCTCGCCCGTCAGACATGTGACTTCTCCCTGTCTTTACAAAACACAAATCAAGGTTTTGGTCACAAAGAACCTTTACAAAATATTGTGAGATCGGTTACCTTGACCAAATGAGATGTTTATCTGTATTTTGTCCATTTTGCATTTTATTTTTAGCTATTTTATATTTTTTTAACAGGATGCAAGTATATATTTTATTATGGAATTAATTCCAGGATAACTCATAAATTCCAAAACCTAGACTCCCAAACAGAGAGTACTCATCCTTGCCAAAATATAAATTGACATCCTTTATTAAAACAGTTAATCTCCCTGAGCTCAATGGAATGATGAGCCTAGATTGGCTGAATGGCTAATTCCCATCGTAAAAGCTTTCCTTGCGCTCTTGGTAGAATCACCTCTCAGAAATGAACTCAACAAGCAGCACCGCACAGATCCTATGGCAAACACCTCTAGGTTTTAACGTAGAAAGCTGTCATAGTTTAAAGCCAAGATGTTTTGTAGTTCGTAAAGGACTAAACATAAATTCCTCCGCTGGCTTGGACAAGAAGCAAGAGCCTTTCTACACCCATTGTTTAAACTTTGAGAGATGATCTGAAAAAAGTAGGCATTTCCCTGATAATGACCACAACCTCCAGAATAATGCGATTAATCTTGTTGTTTGTTTTAATCTAAGTAAATTTTGGCACATTCATGCAGTACTGAAAAATAAAACACACCTGGTAATGCTTCCCTCTCAACATTCAATTTCTATAAGCCAATCTAATATAGTAATGAATTAAGAATACAGAAATGCAGATTTGCTTTAGACAGAAACATGTTGTCAATTATTATGCATTGGCATTTCACCCTGGTGGATGTTCAGATAATCATCAGCCCAGAAGAAGAAAAAAAGTCTTAAAAAATACTGCAAAGTAAATAATTAATTAAAAATAAAATAATAATAATTTCCTTTTCAGCATTAGTAGGAGTGTCCTATCTCATCTATCTTAAGGTCAATGCGGATATAGGTTTTCAATTTAGGTCAGCTCTGTGACATCTGATTCAACTAATTAAGTAATCACAGTTTTCAGTCAAGACCTTGTTAAGTAAAATCAGGTGTCTTAGAGCTGGGCTAAAACAAAAACCTGCCGGGCGTTCCTATGAACACAGTCGTTTGTGGATGAGGGTTTTAATTTTCCTGTTGAACTCAATGGAAAAAATATTCAGGAGAAGCAATGCTTGTAGTATCTACTGCATATCTGGCAGCAGCACGGTAGTTTGAGGCTCATTTGATACCTTGGACCCTTGATGACTTAAAGCCAGTTAGCCAACAACTGTGTTCCATACTGTATCAGCATAATTTACAGCTGAATCTAGCCCCACCCCCAATTCCCATAGAGATTCATTCAAATACAAAGAGTTTTGCATTGCTTGTAGGACAACCTAAAAATAAGATATCCAGACTCTGATGATGTTTATAGGTCACAGACATCAGGAAGTCATGGTATGCAAATGATATGCAACTAAATACAAAACATGACTCTTTTATTTGACATAATGTTAATTTGTCTACTGTATAAGTGAATTTCCCTGTTTCTAGCTTTTCCCCAAATAGTTCACTGAGGCAAAAGTAAACAAGCAAATGGTGGCACAGGAGGTCTCAGGAGTGCATTTGTTTAATTCTTGCTAATTTTCTGACCAATGATTTGCTGTTAAGACCATTAAAAGCTTAATATTTTGCCATTTTGGGCTTGGCCAATTTTTTTGCCCAGAAGTGTACATATAAATTAATTTTCTTCTGACTGTTGGTGAAAATATATGGGAAAATTGGTGAAAACTGTGAAACACTGTGACATTCTAAAGCATTTCAGATGTAGCATGAATATATACTACATGGCCAAAATTTTGTGGACACCTGACATCCTACATCTTATCCAAAATGATGGGCATTAATACGGAATTAGTCTACTCTTTGTTGCTAGAGCAACCTCCACTCTTCTCAGAAGACTTTATACTAGATTTTGGAGCATTACTGCAGGGATTTGCTTCCATTCAGCAAGAAGAGCATTGCTGGGCAATGATTGGGCGATTAGGCCTGGCATTGTTGTGAGACCACAATTACAGCCGTTCTATTGTTCATGGTAAAAGATGGAAATAAGCACTCTGACTATTGTTACCACAACTGCACCTTTGATATAGCCACTGTTATCTAAAAATTATTTAAGGAAGATAGAAAAGCCTAGACCTATAGATAAAGAATTAGTGGTACCATCTCTGATATTTCACCATGTCTAACCTAGCTTTTTAACTTGAATTTGCATAATAACATCAATCAAACACAGCCTTACATTTTCTGAACCTCTGTGATATAGTGTTGTAAGTAGGCTATTTAACAATTAGTTAAATTGTTAAATAGCCTACAGTTAAATAGTTGATACCACACTATACTATCAACATAACACGCACAGCATTCATACGCCGGTATGCACTTATAGCTAGCCATCGCTACAGCATTTTCAGTAATATGGGGGCACTATGGAAAGCAACCTCACAGCAGTCTTATCTATGATCAGTAGGCAGTGTTGTGCTTCACTTCAGGGTGCTTATTCTGCTCTTAAATCTAGTTTCCAGCCCAAACCACTGCAAAGAGAACCAATTTTCTTTTTCTTTTTTTTTTGACAGTGACATTTCCTTCTGACGTCTACGACGGCGATCGCGACAACAACATTTACTTAGCCTTCTTGTATAGCTATTTCTGTGGATAAAATCGCATGTATAATTATTATTTTCTGTTAAAAACATTTAATTCATATTCAGGGAGATTCTACTTGCAAGTTAGATGACGTGTAGCCATTTACTAATACGATCGCTTTTCAGGCAGGAAAATAACTCAGTAAACCAGATGAATTGCTGAGTTGTCTAAGAACCTTTATTGCCAGAGAATGTATCAATCAGCATGGCAATGGATGCTGTAACAAAACTTTAGGTACATCACAGTGGCTATATCAGCTGTTTTAGAAATGTCATAACGTCATCCAGATCATTTTTGCTGATCAAATTTGTTGTGACAGTGCCCATTGAATGTCTTCTTGGCATTCAGGGAAGGAGTATTATCAGTATGAACTGGTATATTATACAAACCACCACATGCATTTGAAGATACATACATGCGCACTCATACGCACGTGTACACACCACACATACACACACACACACACACACACACACACACCAAAACCAGACAGCTAAGCCAATGAATCATGGCAGCTGGTTGCTTCCCTGCTACAGCCCTTGCGGACAGGTCATCCAATCAGAGCGCCAGAGCAGGGCACCCCCTGTGCCTGCACATCTGTCAAGCCACCTGTCACACACACAGTGCCAAAGGGTTCCCTCTTCTCTGGAGTGTGGGCTTGACAACATTGACAGTACTCCCTACCGCAGTGACCTGACCGACAATCATGCCTTGTTCATTTCGGGAATGTGTCACTGTTGCCTGTGCTACATCGTGATATAGAATAGTGCCCAAGTCTCCCTGTCATACCGACCGCTGGCAATTATTCAAGGCAGGTGAAAAATGAAAAATATAGTGGGAGGCCAATTCTAATATTAGTGAAATGTGAATGGGTAGAGCACCAGTGAGATCTCTGGTGTCTGCACTGTGACTAATGCACAGTTTTAGCATGCTGTATTAAGTTGGGTACCTGTGGAGACACACTGAGTGGTGTCTCACACACCTTCAGCTTGAGGGACAGCAGAATAGCTCAATACCTGTCACAAAGTAAGGTGCAAAAGAATTTTGTGAAAGCAGAAATGTGCAACAGTTAACAAGTAATGTCATTCACTTATTTAGGAAGCTCATTGGGGTGAAATGTGTGACTTTTTTACCCTTTCCATCATGTACTATACATTTTGTGGAATTCTACCAGACAAACAAGATCTGAAGGATATATTTCCTACGGGACAACACCATATCAAAGTGACAGATGCAATCAAAAAAATGCTAATAACTCTTAGAGTATAGCAAGGGTGTTAAAAGATGTAGCCATACCCAACCATAGCTGAGGCTGTCTTTACACTCCCTCGGGGTATATCTTGGCCTTTCATTTGGCTCACTTTGTGATGTCATACTTACAGCAGAAGCTGATAAAGTACAAGGACGCAAGTTATGTCATTTTAGAATGACTAATCTGGGGTTTTCCATTCACAAAAAAATAAACACTGGTCTTTGCCATGTTTTTTTTTTACAGTGAGAAAGCAAAACCTATATAAACTGTAAGACTCCCAGAGTTGGTAGGAAAAGGTACGAGGCAGGAACTGTAAAAAAATAGGATTCTTTATTTAGCAGAAGAGAAATCAGTTCACACAACAGGATGTTCAAATCCTACAGAGGGGCAGTCCCTCTGAGCATTTATAACATTTATATCGCATCACTCATGCTGACCTCCGGCTCAGCAAGTCATCATTTGTTACGTTCACAAATGAGGTTAATAAGGTTAGATTTATTGATTTAGAGAGTTCAGGCCCCCTCCCATTTTAACTACAATGTTAGTCAGTAATTATGAAGTTTGGATAATATTTATTAGTTATGTCAGTAGAAAATTCACACATATATACAGTATACAATTAAACATATTAACTCAAACAAAACAACAAAACACTATCTCAAAAAAACATAAAATATATTAATGTAATAATACATAACAGTACAGTACATAATAGAACAGGAAAAATCTACAATTTCTGTTTGTACAATTTTCTTATGTTCATATGAAACATTTAAACATCATGGGCAGTCAGGGTCTGAGATAGCATGCCTAGCATGTGTTGTCATATCACTGAAATGCAGCGATTGGTGAGGATTATTACTCACATTATTAATTCCACTGTACATGTATGTCTGATGAGTGTTCAGTATATATGATTTAGTATGACTTGTCATGCTCGTTTGACCATATAGTAAGTGCGGATTACTGTGGTCAATGGACAAAACACCATTGTGTTCTTGAACCTGGTTTCGATCATCATACATATAAAACGCTCCATTTTCATAAACCCTTTTTTTTAGAATTTTCCTGTCATGCTGTGTACTTGGGTTATGGGTGTTCTCTAATTTCTTGTCATTGTAAGTCAGCTTGTCTTGACCTTTGCTTTCACCTGGGCTTCTGCAAATATCAAATAAGGTCAGAAACACTGGGATGAAAGTGATGGCATGGAACAGCCCTATTAGGATAACCAGAAACATGATTTTGAAGAAGGTTCTGAAGATGTAGCTCTGTGATGCCGATAGCACCACCACCCCCACTATGGTAGAAACAGCCCCCTGCACTATGGGATAGCCCAGGGTGTAGAGTGCGTCAATGGCCTTCTCATTGGCGGTGGGCTTGTTGCTTGAGACAAAGGCGTAAGAAATGTGTGCAGAGAAGTCCACTGAGAACCCAATGCAGACAACAAGAATGATCATGGATATGCTGTCTAAATTAACATCCCACAAAGCCATGTAACCAGTGACACCCACAATGATGGAGGCAATGGAGAACGTCACCCACAGAGAGCATACAGGGTTTGGAATCAGTAAGAGGGAGATCAGCAGCATGACTCCTGTGGTGACAACTATATTCTGGATGGTATTGCTGACTATGAATGTATACTGGTCATAGTAGATAAATGCAGGGTGATAAACCAGTAATGGGACAGGGCATTTTCTCGCCTTGTCTCTAAGTGTGTTCAGCATCTTCATTTCATCAACAGCAGTGGTAATGTTTTCCATCTGGATAAAGAAACGAGTGGAATGAATGGATTGTTTGGTGAAATTGACATCTTGCTTGATATCAGAGCTCTCAAGAAATGAGCATAAATTGGTCTTGAACACAGATTCATCCTTTAAATTCAAATTATTTGTCACTGCATAATCTTCATATGATTTCAGCCAAGATGTAAATCCGTTCTTTTTGACGTACGGTTGATTTTTAAAGTCTTCGATACAAGTGTCAAGTTCAAACCTACTGTTTTCATTCCAGTATGGAAATTGATTCTTCACTATTATCATAACATTTGGACCATATCCAGCAAAGTACTCTTTTTCATTTTTATAATATTTAACAGTGTAGGAGCTGTCAGGTACCAGATTTTTGAGATCTAAGCCCTGTTGTATCTGGAAACACCCATAAATACTACCTGCCAAATATGCTGCATAGAGCAGAATAACCATTGCTTTGGTCCAGGTCTTGGTCAGAAACGGCCCATAGTACATTTTAAAGAAGTGATTCATTGGCTGGATTTCCTCATATCCAGTTTGGTGATCATAAGCTCCTCCCACACAGCAGAGGCTGAACACTTTGGAGCGACCAGGTGGGCATTCCTCTGGAACCTTCTTACAGATCAGCCAGTGCCTGTTGCTGTTTTCCCTTCGTCCGTTGAGCACCAGGACCGCCCCAAAGAACGTGATGCTGTAAATGTAACAGAACAGAATGGCAGAGCTGGTGTACAGACAGAAAGACCACACTGAGCGGAACGGTGTGATGAGGCCGACGTAGAAAGCCAAGACATCTGTCAGGGTGGTGATGGTGATGGAGATGGCCGCCTCTTTGTAGGTGTCTGCCAGACGGTCCTCAACCTTGGCATGAACATTAGTCTGCTGCCAGCAGGAGATGAGAATGAACATGTCATCAACACCAATCCCTAAAAAAACAAAATAGGGCTTTATCAATGCTCTGATGTGTTTTGTGGCCAACACAATAACCAATATTATTGGGGGATAACCAATATTGCTGCTAGCAATTTTAATAAATGACAAAACACATTTTGTTTGTTGTGTTAATATCTAACTAACATCTAGCTTTAATTAATAATTTAATTAATAGTTTAAATAATCTGGAAAATGCATTTTCGAAGTTGTACATTTAGTTTATTTCACCTACTCTCAAACAGGATGTGTTATCCAACACTCCTTTTGTGTTACTACTTTTGTGTTACTTTCAACACATTTTGTGTCTACGGTGCTACTTTTGTGTCATATACAATTTAATTGTTACAAAGGAAGACTTTTTAAGATCTGTGGTAAAAATAACATAAAAGCTGTTTACATTAGGGGCGACATAGCTCAGGAGGTAAGACCGATTGTCTGGCAGTCGGAGGGTTTCCGGTTCAAACCCCGCCCTGGGCATGTCGAAGTGTCCTTGAGCAAGACACCTAACCCCTAACCCCTAACTGCTCTGGCGAATGAGAGGCATCAATTGTAAAGCGCTATATAAATGCAGTCCATTTACCATTTACATGGAGGTGTGTTAAAAAATAATGTTACATCTTTATTGCTGATTTTTGCTCCTTTGAACATCATGCCATATTACTAAAATCCCATTGCCTGTGCATGAAATGACATTGTATAGGCTCCCCAAACAATGCCCTATATTTTTAGACAAATTCACAGAAATGTTTGTCAGTGTAGTGGGTGTTGCTCAGCTAGTTCGGTAGTGAAGCACAGTAAAGGTACAGTAAAGCAAAGGTCTCGTGGCATGTTACAATGACAACATTATCTGGCAATGCAACCCTTAAATACTAAAATGACAACGTTGCCCTTGGCTAGGAGCGATTTTGCCTTTTGCTGACTGGTAACGCATTTGCCTATGAAATCTATGGAGGAGTGAGAGGCCTGGGTTCAAATCCCACCTTGGACTTTGGCAACTCTCTAACTCATTAGTTACAGTGGTGCCTATTGACCTGGATCAGAGTCGTACAGAAATAGTGGTTGCTGCAGAATTGTTGTTACTCCTATACATTTACACTTCACAATAACAGCACTTACAGTTGACTGGGGCAGCTCTAGCAGTAATTTGACAAACTGACTTGTTGGAAAGGTGGCATCCAATGACAGTGCCACATTGAAAGTCACTGAGCTCTTCAGTATGACCCATTCTACTGCCAATGTTTGTCAATGGAGATTGCACAGCTGTATGCTTGATTTCATGCACCTGTTAGCAATGGGTGTGGCTGAAATAGCTGAAACCACTAATTAGAAGGGGTGTCCACATACTGTAGTGTAAGTGGCCAATGCACAAACTGGCTAGCTTTCAGGGTTAATAAGTTAATTTACAAGAATGCATGATCAATACTTGACCAAAGCTACTGAAGTAGAAGTGTGCCTCATGACTGTGTTTACAAAATGAGAGTCATGTCTGATTCAGTCCTTTTATATGTAAATATAATCAAAAGTGATTGGACCAAGATAGCGGCTTCAGATCCATAGAGTCAATTTGGCCTCGTTTACACCATGTCGTTTCTTGCGACTTGTATCTAGATATCCGAATATGATTTAACAACATTCCATTTACTCTTGGTACATAAATGTGCCTCCGGTAAGCAGAATTGAAATCCAATTGCTATTTTGCGTGTAAAATGCAAAACCCTGACAACCAACTTCCTGTTTTGTTCCACCTCTCAGAGAGCTCTCAGATGGTAGCTACTTACAAAATAGCAAGCTTGTATGGTATTTTCAGTTTCTTGAAGTTAAGGGAAGATGCCATATTCAGCAGACAATGTAAAAACAGCAGAAATATAAAAACATAATCATAATATGGACAATTGTAGGTTTGTCTAGGAGTAGGTTAATGCTGCACAATGAGTAAACCCCAAGAGTTTCTCCAATGGTTTGGGCTGCTGATGAGAGCTGAAGAAATAGTATTCCTCAACACAACAGTCAAAAATCAGTCAGTGAGACCATACTTGTTTCCCAATTTTAACATTTAAACATCACAATGTCTGAATGTCATACATCAGCTATAGACGATACTCTGTAAAATATCTTTGTGACAGTTTTCTGTAAGTGCTATACAAATGAAATTGGTTTGATTTAATGATTTGATGTTATATTTCTTAAAAACACATACCAGAAAATCTTTACTAATTAATTTAAGATTAAATATATTACCGAGTATCAGGAAGGGAGAGTTGGCCACAGTCATGGCAAAGGGCACACCGATGTACAGCATCAATCCAAAGGAGGACAGCACCGCCAAACCAGCAGAGAGCACTCCCAAGGCAGCCACCCACACCTTGTTCCTGACACAGTCCAGCCTAAGAGATGGGTGGTGACTCTCAATTTCTTTTTTTATCAATTCAAAACAAAAATAACAAAGAACAAAATTGTACAACACCCAATAAAGCAAAATTGATTTCATAACCTTTTTTATGTTACTGTATTTTTTTCCCCTGTGTGTGTGTGTGTGTTAGGGATGCAATTGTTCATGAAAAAAAGAACTGTTCCGTTCGCCACCCACAGTTTGGTTTGCTTGCTTCAAAAATCCGCTTATGTCTATGTTATTATGTTTTGAAAATAGGCAGACAGAATTTTGTGTATTGTTAAATGTGTGCTGCTTTCATTTTTTTTAAAACTGGACCTTTTTGCTCAAGTGAAGTTGTGGCGAATGCAACTAATAACTGAAGCACCAATCAGTCGATCAGTTTGCAAAATGGTACCCGAGAAACAATAGTCGAAAATCGTCTACTGTTTGGGAGCATTATGGAGAGATTGCGGCCCAATATGATTGCAGAGGATTCTGGATTTTAAAATGCAGTTCACCACTTACCCAGAGTGCTATCAATCTAACCAGATAGTTTTGCTGAAATTTTATCCTTAATACCTGCTGCAGCTCATACTGATACATACCTCAACAGGTCACTAGCTTTTGTGGCCTCAAAAATTCACATAATAAAAAAACTCAACAACAGCATCTTTTTTGAAATATAATGCTATGGTTACTCACAAATATCATGGTTGTGCATGGTTTCACTGAAAACTACTGTCTATGAAGTATACTTTCCAGTATGCTAACTGTGTACATCCGTGCAAAGTTTCAGTATGCCAGTATTATGGGGTGCAGTGTCATCATTATTAAAACAATGTTGTCACTTTGCTGCAGAATACTGGTACTTTGAGACCACAAAAGCAAGGGACCCACTGAAGTCCATTGTATCATGAGGGGGCTGCAGCAGATATCTGGAAAACTCATGAAGTCTCAGCGAAACTATCTGGATGAATAGCTAATATTCTGGGAAAATGGAAACAAACATAAATTTCTGTTTGGGTGGACTGCCCCTTTAAGGGCATGATAATGTTGATGGCCCAGATAATGTTGGTATAATTTTCTATTTGAAAAAAACAAAGTGGAACTTCTACTCTTGACAGAAAATATGATTGTTCTCTAGATTTTGGCAGTGATTGGGATGGCAGGTATGCCATCCCGCCAAGTTATGCCTTGGCGGGACATGCCCCATACCTATACAGCACCGAGAGTTTGGCACTTTTCAGGGTTCCCAACAGAAATAATTGCAATAGCCACAGACTCTCAGCCCTTAAAAACATTCATTTCTGTACATTAATTTTCTGAGAGTCCCGCAGTTCTTTGGACGTTCTCCTAGGATTTTTTGTGACTTCCTTCCCACTCCTGAGAAGAGTCATTACTGTTCTGAGTGTTCTACATTTGTAAAAAATGGCATATTGCATGGGAATTCCATGAAATTAGTAATCTGCTCTACGCTGGGCTGCAATTTATGCTGTATATCTGGTCTGAGCTGGCGGGTGGCGAAGGCGCAAATTCAGACAACACAGACCGGAGAATTGCAATGAGCTGCAAAATTGCAGTCCATCACTCAATATACATAGACTGACATACCCCCAACCTTGACACTCACTTTTTCCCATTTTGGGAGAAACACTTTTTCCCACTTTGGGAGAAATGACCATTCCGCTAGCAGGATGGCTCACAACACACCATGCACCGGCCGGAAAATAGAGCCCTTAATCAGTTGTTAGTGGCAGGATTTAGCAAGACGTCAATCAATCACCAACGCTACACACAAAACAAGAGACCCGTGATTGACATGCCCCCTGGAGCTCACAAGCTCCAGTGGTTACTGGAGGTATTTCAGGTATTTCCCTTTTGAGGAACTCAGTGTGTTTCCACCGCAGGAACTAGGGTCTAAATTTAGTTCCTGGGGCTTTATTTTACCCCCCAAAAAGTTCTTGCTCGGGGGGTAGTACTTTCCGAAAGTACAGGAACCTTTTGGGTGGAGCTTGCAGCACTGAACATTTCTGATTGGTCGAGTACTCGCAGCATTTTTTTGTATTTATTTTCTGCCATTAACCGCCATGTTTGAAAATATGCAGCTGCAAACAAATTTATTTTCATAATAACTTCAAATCAAACTTGTATGTTATGCGGCGCAGTAGCCTAGTTTTGGTTATAGCCTGCCAATGTCTTGGAATTATAACGTGTGCTCTTCTGTTCTTTTCTTGCTTTAGTATTCGTTTTATAAAATGCTAAGCATTCGTGCTGGGACAGCATATTACGTAGGCTACCAGAACATTCAAACGGATTAATTCGGTTGCTGAATATTTTCTTCCGGATTTTCTTTGTTAGCCCGTTGTAATTGACTCAAAATGTTTGATACAGTTATGTGAGGTATGCGGTAGTTCTGCGTAATTCACACTGGTGATACAGTACAAGCAAACTGGAAATCACCTTTCGCACTTTTTGTCAGGGTAAAATAACAGATTAATTCTAGTAATGTCATGGTTCTGGGGTGTAGTGGCCTTGTGCTGCCACTAGAAGGCACCTGGCCTTTGAGAAGTTCTTAATTTGTTCCAGGTGTCTGATTTCCCAATTATTTTCACCTGGGGAGGTGCCTTTATAAGCACTGACAGAACAGCCATCTGCGCTTCTGTGTAAAATCCTGTTAACACAAAGCCGGTACGGTAGAGGTAGAGGTAGAGGTAGAGGTAGAGGTAGAGGTAGAGGTGGACGGTTTACTGAACTGTGTTGTGGTTGGTTCTGTGTCCTCTTAAGGCGAGTCAGTCTCTTAGTGCAGTGAGCGCATTCTGACGCCTTAAGAGCATTTATACTTTTATTTTGAGCTCGTGTGAGCCGGTGGGTATCGGGACGTTGTCCTGGGTAATGTATTTTGTTTGTGTTTTTCTGAGCTGCGTCTCAAGGTTTTCTTTTCGCTGAGTAAGTTTTGCTACTCAGTTGTCTTTTCATTTGAGACCAGTTTTGGGTTTGGTACCAGAGCTTCGCCTCTGTACCACTGGTCCTTTTCTTTTTTCGCCCTGGTTTTCACGGGTCGCTTTTGGTTTCGCGAGCCAGTTTTACGGCTGGACAAGGGGGTCCTTCGGAGTGGTTTTTTTACTCCGTGTTTTTTTGTTGTTGTTTAGGATCCTTTGTGTGCGGGAGTTGCTCTCCCAAGGATCTTATTTGTTTTGTGTTTTACTTTCGGGTGTTCCCCTTCCTTTGTCCTTCGGGACTTTGTGGCTAACACTTCCGGTAGCGTTAGCTTTTCGTTCTCCTATATTCATCGCTTCTGGTTCTCCAACACCCCCACACCATTATAAGTAATCGTCCCTTTAGCTTTTTCAGACTGCCGTAATTTTATTCCATTTTACTGCCATTCTTCAATTCCACGAAAAGACCAGGAAGACTATGGACTAATTTATGGTGCATGGTTCGCATCTGGAGGGCACACTTCGCTGCTCGGCTAGCAGTAACTTCGAAGGAAAGCAAACGGTGGCTGTACCACTACTAATTTAAATGTAAACGCAAGTCAGAGTTTTCGTTCTATTCTTGTCATTTTGCGATTAGCCTATATGGAATTGACGATGAGAAAGTAATCAAACAGCAAATTGTTTACAACGTGTGCATGTTTTCTGCTGTTGTTGCCAGTTATATTGGAAATGTGAATGCATTCTGTCGCTTCGGATGTCAAAACATGAAAGCGAATGTTCGCATAAAAACATAATGAATGTGTTTGAGAGGATATATACAACAGTTACAATCTGACTATTGGCCTGTTATATACTATTTGTTGCATAACGGTCCAAGTTCAACTACCAACAACATTTTTGCTTGACAACGGTAAAATATGCCCAAACGGCTGCAGAAGAATATTTCAATTCCAGGTGATTAAATCGATAAAAATCAATAAATACAAAAGTAACCATATACAGTCATTGTTGGTAGCCCGTTGTATATAAGTGGAATAAACCCTTCCGGGCTGTCCCGGTTATTAGAAAATAATAGGCTACTTCGGTGGTAGTATGGGGTTACAGAAGAAATCATAGGACAGATGGACCGACGACAACGTCGCTTTTTCATACATCAGTGGGCTAATTTGCCTAATCTTCGCGGGACTTTAGACCGCGGTGGAAACGCAGACAACCATGGGCTGAAGGAACCTTTTAGTTCCTTGAAAAGTATTTCCTGGGACTGAAAGTTCCGGGTAATTTTGGTGGAAACGCGGCTTAAGTGAGCAAATTTCCAAGTTCCATTCAGAACTATGAATTTACCCTTGCCAAATTATACTATTTTGGATATTTCCTCATACAGAACTTATTACTCTCCAGGGACCAATTTTTTTCTGAGCCCCACAGAAGAAGATACCAGGTTAATTTCCATTCATCCCTTCAAGTTTAGGCATCCAGTGTGCATCTGGGGCCAGGAGGCCCATAGTTAAACAGGGCAGCCTCTACAAACTGGCTTAATGCACCAATGACTAGCTCCCAAAGGAATACATGGAACTGGAAAGCGGAAATTGTCTCCAGTTCTTAATTAAACAATAGGCGTGCTACGTGGGTCCACAATCATGCCGAACAAGAATCAGGTGCTCTTTGAAATAGGCTAGCAATAAACGGGTTTAAGTTCCTTTCCTTTGTAGAAAAACACATTAAGAGTAGGCTACTGTAGGAAAACTTAAAGGCTGTCCAAGGCACACTGTTCTGTTGGAAAAAAAATTTTTATTTTTTTTTATTTTAAAAAGCCTTTATTGTAAATCCATGGCTTGGCAAAGATAAAAAACACAAACCGACCAATGCATTTCAGCTCAAAGGAGCCGTCGTCAGGGTACACAAGCTGTCTCCAGTTCTTATTTATTTTGATGACACAAACGCAGCGGTAGGTCATTAACCCAACCTCACAGTGGTCTTTCTTAAGGTAGGCTGTTTATGATAGCCATTGATAGATCACTCAGCTATGTCAATGGTTCTTTGTATTCACATAGGCTAATTGACCAGTAATGCATGTTAATTAAAATAGTAATTGTAAAAAGTAACTGTAATATTATAACTCAATTTTAAACAGTATCTAATTACAATACTCTGTTACCCAGTTAAGTAATAATATTGTATACATTACATGACGCGCCAACATCTCCAACATTGTCTAAGACACTCATGGCTGTGAAATGTAAACACTGTAACTATTAGTTCTCCCCAGATGTGTTCATTTCATAAATGAGTCAGCTCATTCTAAAATACCCATGCTGTTTGACCACATAGGATGTTATAGACCAAAAGAAGCATACCTCATGCATGATATTATTGAGAAGGTGATGCCAAGAATGTATGTGCCAGAAAATAAAGGTATCACTTCTTCAGAATTTTTCTCAAACTCCTCCTGTAGAGATTTTGACGTAAAATAAAACACCTATAAAGACAAAAAAAACAAGCACTGTTATAACATGTGAAATCTATATATGTTAGACAATAGAAATTAAATTAGGTGACCTTGGGTGAGAAGAAAATTGTTATTTTTACTTCATTAACACTGAACATATCAGCAAGCCATGGCCAAATCACAAAGGTTTCATGAGTGTGTGGCTCAAGCGCATCTCTAGCCTTTGCGCTGACCAAGACAATATTTCAGACACTGGTTTAGTGCACAACCCCGCAGTCCCCGCTGTGACCCCCCCCCAGTCTGATTTAAAAATGAATACGTTATTTTTTATGTGACTGAACTAGGCAAGATTTGAACAGACCACATCTCAACCATCTTCAGTAACCTATAGGTTATTGGCTATAACCTATAAGCCAATAACCTACGTTATTGTGGAGCTTCCTACCTCTTGATCACGCTACTGTCAAATGATGTCTAGTTCAACCTAAGTAGAATCTAACTCTCAGGGGCAGATCAATGTGAAATGTATCACGGTCAAAGCATATAGCGGCGAAGGCAGTGACTTTCGTTTACTAACCAGCTTGGCCCACTTTTTAAATTAAGAGAAAATATCTGAGTAGAGCTCAAAAAGACTACAAAAACTAAATTCAGAGCTGAATAAATCGAAGCTACCAAAAATATTATCACTTACTAAATCAGGTCGGGGACTTAGTAATAGGCTACTTGGCTTATTTCTCAAGATGATGAGTAAAAAGTCACTCAGTGTTGCCCAAAGCAACACTGAGTGAACAAGTTAAAGCCTGAACAAGTTAACAAGTTAAAGCTAAAATCATTATTCCGACCAGGAAAAGTCAGGGAAGCTTCCACACAGACTTACAAAGTCAGGTTGCAGATATCTCCACTCCAGCAGGTTTTCTCATTAATTTCTTTCCATAACACACTGAGGTCAGAAATTAAGGAGAAACTAAGACAGGCTCAATTAAATATCTTTCTGTATTTAAAACACCACTCCCTTCTGCCCAGTTGTCCTGATGTTTCCTGGGCATTTAAGCTTTTTTAACCATTCCTGTGACTGTGGCTTCTGCAAAGAGAGCGTTTTTAAAACAGAAACTAATCAAGAACTAGGCTATACCTTACAAGCATTTCTCAAGACAGACAGTCAAAGTTGTCAGTACTCAGTAGGCTATCAAAAAGAGTCAGGCCAGCAAGCTGGATCTACATGCCATGGCTAAAACATTGCAAGGCGATGCAACCACTTAGACTTTAAGTAAAGACAAGTAGCAAGATAGGAGGACTGGGTTACAGGAATCTCTCTATTGTGTGAAAGTGCCAAATGTAAAGTAAAACACATCATGCTATTCCTGTGTCTTTTCTCAGATTTAGTCAAAATATCACTGGAATCATGTAATCACTGGAAATATGTGCACCACTCATGCTACTACTTACCTCCATATCACTGATCGTCAATCTGCTGGAGAAGAATTTTCGGAATTGATCCAGCCATAGATCAGATCTTGTTTTGTTGTCTTGTTGTATGTAGTAATAAAGTCTAATTGCTAAAACACTGTCACTCTTATTGATTCCACCAAATTGTGAGGTTAGATTAAGTCCAGGAAACTTAATTTCTTCTGAGGACTTTACACAAATGTCTTTGAATGTAAACTGCTCTTGTCCATCCTTCACAGCAATATTGATGACTTGTTTATCCAAATTGTTAATTCTCTCAAATGCCCCAGTTTCTAATTCTGCATTTGACAGAACATTTGATTTAAAAACTGCTATTAGAGATGCATATGTGCCATCGGTATAGAGCCTCTGACTAGAAAACATTGTATCATTTTGAGGAAAGTTTTCCTTGACAAAATCTCTTTCGCGCTTGGCGGGTCCATTCACTGGTGTATATTGCTCCTCGATGTCATTTGTCTCTCTTTCTTTTAGAAAGTAAAATCCCCCTCCTAAGCCAGCAGAGAGAAGCAGAGGAATTATGAGAAACCAGAAGGGGTGGTTGCCCACAATACGTCCAAATTTCTCAAATAACCTGGATAGAGGTTTTTCAATGCAGTCTGTTTTGCAGCAAGTCATAGTGTCTGCTCTGAAATGTGCTCTTTTGTTCTTCGAAATAATCTAAGATGTCAACAAGCATTCAAGTTGCCAAGAAGGATATTCGTATGACTAGCTTAGTGTATTTATATGTCCTGTAGTTTGAGTTGGTTGCTCACGGAAATATCTCTTCTTTCAAAGTGCTATTTTCTGTGAGTAATCAGCATTTCCTTCTCATAAGGAAGTCTATTTCAAAGTTATTGAGCAACTCAAGGGGAAAGTCTTTACGTAGACTCCGCATTGGCCTTTGGATCGTACATCAACGTTGCCGCGATATTGGAGCAGGCAAGACTGGCCTGTAAACAAATACAAGTAAACGGGGGAGCTGCGGTTTTTCTGGATAAAAATCACTATAACGTTTACATTTCTCAACCGATTTCAATGAGTCGTTTTTATATTCAAGGGTTTATGATCTACATGGAGGAGCAAATTTTTTATTTAATTTTTTCAAAACTTTTTTTCTACTCCAGGTAGATCATAAACCCTTGAACATGCCGGGGGTGTGCCGCCACCTCGAATGGAGGCGGTGTCGGGTACAGTGGCTTCACCATCAGTTAGCGCTGTATTAGCTAGCAAAAGATCATTTTAACTAGCTAGCCATCGTCTTTCTCTAAAATTCAAATAAGTTTTTATTGGCATACATATTGCCAAAGCATGAGTACAATAAACATATGAACATAATACAAGTATTTTGTGTCTGTCATTCTTACGTTTATCAAACACTGAGGGAAGATTGTTAAATGAAATGTTCGTTACCTTTAACCTTTTTTACCTCTAGTGTAGTGCGTGCAAAAACGGGAGGGACAGAAAGGGGGAAAGAGAGAGAGTGTGTGTGTGTGTGTGTGTGCGCGCGCGCGAAAACTGGAGGAACAGATTTAATCGTCAATTTAATGCCAATAATCATTGGGGTGGAGACTTATGCTAATGTATTCACTGCTATGATTTGTCACTTTAAATATGAAGCCCATACACTTCCTATGCCTTCTAACGGCAATGTTCTTGTTAGCTAAGGGGCGATATGGAGACACAAGTTGTGAGTAGCCTACCGGAGACAATGCAGTGTCATTAAATGTTTATTAATATATGTAATTAAAGCCCCATTCAGATCAGATTTAGTGGGTAATACCTGGGTTAATGGAATGCCCATTGTTCTCTTGAAACCCAGCAAGGTGGGTATTTAGTGGGTTCACACACTGGAGCTGGGTTGTTTACGATTCTATCGTCATTGCTAGGGCAACGGCTCTTACACCGGGCACCCACCGCACGCGTCGCGTAAGCAGCACGGCGAAGCAGCACGACACGGCGCGTAGCGTGTCTCCACTGGTTCCGTTTGTGTCGCGCAAAGGCTTGCTTAAAGCTCCATATTCCTAGTAGCTCTCACAGTCTGCAGTGGGATTACATCGTGTATTTCACGTTTGTTCACGACTGTTGATTATGGGTTAAGTGAATACTTTGGTGAGAGACCTTTTTCAGTTTGTTAATTTGGTAATATTTCGTTAACTCGTAAATACGTGAGAAAGTAAACACTTTCAATAATTACCATAAACTTAAATCGCAACGTAGCCTGCATAACAATCAAACTGTATTAATTTATTTGCTTGGTTAACAAGCGTGCCAATTTCATGAAGAATATGTAATGATCATAATAATAATAATAATAATAAATAATCCGTAATCAACCATTGGGAATTTCCGTGTTGTCTTGTCATTCACGTCAAAACATTTATAGGATCAGATTTAGTAAAATCAGCTAATCATGAAAAAGACAGTAACAGTTTAATCTTGAAGGGATATGAACACCACAACGCCATGAACACCGGAAGCTTTGAAGTACAAGTGCAATAAAGGCTTGCTTACAACTTCATTTATAAAATAGGTGCATTTTCATCGGCAAGACCACTAAATAATCTGATTTTTTTAAAGCTCTGTGGATTATCTGATTTTTATTAACAAGCCCTTTTTGAAAGCACGGCGAACGAAGACATCGGAGAAGTCAAATAGGCTGAGCAATGGTTAGTTAAACTACCTTCCAACACTCGAGCTAACAAACCGCTGCTCGGTGCATTCACTTCTACGTCATTCAATAGGCTACGTCTTTCTGTGGTGTATTTTCAAATTTACCCCACCCCCTCCGCTAGTTAGTTAGCTAACATTGTTAGCGACGTTGACAACGTTAGCTAGCATCAGCCAGCTCAGATAACGTTATTTATAACTAGCCAGGGCTGCGTTTCCGAGTTTCGATGTACCTTAACGTTTTACGAAGGTTTCTAAGGTATACCTTTAAAAGGGAAACCGGTTTTTACGAGTGTTTCCCAGACTACACCTTAACAGTTCCCTTAAGAGATACTTCCAAAGGTACGTCGTAAGTTGGAGCTGGCCTTCACTGTGGTGCTGAAAAGTTTATCAATCGGTGCCAAGCGAATGACGTTTTAATATAACAAGTGTTGTCATAATCATTTTACATCAATCTAATATTGCAGAAGACGAAGCTATGCCTACTAAAGATCATCTGCTAATTTCTTTAAGAGTCAAGACGAGACCTTGTGATAGTTTCAATAAATATAGGCTACAAAAGATAAAATAAAGACCATCAATCGGGACATATAAGGCATAGTCTGGGACTTCTTGGAAGCCCAGGAAAAAGGATATAGGCTACATATGGGTGAATTATTTTTGTTCTTATTGAAACAAAAGTCTAATGTTAATTTGTTTTTATCACACAATATATAGGCAACTGTAGCAGCATATCAGCTGATTCCCACAGACTTTTCTCTGCAGTGCAAAAATGATCGTAGATGAAAGGCCAAAGCGCGTCTGTGGAAATTGATCATGATTAATTCTATACTGGGTATGCCTTATGAATAGGCCTACCTGTTAAATTGATATGTTCATCCACCTTGATTTGCTGTTAGATGATCTTAAGTTTAACCAAGAATATCATTATTGGGTTGTTTACCGAAAATCGTAAAAGAAAGAAATGTTCTGTAATGTTGATATTTACCCAGTGCTATTTTGTTTTATATAGGAGGTGTGAGCTAAAGGAAGGGGATGTAGATCATTTAGCTATGTTTGTTCATTATGAGCCACCATACCTTTATATGCATGTATGGCTAGGCCAATCAACGTGCTCTAGTTCCCTCTAGTTTGGTCATGCAAGTACACTCACTTGCTCACAAGTGGCTTTGCTCACACTGGTTTTATATTCTTAATAAACCAGCGGTTTGTTCCAAGTCAGTGTGATCATTGACTCACACACAAACAAATTAATTTCTACAGGGTATGCAGTCAGAAACGCCATATCCTCAGTTAGCTCCACTACGTATTTAAAAAACTTTTTTTTCACAAATTGGATTAGTATTATGGATAGGCCCTATACTTAATTACCATCATGATGGGAATAGACAGGTGAAACGACAACATTCTCATGACGTGCTATGCACAGAAACGTTGCATGCAGATGTGCTACTAAATTCTCACTGTAGTACAACTGTCGATTTGAAAAGCAAAATGTTGGCATAAGGCTAAAACTGTGACAGGATGAGCGGATCGCATCGCTAAGGGACAGCTTACGAGTGCCTCAGACCACCCTTTTAAAGGTATACCTTTCAGAAGGTGTACCATAGCTAAGGAGGCACTGGGAAACCGCTCGAGACCTAAAGGAAGACCTTAAGGTATACCTTACGACGCACGTAGCGCTAAAGAGACTCTGGGAAACGCAGCCCAGGTCTATTGCAAATGATTGCAAGCTAGCTAAAAATGTTAGCGGTTGCTAACTTGCTAGCTAGCTAATAATGTTAGTGATTGCTAATGCTAACTAACGTTAGCTGTCAAGACGTTACAGCCGTTGCCCTAGCAATGACAACAGAATTGTAAACAACCAAGCTCCAGTGTGTGAATGGTACCGACCCACTAAATACCCACCTTGCTGGGTTTCAAGAGAACAATGGGCATTCCATTAACTCAGGTATTACCCACTAAATCTGATCTGAATTGGGCTTTAATTACATATATTAATAAACATTTAATGACACTGCATTGTCTCCGGTAGACTACTCACAATTTGTGCCTCCATATTGTGGCAGTTTCGCGAGGAAGCAGAGACGGAGACGGGCTTGGCTGTTTTCGAATCGCTCCCGGGGAGCTTCGCTTTATTTGTGACATCTCTTCCAAACAGCAATTCGTAGACTGACCATCATAGCTGGGCGAAGTCTGCTTTTATCAAAACCCCGGGTCGCCGTGATTGGCTACCAAGGCACAGTAGACAAACTAATCACGCAACCTTAATGTCACACCACACAAAGGTCGGATAAGTTTGCATACAGCGGGAAACAGCAGCGCGAGACACACGCAAAACAGGGGAGACAGGCAGGGAATACAACACAGCAGTAGTGGCTAGGTGGCTAATGACAGAAACATGACGGTGCAAATCATAAACCCGAGGGGCTGCTAGCGCTACATAAGCGATTCCTAGCAGGCTACACACATTTAAAACGACATAACGAGTATTTACACGATCGCTGAGCGGGACAAGTTAACCGCTAACAAGTTAACACGATTATTTACATTATACACAGGCAAGATCGTCACACAGCCCCCATCTAAAGGGTCGCTAGTCTCCGACGACCCACAATTTCTAAGCGATTTACCTAGTAGTCAACTAAATAATTTGGTAGCCGTCGCTTCCGAGTGGGTCGACCCGTGGTAGGCTGTGCCATTTCCTCCGCTGCCGGTGGTGTAGAGGGGACAGGGCTGCTACCTTCTTGTCCACCAGCTGCGTCTTCAGTGGCGAGTGGTTGGTAAGGCGTGAGTCGGTCTTGGTGGAGCACCACCAGGCGCCCTCGATTTGGCATGCGCATGTGATACGTCACCTCACTCAGCCGCTCCAAGGTCTCGCCAGGCCCGCACCAATGCGACTGCAGCTTAGGGGACAGGCCCTTCTTGCGCACTGGGCAGTGGACCCACACTTTATCACCTGGCTTGAAGGCCTGCCCCTTGCAGTGCTGGTCGTAAGCGCGCTTCTGTCGCAATCCCGCAGTGTCCTGAGCCTGGCGAGAGAAGTCGTGTGCCACTCGCAGTCGTTCCAGCAGCTGACGGAAGTAGCATGCCTCTGTACGGGCTGGTTCCCTGTGTTCGGGCGGGGCCCTGAACACCAAGTCCACAGGCGTCCGGAGCTCCCGCCCGAACATCAGGGCGGCGGGCGTGCAGAGGTTGGACTCCTGTACGGTAGTTCTGTAAGACCACAGGACTAGGGGCAGGTGGCGGTCCCAGTCTTGTTGGTGCTGGCTGGCGAGGATGGCGAATTGTGCAGTCAGGGTCTTGTTGAAGCGTTCAACCAGTCCGTCGCTCTGGGGGTGAAGTAGAGTTGTGCGGGTCTTGGCTACTCCAAGCCGACTGCAGACCTCAGCCAGCACCCGCGATTCAAAATTTCACCCCTGGACGCTGTGGAGTTGGGCGGGGAGCCTGAAACGGGCAAACATCTCCTCGACCAGCTTCCCCGCTGTTGTTGCAGCACTTTGGTCCGGCACCGCGTACGCCTTGGGCCATTTCGTAAAGTAGTCCATAGCCACAAGAACGTAGCGGTTACCGGCCTCAGTGACAGGGAAGGGGCCGAGGACGTCCACCCCCACTTGCTCCATCGGGGCCCCCACCACGTAGCATTGCAGAAGGGCGTGGGAGCGCTTGGTAGGCCCCTTGCATGCCGTACAGGAGTCACAGCAGTGGACGTGCAGCTCCACGTCCCGGCGGCACCCAGGCCAGTAAAAGCGCCCCCTCAATTGTCGCAAGGTCTTGCTGTTCCCGAAATGGCCCGCCCCCACCGAGCCATGCACCAAACCAAGGACTTGGGGGCGGAGCGCTCGGGGAACGAGGAGTTGGAGGAAGTTGCTTCCAAGCCCGGGTGCCTGCCACCTCCGATACAGCAGCCCGTCCCGCAGCTCAAGGTTCCTCCTTTGCCCGTAGTAGGTCTTGAGCTCGGGCCCCTCAGCCGAGACCTCAGCCCATTGCAGCGGTGTTTCTGCCTCCAGCTAGCCTCTCGCCTTTCTTAGCGTGCTGTCGGCCTCCTGGCTTTCCCGCAGCTGCTCTTGCGACACTGGCAGCCACCCCGCCTCACTGATGTTAGCAGTAGCCACCGGGAACAGTGGGACAAGGCGTCAGCGTTGGTGTGGTGCTGCCCCGCCCTGTGCTCGATCTGGAAATCGCACTCTTGTAGCTCTTCTAGCCACCGTACGACTTGGCCCTCCGGGTGCTTGAAATTTAGGAGCCAGGTGAGCGAAGCGTGGTCAGTGCGGAGGCGGAAGTGGCTACCTTGGAGATAGGGTCGGAAGTGCCTCAGTGCCTTGACTACGGCCAGCAGCTCTCGGCGGGTCACGCAGTAGTTCCGCTCTGCCCGGCTCAGGGCACCGCTGTAGTAGGCGACAGCTCTCTCTCCGTCGCTGTCCTCCTGAGAGAGGACGGCTCCCACCCCCACGTTACTGGCGTCGGTGTCGACAATGAATGGGCGGTGCACATCGGGATACGCCAGTACGGGGGCCTCCGTGAGAGCCGTTCTGAGCCGGGCAAAGGCTTCTGCGCATGCAGTGGTCCAGATGAACGGCTGGTACTTGTCGGTGAGGCGATGGAGGGGACTGGCAATGGAGGCGAAACCCCGCACGAACCGCCGATAGTAGCTCGCCAACCCCAGGAAGCTGCGCAGCTCGCCTACATTTGCTGGGGTCGGCCAATCCCGCACAGCAGTCACCTTAGCTGGGTCGGTGGCTACCCCTCGCTCACTCACAACGTGCCCCAGGAAGGCCGTCTCCCTCCGGAGCAGCTGGCACTTCCGGGGATTCAACCGTAGCCCAGCCCGGCGAATCGCCGCGAGCACGTTGTGGAGGTTAGCGAGGGCGTGCTCGAAGCTACTGGCATGTACTAGGAGGTCGTCCAGGTACACTACGCAGCAGCTTCGGGGGACGGCCGACAGCACCCTTTCCATCAGCCGCTCGAACGTGGCAGGGGCATTGCACAGTCCGAACGGCATCACGCGGAACTGCCACAACCCTTGCCCGATGGTGAAGGCGGTCTTAGGCTTCGCATCCTCCGCCATTTTGACCTGCCAGTAGCCACTCCGGAGGTCCAGCGAGCAGAACCAACTGGACCCCGCGATGTGGTCTAGCGCCTCGTCGATGCGGGGGAGAGGGTAGGCATCTTTGCGCGTTACGGCGTTGAGGCGCCGATAGTCCACGCAAAAACGCCACTCTCCGTTCTTCTTCCGCACTAGGACAGCAGGGGCCGCCCACGGGCTGTTGGAGGGCTCAATGACGCCTGCAGCGGCCATCTCTCTAACCTTCTCCTCTGCCCCCAGCCGCTTTGCTAGTGACAACCGGTGAGGGCGCAGACGAACCGGTGCAGCGTCACCAGTGTCAATGGCGTGCTGCACTAGCTCGGTCTGCGTGCATTCCTCATCGCGGGCAGCGAAGAGGTCTGCATTGTCCTTCAGCAAGCGTTCAAGCTGTTGGCATTGGTGAGGGTTGAGGCCGCTGCAGCTGCGTCGCCACAGCTCGCGGACAGCACTCACCGTCTCGACAGAGGGGGGCGCAGGTTGTGACAGTGGGGCAGGCGAGCCACGCTCTGTGTTGGTTAGCTGGGGCGGCGGCTGGTGAGGGTGGGCTGAGGCTGGCGGCGGCTGGTGAGGGTGGGCTGAGGCTGCTCGGCGACGGGTCCTCCTGGACCTGCGTTTCCTCTTGGGGGTGGCGTGGAGGGCGAGGGTGGTGGCACCGATGGAGAGCCTGGCGTTGGCGATGTCAACCGTGGTACCCCAGTGGACCAGCAGATCCAGGCCAATTATGCACACGTCGCTGATGTCGGCCAGCCAAAACTCGTGCGTCACCACTTCTCGGTTTCCGACCTCCACGCTCACCATCTTCTTGCCCCGCATGTCGAGCCTCTGCCCCGTCACTGACTGCAGTTCAGTGGTTGTTGGGGACCAGGCAGTGTTGGGGAGCGTTCCTGGTCGCACCAGAGAGATGGTGGCCCCTGTGTCGACCAGTGGCCAGCAGGATTGCCCATCCAGCCTACAATGCAGGTATAGCCCGCCCGCCTCCCCCAGTCGGCCCACTCGCTGTTGGATGGTTTGCTCTTCTGCCCTCAGAAGGGCAGGCTGCTCTCCTGCCCTGAAAAGGGCGGGCTGGAATTTAATTTTGGCTCTCGTAATGGAAGGACTTTGCTCGGTTCCTGCCTTCACAAAGGCAGATGGAATATTTGCTTTCGCGAGTGGGACCGAGCTGGTTTCAGGCGCAGCAGGCTGCTCCTGATTGAGGATGGGTTCTTGGGACAGCGGTTTCCTCACAGCGCCGCCCCCTCGTCGTTTCCCGCCGGCTGTGGCGATCTGGGCTTGGGCGCTGGTGCTGGGCAGTTGTGGGCCAGGTGCTCTGGCTCATCGCAGCGATAGCAGCGGCCGCATCGTGCTGGTGGTGGGCGCTGTCGCCGCTGTTGTGGGGGTGAGCGTGCCCAGCGGACTTCTTCCTCCTCCTCCTCCTCATAGCAGTCGCTTTCGCGGACTCGAGGGACAGGTAGCCCTGCCGTGCGTGGAGCCGCACATCCGCAGCCACGGTCCCCCAGCTCTCTTTTCCTTCACGGCGGCAGTTGTTCAGCTTCTCCCGGCTGCTCTGCATCGACCGCCTCTGGCCGAAACGCCTTGCCAAGGCCGTCGTCAGTGCCTTGAGATCACCCTGTTCGGCAGCATCGAGGTCTAGCAGGACCTGCAGCACTGGGCCCTCCAGGGCGAGTGCTAGGTGTGTCGCCGTCTGGCTCTCGCTCCAGCCACAGTGACGGGCAGCCAGCTGCAGCTGGACTAGGTACGTCTCCCACTGCGCTGCTCCACTGAACCGGGCTAGCTTCGGCTGTGTGCTAGCTGGCATGCTAGCTGGTGTGCTGGTTGTCATGCTAGCGCTAGCTGGCATGCTAGCGCTGGCTGGCGTGCTAGCGCTAGCTTCCCTCGGGCGCGTAGGTCGAACAGCACTGGCTCCGTCTGGTTGTCTGGGGGCCCTCTCTCGTTGCGCCACCGAGCTCTGCAGGTCGGCGCCCGTCGCCATCTCTGCTGCCTCGGTCTTCCGCCGCCTCGGTACCCCCAGTCTCTCTTCCAGCTCTCGGATCACCTTCTCCACTTCAGCTAGCTGAATCCCACTTCCGGACACCAATGTGGCGGTTTCGCGAGGAAGCAGAGACGGAGACGGGCTTGGCTGTTTTCGAATCGCTCCCGGGGAGCTTCGCTTTATTTGTGACATCTCTTCCAAACAGCAATTTGTAGACTGACCATCATAGCTGGGCGAAGCTTGCTTTTATCAAAACCCCGAGTCGCCGTGATTGGCTACCAAGGCACAGTAGACAAACCAATCACGCAACCTTAACGTCACACTACACAAAGGTCGAATAAGTTTGCATACAGCGGGAAACAGCAGCGCAAGACACACGCAAAACAGGGGAGACAGGCAGGGAATACAACACAGCAGTAGTGGCTAGGTGGCTAATGACAGAAACATGATGGTGCAAATCATAAACCCGAGGGGCTGCTAGCGCTACGTAAGCGATTCCGCCACAATATCGTCCCTTAGCTAGCAAGAACGTTGCTGTTAGAAGGCATAGGAAGTTTATGGGCTTTGTATTTAAAGTGACCAATCACACCAGTGAATACGTTAGCATAAGTCTCCACCCCATCTCCGCCCCCACACTGACCAAAATCAATTCTACTCCGCGCAAGGAGTGGCTGTTCGCGAGCCAGGAGAAATATTTTGTGAGCGAGTAGAACCAGCTCGCTTGCGGCTCATTGTTTTACTCTCCGTGTTGAAATTTGCGTGCGTGAAAGTGGTTTTGTGCTCGCGCAGTGAATATCTGCTCGCATGGCTGCTTGTTTTACTCGCGCAGTGAATATATGCTCGCGCTGATTATTGGCATTAAATTGACGCCATAGACAGAGAGGGAGAGAGAGAATGTGTGTGGGTGTGTGTATGACCAGATTTCTGAAATGAAAACCAGGGACATTTCCAGTTCGGTGGTCAATATATCAATAAAATATCCAATGTTATTGTCTATGAAATAAAAAAGGGAGACAATTCCGGTTTCATGTATTTTATTTTTCCTAGCATACCAGGCAGTCAAGGGATCAGCCCCACCATACCTCCACAAGATATTCAAACCCTACATGCCAGCCAGATCCCTCTGTTCTGCTACCGCAGGATGCCTAGCACCTCCCCCTCTTTGCACCTGCACTTCCAGAACACGTCTCCTGTCTGTTCTGGCCCCACGATGGTGGAATGACCTCCCTGTAGAGGTCAGAACAGCTGAGACACTGACCCATTTCAAACGACGACTGAAGACTCACCTCTTCAGGCTGCACCTCTCCTCATCCCTCCTTTCCCCCCTGTAAATGACTAAGCTTAGGGTTGTAACTAGGCAGCTGTTTCGTAGGTGACTTAGGTGCATTAACTGTCTTAACGACTACTTGTATTTTTTCCATAGATTGCGTTGTTGCCGTTCTCGTTGTTAGTGTTAATCAGTTTAACCATCAGGGTCCAAGTTGAACTATGCGGTTGTTCCCTGCACTTGGACCGGTACTTCTCTCTAGGGGTTTCGTCATACTTGTTCCTGGTTATGGTTATACATTTTGTTGTACGTCGCTCTGGATAAGAGCGTCTGCCAAATGCCTGTAATGTAATGTAATTTTGACCATGGTAACTGTTGTACTGTAATAAACTATGGTGCAGGCCGACTGATAAAACTGGGTACTTTGTAAACCGTGTCAGAAAATCATAGTTTACAGTACCATGGTGAGTGAAGCTATGGTAAACTATGGAACACACAATAAAGAAAATGGTCAAACTACAATGGTTCAATACAGTGTATTTAATTACAAGAGAAGAGAAACAAGCAACACTACAGAGTTTTCCACAGCAGTTTTCTCTAAAGCTAGCGCGAGAAAGTAGTTAGTATAAGAAGAAAAGTGATATGAAGCTGCTATAGCGAGCAGCCCCCTCTGTTGGCCAAAACAAGCACAACGCAATTGAGACGTCAACCAGTAGGCTCTGCTGCCCGGTCTTTCTTGCCACGTAAAATATTATTTCACTTTGCGGTCTGTTTTTAACGCTGGAAAACGGGGACGTCTGGTCACCCTAGTGTGTGTGTGTGTGTGTGTGTGTGTGTGTGTATTTATATAAGAGTGCCTTTTACCGTGTGCTATCCACAGCCTGTGACGATTTCATCACACATTGTAACATTAGCAGAAACTGAAACTATTATTATACTATGAGACTATTAGGGAAGATCACTATGTGTGACAAAATCCTGGCTTCTTACTGTATATTCCATCCATCTCATTAACATGGCTGCATAGTCAGCAATGAGAAATAGAGACATGACAAATGGAAAAATACAGTAAAATTAATTTGCCATAAATATAGCAAATGTTAATAAAAGCTGTATAAAAATATTTTTTTTAACTTGAAGGCGCTAATTTACATTTAGATGGCCATTATGTAATTGGTGGCAATTTTGTTTGGTGCATCATTATAAAAATTAATTGCCACTTATTCACAGCTGATAGCTTTGTTATGTTTGCAACTGCAGAGGCTTCAGAGACAAGAAGAGGATTTCAACTGAGCTACAGGCTGTGGAGCACAGTCATTGTGAATACAGAGACCCTGCAATATGTAAAGGTGCAGTTTTTGTAGTTATGAAGTTCCTGTAGTGTTTTAGTTCTATAGAGGGTATGCATTGACGTCACTTTCCCAACGGAATACGCCCCCTCAGTCAGACTGAGTGGCAAAACATGCTGCGACATGGCTGTCTTTAGTAGAGGAAACTGCAAAACTGGGAGTAAAACAAACGATTATCTGCTTAAATTAAAGGCTGTTGGACTCGACAGTGATCCTTACAATTTACCAAAGAACTAGTGGTCCATGGACATTCAACAAGAAGTCGGTGCTATCTTCTCACAGACTGCCGAAAGCTAAAGAAAAGAGAAGCAAATTCATCATTGCAATTCGCAGAAACAACTCGAATCCAGGCACCGAAACGTGGATTTGCGGTTATTTTGTGTCAGGTATGATGGATTTTTGGGTAAAATCATACCTTAATAATTCATATGCTTGGCTAGCTAACACTATCTAACCATCCCCTCTTTGTTTGTAGAACACAAGGCTTATCATCATGGATGTTTTTAAATAAATGCTGACAAAAACTTTACAGTTACACAGAATATAAATGAAAGATGCTAAATATTTAATTGATGAGTAGTCAATACAGTACATAACTTAAGGTATGATTTTACCCAAAAATCCAACATACCTGACACAAAATGACAACCGCAAATCCACGTTTCGGTGCCTGGATTCCAGTTGTTTCTGCGAATTGCAGCGATCCATTTGCTTCTCTTTTGTTTAGCTTTCGGCAGTCTGTAAAAAGATAGCTCCGATTTCTTGTTGAATCTATTTATACAGTCAATCGCACAACAGCTCTTTCCCATTTTAGATGTGTTTTTTGTGTTTTTGCGGCATTCGAGCTAAGCGCTAACGTTGCCACTCAGTAGTCTTTCTGCCACTCAGTAGGTGTAACCGCAGTGCCTTCCACTTACTGTGACATCATGTGCATACCCTCTATAGAAAAATGGCCATAGAAGCTCATGGGCTGGACCAAAAACAACCCCATTGGCAAACTGCGCTTTACTAGAGCTATAACCTAGTCACACCTCCAAAGTCCTGACAATGGAATCTCTGCAGAAGACTGCTTCATAGCATGTATCTGTCTTGTACCATTTATCTTTGTTTAATGGACAGCCCCTGACAGTTGCCTGCCAGTATCGGCTGTGCACAGCACTTTAAAATGGTGTGTCTTGACTTAGAAAGATCTATTATGATTCAGAGACTTCTCCAAAGGCTGTATGATAAATTCATTTCAAAACTTTGCATTTAATTCACTAAAAAATGCATTTAAGCCATCAGAATGGTTGGCATTAATTTCAAAATCTCACAATACATAAATGTTGTTGTCGAAGTTTAACTGCATGCACACTGTTAAGGAAGTGAGGATTAAGTAAAATGTTTAATTTTCTGAATCCAGCAGTTTTAAATGCTAAAACCCCCCATTTAATGTCTGATTCTGGCTCTGAATATCAAACAAAAGTGCAGTTAAAACTCACTCATTTATCCAACATGTAAAAGAAATTTATTTTATTTTATTTGTTAATTATCATTAAAGATAGCAATTTTTAATTAAATCGCCAAATTTGTTGATTGGCAGAGCAACCGGTTGGATCAACCTTTATCAAAATGTACAACTCACCACCCAAGATTTATTAAGTTACAATAAGTATGCAATGTCCAATCTAAAGATGAAGGTTGACTACCTTAAAAAAGCTATTCATGTTACAGACATAGACAAGTTACAGCTTCAATAGAAATGAATTAAAGAAAATACCAAACCACAGTTAGCTCAGTTCCTTCCATATCTGTGGTGGGGATAGTGGGGAGACAGAGAGAAAACAGATAGTATTCCTATAGTGACACAGAGCAATTTTCCCATATCAGATTATATTGTCTGTTTGTCAAAGATGATAATCTAAAAACCAGATACCCAACAGCACAATTGTCACTGTGTGCAAGTGCATGAATTCCCTTTCAGAAACATGATCACCAAGGATCAATAAAGGTTCCCAGATTGATTTAAATTATTAAAATATTTTCCAAGATTTTTTAATAGGGATCCCTTGAACCAAAAGACACTGCATACCAGAACATTTTCATAGACTTCACTGCCAATTTGCAGGTACAATGATTCTCACTTGAATGTCTGTCCTAATTTATCGCTCTTTGATGTGGAAAGACTGACAGGTGACAGTTGAAAAATTTCTCTTCAGAAGAATCTAATCAGCTAAAGACTAAAGCCATGCCTAGGCCAGAGATTGAAGTTAGAATTCCGTCAACAGGTTCGGCTGGCTCCCATTAGCATTTCCATGTCTGTTGGGGGGAGCTGCCACTCACAGCCCAAAGCCAAACTGCCCAGGAACACAACAGCTTCTGCATTTCTGTGTTTTACTGTTGTGTATTAGCATTATGTGCATCCATTTTGTGTGACAACCAGGAATTTATTTCAGGGGGTTCAGCTGAGCACAATTACAACCCCCCCCCCCCCCCCCCCCCACACACACAATTTCCAAACCTCCCAGAAAATTCCATCTATCACAATATTACATTTGATTAAAGTGATTTTTTTTTTTTTCAATCTAATTTGCTGCAGAAATTAGGCATCTGTGTGTCTCCTCTGATGTCACTTCAATGTCCCTGTGCTCCAATAGCAAAGTCAATCCAGCTTCCTCTAAATTCTCTTAGGCCTTTCTATGTGGGCTGTAGGGACAAGGAGTGCCTAAAATTCTAAAAGTCTTAGAATTTCCCCAGGGCCGGCCCTAGGATTTTGGTGGCCCTAAACAAGTCTGTCAAGCGGGGAAGGAAGGGGGGGTGTTGCTGGATTCTGTAGCCGTTCCATTTTCAATTTATACCTCTAGTTCCACAATAGTTCCAGTGAATAACGTAAATACAAAAATAACATTATTTACCTTACATAAACATTGGATCGTGTGGCCCCCCCTAGCGGTTGTGGCTCTAAACAACCGCACAGAGCGTTCATGCCATGGGCCGGCCCTGAATTTCCCAATGTCACTGCTGCTTTACACTATATTCAGGTTAATGTTCATGCATGTTCAGTTCATTGGACTATGCCGTGTACACAATGTATATGTTTTTGATGTCTCCCTGTTACAGAAATAATATCTGAATAGGTTTAAGCCTGATTAAAGTGTTCCCATGACCTTGCTGATTTGTATGATAGATGTGCCAAAGGATCTTCTAATATCATGTTACCAGGTCCTGAAAAAAGGCATGACAAAAGGTATGCACATTGATGGATATGCCATGAGACTGCTGATACCTCTCACAATAAGAACACATTTCTTTTTCTTGCGGTGACTGCAGACTTTCCATTAAGCCACAGGTCCACGCTAAAGTAATGGAAACATGCTGGCTTGTGCAATTACCTCTGTCCCGCCAACCATGCTGCCCTCCCTGTCTCTGAGAACAGCTGGCTCCCAGCTCCCCTCAAACTCCCACTCAACACATTCACCTGCCAAAGAGCCTGATTAATCACACTGCAGCACATACACACACACACATGCATGCATCTACACAGGCACATGCGTGCACATACACACACACACACGCTTGCATGTTCACAGGCACACAAACACACATGCATACACACAAACAGACTCACATGTGCATGCATGTACACAGGCACATGCACACACATGAACACACACATACCTCATCTCCTCGCTTATACAGATGCTTGCCAGCACAGCCACACACTTCCCAAATGCACATGCAAATAATCCTGTGTGGCTGTGTTGGTATTTATATTTGCATATCCCACCCAATGCAGCTGTGCTGGTATTTACATATGCATATCCCACCTAATGCAGCTGCATTGGTATTTATATATGCATATCCCACCCAATGCAGCTGTGTTGGTATTTACATATGCATATCCCACCTAATGCAGCTGCATTGGTCTTTATATATGCATATTCCACCCAATGCAGCTGTGTTGGTATTTACATATGCATATCCCACCTATTGCAGCTGCATTGGTATTTATATATGCATATCCCACCCAATGCAGCTGTGTTGGTATTTATGTATGCACATTCCGCCCAATGCTGCTGTGTTGGTATTTACATATGCATATCCCACCCAACGCTGCTGTGTTGGTATTTACATATGCATATCCCACCCAACGCTGCTGTGTTGGTATTTACATATGCACCCAACGCTTCTGTGTTGGTATTTGTAGTTTGCCACACTCTTACACAACTCATCTGTGTTTCACAGTTCACAGTCCCACAGCCCTAAAGGGATGGAACCTTTATTCTTTGCTGTAGCCAGGCTTTATCTGAGTGTGCATGTGCATATACAGTATACTTGTGTGCGTGTGCGATGAGAAATATAAAGGTGATTCCAAATTCATCAGGACCACTCTCGCTAGTCAGTAGATATTTGTAATCTATAAACAGTACTGTATAGCAATGGGTTAACAAGGTCACAATATCTTTTACAACAAAAAAATAATTATAATTAAGGCCTTAATTAAATAATTAATGGCACCTTGAAAAAAATTATTGTTATATTAATTAGTGTTTCTTTTATAAATGTCTTAACAAAATGGGCAATTTATATAGTTTTTTCCCAAATTGGACTCTTAACATGACACTGTTGTTGACACTATGTACTTGCAAGCTAGAATCTACATTCAGACAGTGTACACCCCATCTATCCTGAAACCCTCCCCTAATCTGCAGCCAAGGCAGAGTCACCTGGGATCTCAGAGACGCACCCCAGGCTGCACTAAACTCGTAGAAGGCTCTCAGTCTCTGACAAGACAAATGGATCCCCTAAGATGGGAACCCATCTTCTCCATCACTATGAGCTAAGGCAGTGTATGTGTCTGTGTCTGTGTCAGTGTGTGTGTTGGGGGGAACTCTTGAAATTGAACTCTAGCAGCCTGACATTTTTCATTAGTTGTTGCTAGAATGCTGAGGCTCGCTCACCTGCCGAATACACAAATTATTAAATGTCACGTCTCAATCAACGAAACTTGCATTGACAGCGTTCAAGCAGGGCCTGACATTAACACTCACCACCCGTCAAATGCTGGTACAATTTGGCTGTGGCGTGTTACTCCGCCACTCTTACTAGCCACTTACTAGGTAGAATTTTCTATGAAAAAAGCATTGTGGTTTACAAAAGGCAACTGAAATAATTAACACCATTCAAACTGATACTACATGATACCTCACCTCCAATGAATATTAGGTGCGCACTTTGTGGTCATTGGCCCATCCACTTTGCCCTCTCGCATCTTGCCTCCTCAGTCAAACCGGGAATAGTCTATTCTAGAAAAGAAGGCGAATTTGGCCAAAATCGAACCCCAGCTGTAGATGGCGCCACATACAAATGCGGGTATATGTATTTCCTCTTCAAATTGTTTGTTTAGTGACACTTAACACCAGTGGAGAGCGCAGGTTCAGATTCTGCCTTTGTGATCAGAAAACATGGAAGTTCCAACGATTGCTGCACCGAGCACAGAAAACAGCAATGGCTCGGCAAAGAAGCATAAACTTTGACTGATGGACATCCATGATGTAAAACTAGCTTTAGTTTACTTAGCACTGCAAACAAAGAAAAGAATAAAGTGGCATACGATGCATGAGCCTACACAGGTGTAGTCATTTTCTTACCACCAGCGGGATTTTGCGATTGCAATTTAAAACTTAAGTAAAAGTTTTAAAAAATGAATAAACGTGCATCTGCAGAGCTTCAATGTTGACGTTATTAAATTAATATGAACAATGCTCAATACAATCTGATATAGCCAGTTCAGGCTATAGGCTAGTGATAAAATCAAATTTTTATTTGGATTGCAAAAATGCACACATTTCTTTGCCATTATTTAAAATTGTGGAAAGTCAAAATCCAGAAGAGGGCAGAAACCTGGAAAATGAAATTAAATATAGCCACAAAAAAGTTATGTATGTGGGAAATAAAAACATTAGGCACGATTACTTCATGGGAGGAACAAACTGGAATGTGCTCAATTTGGAAAAGACTTGGGAATACTGGTCGATCAAAGCCTTTCAAGTTCTAGGCACTGTGCTGTAGCAGTAAAACAAGGCCAGCAGGAGGTTGGGATATATAGCCAAAAGTGTTGAGTATAAATCCAAGGAAGTTATACTTATCTTACACAATACATTTGTTAGACCACACTTGGGGAGTATTATGTGCAATTCTGTGGACTGGAGGCTCTGGAAAAGGTTCAAAAAGGAGCCACCAAATTGATTCCAGGTATGAAAAACAAAAGCTATGAGGAAAGACTTAAGATGCTTAATCTAATTAAGCATCTTAAGTCTTTCCTCATGGGTGACTTGATTGAGGATTTTAAATTCATAAAGGGGATCAACAAAGTGAACTACAAGAGATTCTTCAGATTGAGTTCCGTTAGTAGAACAAGGTAACATAAATGGAAATTTGCAGAAGGTAAATTTCGTACAGACATTAAGTCATTAAGATTTTTTTCATGCAGAAAGTATTCAATGTGTGGAATAGCCTGCCAGGTCACATTGTAGAGGTGGAAACTCGGTATTTTCACAACCAGGCTTGATACGGTGTTAGATACTATGTAGCCTGTAGGTAATCAGAGCATTAGGTACAATATAGTGAGGAAAATCATGAGCATTGTTGGGCAGAATGGGCTGTTCTTGTCATTATGTTATGTTATGTTATGTTATGATGTTATGTTATGTTATGTTATGTTATGTTATGTTATGATACAGGAGTATGTCAGTCGGGAATAATGCAAAAAAAAAATTATGTCTATTCTGAGATTTTAAAAAGGCCATCTCAATACCAACGTTGTATCAATAAATTATACCTTAAAAAAGGAATGTCTAGGATTTCTCTGCAATACTGTCACAAAAAACAATCTCAACCAAAAATGGACTTGCACCTGGTGTTTAGCTTGTGCTTATAACATTGCTGTACCTGGTCCGGTTTTAGCAAATGCAGTCATAAGCAACCTGGGAGCTCTCAGAGATGTTCTCTTCCCCTCCCCTGCAGCGGCATAGGCAGCACCTGGATCTCAATGACCTCTTTTGGTATCCAGAGAGAGGTACTCACCTCTTCACTGGCGCGAACTTACAATTTACATGCGCTGTGTCTCAGGGAGAGAATTGATGCTTGGTGCGGTGTGATGTTCAGACAGGTAAACTGAATGCTGGGAGCCATTATGGAAGATGAAAAGGGTGGCATGCACAGACTAACTGTATTCTGGTGAACTTGACATGCAGATCAACTAGTTTAGCTATTTGCCTGTAAATCTGCTCGTTAAGTCTGACGTCACGCGTGACGTTTTGCCATTTCCGGGTTCAAACGCTCCTTCAGATCCCGAATCTGTGAACCTTTTCACGATCACTTCCTTCTTTAGTGAGGCGCCATTGAGGGTTAAAAAGGGTCTAAATTCTTTCAACTCCAATAAAATCAATATGCTACAAAATCCAGCATTCTAAAGCAGTTCAAACAGTAACATTATTCTTTCAATTTTGAATTGTTGTTACGTCCCCTCCCCTTTTCAATGTCCAATTTTTCAATAGATGGCATCGTTGAATCACAGTCAGTTAGGCTACTTCATTTAGGGATGCCAACCATCCCATAAAATACGGAATCGTCCCTTATTCGGACAGTAGAATATGCGTTTCGTATTTAACTCATGGCTACGGGACGCATTTTCATCCGTATCTTTGTAAACAATTCCGTTTGTAGTAACCGCTGTTTTGAATACAATTCAATAGTTAGCTATCTAGCTAGCCGGCATAACAAGCATGCTGTGAGATCATTCTGACCTAAAAAAAACCCAGAATTTTAACATGGCTAGGTGATAAGTGATGGCGAACCTATAATAAAGCTAAGTGGCATTCAAACCCGGTTTCAGAGTGTCTTGGAAAAACGCAATGTCTACACTGCTAGACCGCAACATTTTAGAAAAGCAAGACAGAGCTAGGGAGATTAATTTGATTGAGTTATGGTTTCATGTAGTTTTCTTAAATAATGTAATGGCAAAAATGACCAAAATTGGTGCTAGTTGTATGGTATAAAACAAGAAGGAACTATTTTTTTCTTGATAGAATCGTTGGTTTCATAGAATTAACGACCAGGTTTTTGCTTAACAACGATGCAAATACTAGAACTACCGTTATTTTCCAATTACGGGACAGCCCGTCGTGGTTTATTCCGTACATATAGGCCTAATACAGTGGTAACAACATATGGTAGCAGGTGTACAGTAATGATAAACTGTAATGTAGACAGGTTGTGCACTAATGTATATGCATATGAGAAATGATAAGGACAGGTAAGAACAGGATGTAAACTACCTAATGTTAGCACCCACTGGCACCAGACTTTGTTTTTCTTCATTCATTTAAGAATTGCAACTTAATTATCAACTGCGGCCATTTCCTCTTCTCTTTCTCATCGCAAGGAAAGCGGTAGAATGACAACTGTTTTTTTGGACTCAGATCTATTCAAACAAGGGACATAGCACTGCAGCACGTTGAAAAGACGAGAGCCTCAGCCAACGCAGCAGAGGCTTGGACCCGGAAACGGTATTATCGGAAGGTCTATACGTCACAGCTTAACAAGCGGATGTACCTTATTTCTCTGTCACTGAAACAGTTTTCGGAGTAATAGATACAGTATGCAGGAGTGTTGCATATGCTGGTACATAAATATTACTTTTTCATTTTTTCCTATTCTTTCTATTCATGCAGGTAATGTCTGCTAACCTGACAAATATTCATCTATTCATTCATGGCTGTTCATGACAGTCAGAAAGAATGTATGTTTAATGCGGTGCATTGATCCTACAGAATTACAGTTACTGAAGTTGTAAGTCAATGTCAATTAATTCACCAAATCGATCCATCCCAATAAAAGCCTATAAAATCTAAATAAAATCCCAAAATCTGCTGTTGCACATGAAATGGCTTAGAGATAGACATAATACACTTACGGAATCTGCCCCTATATGTTGTGAAGCTGTAAAGGCATGGGAATATCAGTTTTGATAAGACAGGCATGCACCACCACCTTCAATTCCCACCAGGAAGTCAGTGTCTGTGAACATTGCTCTTCACCTCAGCTGACAACCCTGCCAGCACCACACTGAAGGAACATAATGTCCTGATCGTGACACTCTATTAGAATTCAGTGTGGAGTACAGCACTAGCAGATATTAGCAGAGTGCGGGAAGAGGTTTTCTATATGACCGTTTTCAATCTGTTATAAAATACATATGTCTACCTGTACGTATAGTCCATATTATATCAAGAATGCATTACCAGGGGTTTTTTTTAAAGAAAGTGGACTGTTCTCATCATAATGTCTTCTCAGATTGCGAAGACAAAATTCTAGTAATACTATTACAATAATGAGTGAAGTTGCATTTGTTTTGTTTTGGAAAATGCAAAAAATTACAATCCAAATTCAATTTTAAAAAGAATTGTCTGTGTATTACTGTGCTCTACATTAAGGACCACATGTGTCCACTTGATTAAGCAGACAGACACAAACAAAAAGGATATGCCACTAATGGAGGCTCTGTTTCATACATAGCATGCCATTGCTACAAGAAAATTCCCCCCAACATATATAAAATAAAAAACTGTAAGCTATTCCAAAATAGCTAATTTGGTTGTCCTTTATTTTTTAAAAGAGAAAGCTTGTGATTTGCTCTGTTAACCTACTTTAAAACCTACACATTTCGTTCACCACATACACATTTAGTTTGAACAAAATGTAAAACAGCATCTGTATTTTTGTTCAAACTATTTAAAACAATGAAAATTTCACTGTGCAGCGCTAAACATGACCTGTTTTCACAATTCACAAATGCAGTAGAAATAAGAGAGAATAAAATATGCCAGTGGTGTGCCATGAATGGCAGTGAAAACATTTGACACTTCCCCATCAGTCTCTTCTCCACATATCCTGCTGATCTGATGGAGTGATTGCCTTTTTGGGTGGGAGTCTGAAAAATAATTACTTTTTAAAAGAAAAAACTGATGAGGCAGAAACATTAACCATTTTGCCATAACCCACATTTGCCGATTCCAGAGGTGTAACTTTCCTGCTGAGCATTATATATTGTTCCACAATCATGGTAAAAATGTATTTAAAAAATCAACCTGTTCTCATACAGTTACAGAAAGACATTGTAACGAATGTTAAATATTTTTAATACATATTATTTTGGCACTTGGTCATGTAACGTGTTGTCATCTTTCATAATGCTTATGTAATATAAATAAGAAATAAAACGTTTATCCAGCTTGAGAGGAGACTGTCAGTTTTAAATAACTGCTGTTGAGTCTGAATGGTGTGTGAACAGGTATGTTTAAAGGACACAATGAACTATGGATCCCTGGAGGGAAAGATTATTTAGCATTTTAGCTAATGCCTCAAGTAGTAATTAATGCAACGTAACCATTCAGACTGTCATCACTGACATATTTAGTTTTTCACCAGTTACGGCACTAATTTCTCTCAGTGCTTAACATTTAAGTCAGGGTTAAATATGAACCCAATCCTTTTTCACATTTTTTCCCTCAATTTGATATTCACACTTATAATCTACTTCAAGCTCACATGAAAACAAAGCCAATGATGAGGGGTCAGCAGTGGGTGGCTAAGGCACAAATATATTTAGCCATATACTTCATATTGTCTTTTTGTGGGCCTGTTAAAAAAATACATTTTTGCAATTGATGCAGGGGGGGAGAAGTGGAAGACAATGAAGCTGAAAATGGAAAGAACAGCCTGCATGAACAGCCTGTTCTCCTGGCGGTTAATGAACTTCAGAGCAGTGGTATGAGGCTCGCACGCTGCATGCTCCCGTACTGCTCCAGCTCTGCCTGGCAATTACTGGAGGAGGAACCTCACTGAGATCAATTAATTAGCCAGGTTTTAATGTCACAAGGAGAGATCAGGCTCCATTGCTTTAATAGCTACTTTGCCATTCTTTGAACTGCAGCCAAGGGGAAAGATATGAAATTCAAATAGAATCTGAGTATTTATAAGTGATATGTTTTTATTAGGATTAGCATAGAGGCACGACACTGAAAGATTAAGTATTTCTATTCCTTATGTCAGACACAAGGAATGTCTTAGGTCTTCACACATGGATGTTGATCACAGACCTGTTTGTGGCATTCAAAGACGTTCACACTCCACTTGAGATAAAAATGTAGCCGTTGCAATAGGCCATAAATAAAAAGCAAAATAATTTCACTTAAAATAAGATCCAAACAGCAATCGCTGAATCATTTGCCAGTGTTATGTGTTTATTGTAAATTGCAATCTTGTGGCGTTCCGGCTCCCTACAGGCACGATTTTTCATAACAATAATGAACTAAAGCCTGTGTCTAGGCTATGACTTTCTTATTTGAAATGTAAAGATATTGTTTTGGCTCTGTACTCCAGCACATTGGATTTGAAATAAACCATGTGTTTGCCTTCAGTCTTGTCTTCAGCAAGTGAAACACATGTTCAATTGCATTCAGGATGGGTGACTGACTTGGCCAGTCTAGAATAGTCTACTTTTCGTCCCTGAAAAACTTGGCTGCTTTAGCAGTATGTTTGAGATCATTATCCTGTTGCAAGGTGAAGCACCATCCAGTGAGTTTTGAGGCATTTGTATTTGAGGCATTTAGATCTGAGCAATCATCTCTATACAGTGCAGAATTCATCCTGCTGCTGCTGTCAGTGAGCCAGGTTCATGCCCAAGTCATAATACCACCTCCACCATGTTTCAGAGAATCGAGTGGTGCTTTTGGTCAGCAGTTCCCTTCTTTCTCCACACTTAAGGCATAATAAAGGCAATATGCAATGAAAGTAATATCAATATAAAACACAAATGAAGAAAATTTGCATTTGTGCTAAAAATTTGTATTAGTTCACACCTACATAATTGAGCAGTCTAATGTATCTTTCTTGGAAATTTTATAATCAGCTTGAACATGTATTTCTTTGCGCAGCATATTTCTACATAAAATGATAATATCCATGCAAATAAAACATTTTTTTCTTTTTTTGGTGTGTACACTTTATTTCAAATTACTGATGGCCCCAAAATTGTCATGGTTCTGTATTCCTGTCCATGTTTACTTGTTGGGCCGCCAGATGGCGGCACTTCGGTTTTGTGTCCTGTTTAATTGTATTATTATTTTCAATTATCCAATTAGTGTTTGCTGGTTGTCTCGTTTTCCCTTCCCTCTCTGTGGCCTGATTGTTCATGGTGCCCTCCTGTGTCTCGTCAGTGTCTGTTCTATTTAAGTTTCCCTCTTCCTTGACTCAGGTGCTGGATCCTTGTGGTTATGTCTGGTTGTTTTGTGTGCCCCTACTCAAGTACCTGCTCCATGTGTTCCTGACCATGTTCTGGTTTCCTTGTGTTTTGTATTTTCTGGATTTTCTTTGTTCCTGTGTTGTTTTAAGGTTTCCCTTCGTTTGTTGAAAGTTGCCCTGCGAGGCTTTTTGTTCCCTTTTGTTTCCTTGTGTTAGGAAAGTCTTTTGTTCTCCTCATTTGGAGTTTTGTATTTTTCCCCCCCTCTGCGTTTGGGTCCAAACCCCCCACGCACCCTGACAAAAATGTCATTACCATTGGTCAAGAAGACAGCCATTTCAAATACATTTTTACAGATGAAAATGGCTCAGAAACAACAGAATAATGGGCACAGTTTTAAGAGTACTAAACTTCTTTCGGCACAGTGTTTCCATAATTTGTGCCAGTACTGTACCAGTGGTTTGCATCTTGTGGTGAACCCTCTGAGGTTAAACTGGTGAAGTCCTCTCTTTATGGTAATCTCTGACTCATCTATGCCTACATCCTGGAGAGTGTTTTTGATCTGTCTGACAGTTGAAAATTAGTTTTTCTTCACAACTGAAAGTATTCTGTGGTCATCCACTACGGTGGTTCTCTGTGGTCTACCAGGTCATTTACTATTGCTGAGTTCAACAATGGATACTTACTTCCTAACAATGCATCAAATTAATTTTGACACACCCAATGTTTTGGCTATGTCTCTAATAAATTTATTCTGACTTTTCAGCTTCATGATGGCCTGCTGTACTGGCATTGACACTTACAGTGAGCACAATAATGTTACACATTTTTCTTTCATCAAGTACAAATTACAGCACTTGTTATAAATAATTTGGTTTAGCTTTTTCACGGGTGTTTTGGTTTCAGAAACAGGTGTGTTCAATTGCTTCCTTAGTGCAGGTATAAGAGTGCTTTCAGTATTTAGTTTTGATTCTAGCCTTTTGATTGCCTTTGGAGTCTGTTACTGGCATTTGTCAACATGAGGACCAGTAATGCCAATGAAAGTCAAGGAAGCCAGTCAGAGACATAGGCCGAACCTTAGGATAACCAAAACTAACTGTTTAGAACAACATTAAGAATAAAGAGCCCTGGTGATCTCAAAAATCACAAACAGTCTGGTAAGCCAAGGAAGACCAGGCCTACCAGGCCATTTGTGATTACTGAGCTCAACAGTGGTCCCTTTCTTTTTAATGATGTTCCAAACAGTTGATTTTGGTAAGCTTAAGGCTTGACCTATGTCCCTGTTTTTTTTGTTTGTTTTTTTTTTTGTTTGTTTTTGGCTGGACCGCAACAGCGGGGCCAGCCCTATAAACGCAAATGTCTATGACTGACTGAGTGATGAAGTTACACCATTGGTCGGCCGGTCCAGCCATATACTAGGTTTTGACCTGGTCTTGTTTCATATTTCTCAGCCTCATAATGGGTTCCTTGACTTTCACTGGCACAACTCTGGTCCTTATGCTGACAAATGCCCTAATGGACTACAAAGGCAATCAAAAGTCTAGACTCAAGACTAGATATTGAAAGCTTTCTACTTGTGTACACCTGTGAACCCATTTGTCCCAAACATTATGATGCCCTGAAATGGCAGGGCAATGTATTAAGGGCTGTTATTTCTGCATGGTGATACCAAAATGTATTAAAATACCCTTTAATAAAACCTTAGAATCTGCACTTTAACCGCATATGAATGGTTTAACTACAAATCTAAACTTATGGAGTACTGAGCTAAATAAAGAAAAAAATATGGCGTTGTCCCAAACATTACAACACTTACTGTGTGTGTGTGTGTGTGCGTGTGCGTTTAAATATATATATATATAGGAATATAGGGCTTTTTTTATGTAGACAAGATAGATAACCCATTCCGGGTGGGAAAATACATTTCAATAATATAGTACTGTCCAATATAACCCTTAAATACTGTAAACATGAACCCCTATTTTCAAGGCTCTGAGCGAGAGCTATTTACAATCCAGTGTGTGTGGTTTTGCCTGGCACACAGAAGGAAACCTGCCATCTAGTGGCCATGTAAGATTACAGTTTCTAATGTAGCAGAGACATCCGTTATTTATTGTGGATTAAACCAGGCTCAACAGTAACCTTACAGAAACTCAGCCAGATGATATGGACTCACCATCCAAATGGCTATAATGGTCATCTTCAGAGTGAAAATTCTAAACCCAACCAAATTTAGAAGTTGATTGCTGAGGATACTGTGCTTCCTTCTCAGTAAGTTTCTAGTGAAAAACAACAAGTCTACATTGCCTACACCAAAATATATACGAGGTGTGGCTATTAAATAATGAGACTAATGCTGTAATTCAATTTTAATGTAGAAAATTTCAATTTCAATTACTTTCCCCTTCAATATATTCCCCTTCTGCAACTACACACCACTGCATTCTGGTCCTCCACTGATCAATGCAGTGCAGTAGGTCTTCTTCCATTAGTTGTCTCAGAAGCTCCGTTGTTTTCTTCTTCACTTCTGGAACAGACTCGAAACGGGTTCCCTTGAGTGCAGACTTGATTTTAATAGCCACACGATATCGCAGTACTTGACCACCCTCCCTATTCACCTGATCTAGCACCATTTTTTCTTTTCCCTAAAATCAAGTCTGCACTCAAGGGAACCCATTTCGAGTCTGTTCCAGAAGTGAAGAAGAAAATAACGGAGCGTCTGAGACAACTAACGAAAGAAGACCTACTGCACTGCTTTGATCAGTGGAGGACCAGAATGCAGTGGTGTGTAGTACACCTCGTATATATTTCTTTACTTGATTGAAAAAATAAGTAACCAAATCTAATAAACTTTGCAGAATGATTCCTGTATCATGGCTTCCACTTGATCCACCAGTATACTGACATCAGCCGGGCACACAAGATGAGGACTGTTCCCACTTTCCCTCAGGCACTTCAGCAGGGCATTGTGTGCAAGTGGCCTGGATCTGAATGAGCCGAGACGGTCAAGCTGGTCCAGAGGAGTCCCTGTGGGACACTGCAGCTCGAGGGCCCGGAGAACTGCGGGTGCGAACTTGCCATGGTGCGCGGTGGAGGAGATGACAACCGGACATGTTCTGTCCTGGAGCCGGTCCGCCACCACCTTGGCGACAGCCGTGTGGGGGTCAAGTATGTAGCCTGTGCGCGAGTGCATCTCACGGATGGCTGCCAAACACTCTGCTTCGGAACACCAGCCTGCCAGGATATCACGCTGTATCCTCTCAAGTAAAGCGCCTGGCACTTTGAAATACTGCTCTTTTTCTAAGCTGGAGAACAGGTCCTGAATGAGCTGGCCATCCCGATCCGAAGCATGAAATAGGAATCTTTCGAGGTTGGAGGATTTTAGGATGTCTATGGCAGGAGAGTCGGAGGCCACAAGTGGCCTGCCGCGGAGATCGTACTCGCCTGTGGCAATGAAGTCTGCCACTACATTGTTGCGGTTTGAAGCACAGATTAATTTTCTTATGGGGATTCCCATCTGCTTTGCATACACGGCAGACATGGCATTTCCAAAGTTCCCGGTGGGGATGCACACATCAACGGGGTCCCCAAACCCAACCACACCATCGCTGACCAGGTCCAGGTAGGCCGAGGAGTGGTACACAACCTGTGGTAGCAAGCGGGCCCAGTTGATTGAGTTGGCAGTACTCAGCAAGGTGGCATACTCCACTGCCAAGTGCCCAGTCAGACCAGTGTCACCAAACATCCGCTTGATAGTCCTCTGGCAGAAATCAAAGTCAGAGCCCACGCCAACAGCTCTTGCATTGCCCTCTCCAAAACTTGTCATCTGTCGCTTCTGAATCTCGCTCACTCCCTCCTCAGGAAAGAACACTAGCACACCGACTCTCTGCCTGTCTGCATCGCTAAGGCTGCTGAAGCCATTCAGCACAGCACTTCCTGTGTCCCCAGATGTGGCCACAAGTATCAAGTAGTTACACATCTGGGGAAGGCAATAGGCAAAGAGCTGTGGCATCAGCTGCAAAGCCAGATCCTTGAAGGAGGCAGTGGGGCCATGGAAGAGCTCCTGCACATACTGATTGTTGATGAGGTGCCTCACTGGTGCGATCGATGCACAGGCAAAGTTCTCTCCATATGCTCTGTGCACCATACTGTGTAGCTGGGCAGCAGGTACATCCAAAGGGTGTATGCACTTCTCCAACAGGATCGCAGCCCTTTCTGGATATGACATGCCTACCATCCTCAGCCAATCGCATGTTTCCAGCTTTGGGAACCCTCTGTTAGGCACATACAGCCCGCCATCAGGGGCTAAACCTTCAATGACAACATCGCTGAAGTACTTAGCATCACTAGCTGATTCAGTCCCTTTTGAAAGGCAGCCTCTGGTTGAGACAAAGGTTTCAGATTCTGAATTCTGGTACCTCCTCAGAGCCTGAAGTACTTTTTCTGCCACCTCATCAGCGGTGTCTCCAGATCCACAAAGCACCCTCGTATCAAAACAACGATTGTAAAACTGCTGCCTATACTGCAAAATGGCCCTCATGGAGACATCGGGACCTTGGCCCACGATCCTGTTCACTTTCATCCTGGACAGCCTCTGCATGATGTCCTCTGTGTCCACATCCAGGTAGATGACCACACCACTGCTCTTCAACCGCTGCATTGTCCCCGAGTGTAGGGGGTTGGACCCAGTCAATGAGACGACGCTGCCAACGGCGGAAAAGTCGGACAAAGCCTCACCCTCTTCCTCTAGGAACCGTTCACTGCCCACCTCTGACAGCTTTTTGGCCACTGGCATCTTCCATTTCTCCTCAAGAATGTCATCATCAACATCTATAACTGGGAGACCCAATCTACAGCCGACTATCCTCCCCACTGTTGTTTTTCCAGCCCCTGGTGGCCCCATGAGAAATATGTTTTGCGCTTCTGTGTAGGAACTCTCTGAAGACAATCTTGCTAATAAAGAAAATGAGTGGCTAATAAAGAATGAGTTGATTGGATGTAAGGACTTTGGAGTGGTCAGCCTTCCCCATCTCCAAGCCTCTTTCAACATGCAGTAGCAGGACCTGGAAGCCATCCTGAGGAAATTTCTTCAATCAGCAATCACAATCATTCTGAAAGACAAGAGATCAACAAATAATAAGAATTATTGTTCAACTTCCCCGCTTAGGAGATTAAAAGCAATCTGTTAGGGCAGTACCTACATTTTATAAACTTCATTGCATATTCAAACATCACATTAGCTAAGCTTTCTTTCTTCAATGTACAAACGTGTATGCCAGAGGAGTCCAAATTAATTTAACTATTATCTACTCTGCACTAACATAACATTACTAATATCATTATTGTTGCTTCCTTATCTGAGTTTAGCTATATAACTGAGGCTAGAGCCAGAGCATTGACAGCACCAAAAGGACTGTTCTCCTGGTACCCTATCAAAAAAAAAAAAAAAAAAAAAACGTAGGCAACGTTAAACAAGATAGGCATCATTGGTATCTACCTGCTGCTTTAGTAGCTAAGCTACTGCAGCTCATTGATGCCATTATCTCAAGACCATTGACAATGTAACTTTTAGCTGGAAAGCAAGCTCATATCATTTAGAGTTGTCTAACTCAACTAACCAGGCACATTTTCAATGAGTTCTGCAAGATTTCAAGCAATGGCATTAACTGACTATTAAAATGTATCTAAAATTGTCTTTTGTACTGTACATCAATGTACTGAAAGCTGAAAAAGCTTTACGTATATTTTAGCATATTTAATGGAATCCTAATTCACAGCAGTTCCCTAAATAAACCTGTGGTTAAGGAAATGAATTTTAAAAAAACACTGACGGATGGCACAGCTGGAGTCACTCTTGCGAGGGCCCCATGTCACATTTTTTAATAGACAATTGCGAGAATCTCTTTATCCTCACCACTGAACTCGCCCTTGCTAAATTTACGGTCTGCATTTTTTGTAGCAAAGGCCTGACGGATTCGACCAACCATAGCTAAATGAACGATTGGTAATAACCTATCCAATCAAAAGCCTAACGTAGGGTCACTTCACGATATTTGATACCTGTGGTGGGTAATAATGTTCATGTAAAGACGTCTTGTAAGTTCTACAAAACAGGGAATGTAGCCTACTGTTTGGTCAGGCTGATATTTCCCGTGCTAATCTTTACCTGCAGTAGCCTGTACAACTGAGAGTGGCAAAACATCGATTTGATAGCTAGGAAACACAAATAAAGCCATATTTTTATTTGGTGAAATATTTGCTTAGTCTGAGACTTCCTTAAGTTCAGAGGTTATCGGGTTATCAATTAACTCATTTCTACAGGGAAACAAGCAGACGTTAAGAGCTAGATAACACATTTGTGCAGTTTTTAAGATAAATAAAATGCGCATTATTTTTAAGTTAATCGCGTCAACAGTAACGCGTAATGTAGCCTATATTCACGTCTGCCTTAGGTAAATTGGGAATTCTTTGATATGGCTGGTTACAAGGGGCATGAATTCAACCGATTAAATCACTAACAAGTTCGAGTTTAGTTATTTCTGCCCTTGTCCCCAACGTACGGGCATTAACATTGCTAACTATACTCACTTGCTACTTTGGGAAAACCTTGACGTTATGCAAAATAAACTAGCCTACTCGTTGTATCTTTGCTTGCCTTGCATGCAAAAAATACGGAAAGGCAATGTGGACAATCCTCATAGCGTAATCTTAAAACTCGTTTTGTCCAATGGCGAGGGGTTTTGTCACATTGGAGTTTCGTTTTCGGTTGATTCTGGTTAAAACATAAAGTGAAAGACGCGGAATAAGAAAATAAGGTTAAGAAAAACAAAGATTTGAAATTGAGCGACATCATCTAGATATATGTTGAATTAGATGTATCTCGAAATTCAGTCCTAGTAAGAAATACTTTAGTCTACATTTCAATTTATTCGCAATAGTTCGGCACAGAGAAGCACAGGGAAGGTTCGTTACACGAGTGTACAGTTTGACACAGGCACAGCTAATGTTAGCTCAGTCAATCTCGGTCTGGTTTTCGTTCATTTTTTCTTAATTAGGTTCGTGTTACAGGCACTTACCCTGTCAAGCCATTGGCACTGCGCATGCTATGAAGAGGTCCTGTGTCCGCATTGTGCTATATTTCTTTGAAACAACTACTTAGAAAGAGGTAACAAAATTATTCAACTGCTCAAATTAAAGGCTGCAGATGAGGCTCCCAATTAGTGAAAGTGTCGACACATGGCCACTAAAAATTCGGTAGAGGAACTCAAAGACAAAGCAAACGTTAACGAGCCGAACCTATATTGTGTTGATTGGGAAATTATGAAAGAACTTAAACACATTTGTTCAGCAACCTAATTAGGATCATCCCCTCAGTTATGAATTTGGTCAGTTACAATTATTGCAACCTCTTTTAATGCAGTTTTATGCACTATTGCACAATAAGTAGGCTATTGGATTGGAATTTTATTTTTAATGGTATGCATAGCTATTTCTGACAGAATGTGTCTTAAACATGAAAAGCGCCACATTAAGAAAATTTAACAGCTTGTTAAAATTCTGAGGTTGGATTGGAACAAAAACCACAATCGGGCCGAGGATGAGAACCACTCATGGCCGAGCGTGCATTTGGAAGACTGGTGAAGGGATTTTGTTCATCCGTGGTTTCCACCGTTCCTAAGCAACCGTTTCAAGGGGCAACTGTAAACAGAAACGTTCCAGCAGCCAATACGTTACGAACGTGAGGATAGGCACCCTTTTATTTTATTTTTAGTAAAATACGAAATATGACAACTATATATCCACCAGAGAGCATTTATAACCTCATCCCTCGGGAAGAAGTTCGATTTGAAACACCACCGAGGTATGTTTCAATGCACGGGATGCATTAGCTATTAACTAGTTATCAGTTCGCCAAGTTAACTCTAGCTATGGTAGCTGTATGATCGTTAGATGCTGATTTCTACCTGATTAGACACGTACTACTTTACTACTTTACGTACTCTTTTCGTCAAACTACATAATTTCATGTACAGTTATGTGTAGTAGTTCTGCTTAAAGAATCATCAGTAGCCTACTACTGTTGCTGTGGCTACAGAACAGTTCTGGAGGGTGCGGAGGGTGAAATCACTTAAATTTACAGGCAGAGGGATGACGAATTATTAGCTAACGTGGATAGCAATAATTTATTTTTATGGAGTTTCCATTTTGGTTTGTTTGTTTGAGTGCAATTTAATGTCGACCTGCACTTCTGTATGAATTATTATTGTGTTGTAATTGCTGTATTAAAGAGATCTTTAATCTTTATTGCTTTTTTCCTTTTGTTTCTTCATTGACATTCCTTATTTGACAACTAAGATATACGTCAAAGTTTAGGGACCAAGTTAAGCAGGAAAAACAAAGTGGCAAGGCTGCACACAGGACCATGGGCCCAACAAAGGTGGAGACACCCTCACCAGAGAAGTTTCTACGCAAACATTCCAAAGAACCAAGACTCCCTGAAAGTAAGCCAAAAGAGATATACAGGTTGCAGCAGCACTCTTAGAGAACTGGCCATAGAAAAATGAAAGACATTGTTTTTTTGAGGATCATAACACAGGGTCCTGTTTGAGGTATTACAAATGCAATGCCACAGTTTGAAAACTGATTTTGATTGTTTTATAAGCTTTACATACGGATTTTACTAGATGTCATTAATACAGTACAGCTGTTAAAGTTCTCAGACCTGAGCCATCTGTTTGTGCATAAATCAGTAAAACTAATGATATTGTTTTGTTTATTTTATTTTTTTATTTAACAGAAAAGCAGTTCGTGTATATGGATGGCGATAAACTAAGAAAGCCACCAATACCCGCTAGAACTGAAATTCCAAAGATGGGAGTTCATTCAGCAAAGGACTTTATAAGGGACAATACCATCAAAAACCTCCTTTCTGCACCAAGGCAACCACAGCCTATCTATGCTGACACAAAACATGGAGATAAGCAGCCTTTGGAGTGTTCTGGTCTTGTCCCAAAATATTTAAAGAAAAAGGTAAATCTACCGAATTTGTCATTCGTTATGAACATTTTTTCATTTTTCTGTGTTTTCTTACTTATTTATGTACAGTACATTTCTCAAATTCAAAGATAAGTTAAAGAAAGCTTGTGATGCTGTCTTCACCTTTTGTTCAGTGCTTCATATAAGGGGGATCCCAAAAATTTTATCTCAAGACATCCTAAAATTGCTACTTTGCCACCTTGCTAGCATCATCTTATTTCTCACTTTTTTCAACACCATCTACAAGCTGAAATAAGACAAATAGCTTCCATAATAAAAATATATATTCACTTCCATGATCACAGTATTACCAAGGAGGTGAATACCAGACAATTTTATTTTATCTGGAAGTATAAAACAGGAATTTATAAAATGTGAATTATTTAATTATATGAATTATTTAAATTACTTATTTATTCTTAAAACAGAAATAACTAAACTATTACATTTTGCTGAGAGGCCCCTAGGAATAATTTTCTGACCCCTCAGTTTTTCCAGGCTCAGTTCAAAAACCCCCCCTTTCCATAAAAACATCTCGGGGTTATAGACAAAAGATAAAATTGCTTTTTTAAATTGTAAATGTGGTCTTATCCATAACTCCTGCTGTTTTGACCTTTTCTCTTCTGTGCAATTGGCCAGCTTGATTTTGTTAACAGTAGCTTAACAGTAGCTTTGCAAAAAATCACCCCACAGACCTGCCCCAAATTTTGTACAAATGAGCTCAGAAGTTATTCTGGTGTATAAACAGAGCTCAGAGTTCGCAGCTGTTGTAAATTCAGTATTGCCAAAAAGTGGGTGTTCACCACTCAAGTCAATAAAGGTGGACATGGGATTGGTATTCTGCAGGGATTGCTATTGCTATATTTTAGCAAGTGATGTTGAGTTGCCCTAATCCCCACCACAGGACTACGGGCAGATTCCTGAGTATCTGCTGCAGCGCAAAGTGGAGGAGGGAAGAGCCCAGGAGGAGTATGACGAGTACGTCAAGGAGCGGGTCAGACAGGGAGCCATGAAGCAGCTCTCTGACGAGGAACGTCTGTCCACCCTTCAGGTACAGGTTTTAAGTGTGTAGCCATGTTGTGCTTTTGGGAGGGAGCGGGTGCAGGGTGGTGGGGCCCACAATCCCTGGTGGCACTCCTTAGCGGTCGCACACGCCCAGCGCTGTAGTTTGCCTTGGTGGCCTTTAATGAGTGAGAATGTCCTTTTCTCGAGAACTGTGCACCCACCCATGCACTAGAATAGTTTTTAGCAGAAAAAGGCACCCAGCAGCCCTTAAGTGATTTTGTTTTTTTAAGTTGCAGAGCACTGCCATAGAGAAGGACTGTATGACTGTGCAGTTATTATTCTTGACTATGAATGGATTTGGACAGAAAAAGAGTAATTGTTTTCTTTTAATTTTTAAGTGAAAAGAGTATTCTATGAATTTTCAGGGTTTGCACTGAAAATGGTGAAGGCAAACAATTACAGGCCAAGAGATCACTGAACAGTTGAATAGTTACTGTAATTTGGAGTGTAATCATTTTTATTTTATGGCTTTTCCTTTGCAGTTCGAGTGAAATTTCATGTTATTCTATCAGCATGCACTTTTGGAAGAATTATTGTTATTTGCAAAACTGATTCATTAACAAGCAAAAGTTTCTTGTGAATTTTGTCATTACTTGTAATTTGATTGCAATGATTTGGCCATTAACTTTGGCAGCTAACCAAACACATTTGTACAAGGACTATGTCCATGCATATCTTCTTCCAAGTATAACAAGCAGAGAATACTGATAACATACATATTGATTGATTATTGATTTTGTTTAAACCTTGAAAATTTCTTTTAAATTATTAGATCTAAAGGCATACTTGTCTGGTTAAAAAAAAAAGTTAAAAGTAATTGAATCTACAGCAAATCTTGTGGTTCTAGGGACTCAAGAAGAACTGGGAGGAGTTGCACCACCAGTATCAGGCTCTATCTATCGTCACGGATACAGGCCCCAAGAAATACATAAAAGAGAAGCTGGAGATGCAGATGAAGCAGCTGGAGAAAGACATAGACCTCATTGAGAGACACAAAACCATCTACATCGCAAACAACTGAGACACCAAATGATTATTGAACAGCTGATCTTCAGCTACATGCATCATACAACATGCATCCTTCCTCTGAATTGTCTTGGGCTTTGCAGTCACTCCTCTGATTTTACGCAGTTTGGGGAATAAAAATAAAAAAGTAAATATATATCAAGGAGTCTTGTTTAATGTCAACAGTTTTCATTGTAACTCACTACTGAGACTCTCTTTGTCAATTATGGTGCATTTTCACAATGTTTATTTTAAAGGGATTTAACTATTCAGTGATTCAACCATTTTCACCCAGATTTCATAGTGCAGTGCATTTGTTATTTTGTGAACTTTGGTTTTACAGGACACTTGCAATGTGATTAAATGACAATTAATGGCCGTTCTCCTCTAATAATGGCACATTACACCTCAACAGTTTACATATATAATCCCGAACTCTGCATGAAAAACATGGAGAATACTGTATAAATTAGGTAAATTATTCAGACTAAACATCTATGCTAATTACCCAGCACTATTAAGCAACAAAAAATAATTTTAAAAAATCAAGTGGTTATTCAATGTGGTTGGTTGCCTGCAACAAGGATTGTCAGACTTTTCATTGCTTGGTTACCACTATATTTCTGTGCATCATAATAAATAAAATACATTACATCTTCAGTTTTTTGCTGGTGTCAATCTGGTAGAAATCAAAATAATAAATCAAATAAACACTCAGCATTATGCGATAGATGAAGCTGATAAGAGCATCAGAATTTGCATTTTAATAGTGCTATCCACACCTTTGTCAATTCTGTTCTTTCATACTAATACAATTCTTCAGAGAAAAAAACATTTTATCAAGCAATCATTTAAATTCCTAAATAAAGGTGTCAAATAATTGGAATCCCTGTTTTCAATACTTTGCATATCCTCCCTTCACAAGGATAAAACTACTGTGTTGTCATTCATAGTGATTTATAAGATTAGTGAATTTATTGGGTCAATGTTTGACTATTCCTCCATACAGAATCCAGAAAAAAGTCCTTCAGATCCTTTGGTCTACCTTTGTGGACAGCTTATCTGGTCTAGTGGACCAGAGATTTTGTCTGGAGACTGCGATGACAATTGAAAACAATTGAGGTATGATATTAAAATAATGAAGTTTTGGCAAAAATGTCTTGGTCCTAGCTGGAGTTCATGAATAGATGAATCTTTAAAAGAGCTTCAGGACATATAGATGCAACAGCCGCATAACAGTAATGATCCACCACCATATTTCATTGGTGTCCTTTTCAAGAAAAGCATTCTTCTTCTGATGCCAAACCCACTACTTGAGTCTGGTCAAAAAGCTTTTTTTTTTTTTTGACCATGATTCCAATAAAAGTTCCAGTACTGAACTTCAGTTGGAAGTGGGTGCTATGGTAGGGTGAGACCAAAACAAAGTTTTTTGGCTGGGCACTAGTACTAGTTACTTTCTGTTCCTATGCCTATCATAATTTTTTGACACACCCTGCCACAATTATACTTGAATAAAAATAGAAAGATAGCTACATGCTTATGCCTTAACTGTATTATATTGCATGACAGTGCATGTTATTTCGAGTATTTTTATTTATTTATTTATTTGTGTTTATACTTATAAATGCTATAGGCAATTAACACTGAACCGTGGGTTATTTTTCACTTTCCATTACTGTTTTCCATCATTAATATTCATCACGTGACATGAGAAATGCGTGTCAACACAGCAGTGTGGGTGTCACCTGTGAGTCACAATTGAAGGCACTTGGACACGCCCTTTGCTACATGTGTTTGCAAGAATTTCTGAATAACATGCTCTGGTGTTGTGACAGCGACAAATAGGTCTGTCTTCCTCTCTGTTACATCATAATACGTTGGATCTGTATTAATATGGACATTCCGCTGGTCATAATTTAACGCGTATTTTTTGAAAAAAGCGTTTTACTCCCTGTGTCAACAGCAGCGCGTTCTTTCCTGACAAAGCGAACACATTAAACAATTTTGTTTTGAAATGCATAGATAGTCGGTGTTTAAAAGTCAGCTTTCACTGGGCTAAGGACATTTTTCTACAGTCGATATTTATGTTTCTCTTTAATTGAGAAACAGTAAATCAAACATGGAACAGGCAGAGAGCGTGTATAACCTCATCCCCAAGGAAGAGGTTAAAATAGAGAAACCGCCAAGGTATGTTTGGTTTGAGCATTTACTCCAAACATTTTAACTATTCTCTCTGACCTTTGTTATTTTATGACTATGTTAATCTAGTTTAGTATATTTAGTATATTAAGCTTTTATTATTTTTATTATGAGTAACACACTTCTATTCCTAGTTAAGGACAACACATTTAGTGATACTTTCAACACAGTCTCCTTGTAACACATAAATTGTATATTTGTAATAGAAAGTAGTAACAGAAAAATGCTGAATAACAACACATCCTTTTTGAGAGTGCAGAAATTGAGGTTGAAGCAGAAATTGTTCCACCCCATTACTTGAATTATAGTTTATGATATTGATGCATTAGTCTCTAGTGTAACTGTAAACTTGACCAATTACTTTAGTTATCTTGAATTGTGAAATGTTTGGTACAGCACTGGTGACAGGTCTATTGCCATCAAGGCCTGCCCGTGAATGTTGTATTAAAACATTTAAGAAAAATACATCATTCAAAATGTTTTGACCATGCTCTGCTAGAACAGAAAGAATAGATTTACTAGTCTAGTATCCAAAATGTGTTTTGTTCTTATTTATAGTTTGTTGCTAATCTATTGTCAATGCACTGCAACTTTCCTTTACTACTTGACTGAATCACTCTCCAAATGTTCAGATATGTGTCAAAATTCAGGGAGCAGGTAAAGCAGGAAAAGCAGATGAACAAGTCTTCACACAAAACCATGGGCCTACCAAAGGTGGAGATCCCCTCACCAGAGAAGTTCCTGCGCAAGTACTCCAAAGCATCCAAACTTTCTGGTAGTGAGCCACAATCAAATGTGTTTGGTTTGATCTGCAACCCTCAGAACTGTTAAAATAACAGATTTTGGTGATTGTTAAAATTGTTAAATTAATTAGAAAAGAGTCACGTTCAGCACTGTTTTTTCGCCCCTGAAAACAATGATGAATGTGACTGTTCTCTAATTAATTTAACAATTATTTTAACAATATTTAGCACTGGGTTCCAGGGTATGGTAGTCAGGTGCCCTGCAGTCTGGTGTGGAATCTGGCTCTGTACCTGGCAGCTCAGCAGTGTGGCATGTAGCTCTCCATATTATCGCTCATGGAGAAAGAGTAAAAGCTTTTTTAGTAAAAGCCCCCTCAGAGGGATTTTACTCTCCTCGTCTGCTGTATTTGTGTAAGAAGGTCTCCTCTGTTGGATCTGCGCCTGCAGTTTGCTTGCATGAGCCGCGCATGAAGTGCACTCTTCCGATGCAATGAATGCAAAGCTCAGCTGGTGGGCAGGAGAGTGAAAGAATGATTTTGGTGTTGCGAGCCACTTGCCTTGCTATGACTTGGGATTTCAGTGTAGTGACGCACCACACAGTATGGTACTGATTACCGGGCTTGCCAATGGCAGCTGCAGCCTGGCGCTCAGCAGGGTAAGGCATAAATGTAGCAGACAGAAGGATCCAGAAAGCTGGATTTTACCTGTCGCATCCCATATGAACAGAGACCTCTGGTAAATCAGGCACCTGCTGTCTCCCTAAACCTGCACTGAAATATTCGTCCCTCATGGCTTAGCTGGTGGACTGTAGAATGTAAAAAGCAACAACTAGCAGAGAAGTTTTTAGTGAAGAGTGCATGCTTGTCTGCACTACTGAATTGATTTAGGGAATCACAGTGTGGGTCCTATGTACATGAATGAGTGTATAAAATTATTTATTACTAGCTGCAAATAGGAGTTAAATACCTGTATTTATATCATACTTGTATTGTAATGTCATGCATTTCATTGTGCTGTTAGCACCCCAAATGCAGCATTAAACAAGACTTTATGTGCTTATCGGATTGAGAAATCCATCAAAATCAGCTGTAGCGCAAGGATACATACTGCAGCATTAACATATTATTACATCACATATTAACTGGAATCTTTGAAACTTTTGGCTTATGAATCCAAAAAATGCACTTTTCTTGAGGCTGAATTGTTATGTCTTTTTGTTTTAATTTAAAAGATAAGATAACGCCATTCAAGGAGGAAAACCTAAGAAGGATGCCGATATCGACCAGGTCCGACTGCTCATGGATGCGCACACAGTTAAGAAAGGACTATATAAAGAGCAACGCCATTGACAACATCCTCTCACCACCACGGAAACCACAGCCTTCTTACACATTGACAAAAAATGGAGATAAACAGCTTCTGGAAAATTCTGGCCTTGTGCCAAAATATGTGAACAAAAAGGTCTGTATGTGATTTATAGCTTCTTAAAATGTCTTGTTTCTGAAAACCTATTTATGTATTTAGAATTTTTGTGTTTTTTAGATTTGGTATTATGTAGTTTAAAATGATTTACATGCAGTACTATTCCAATATTCCATAAGAGAAACTGTATTCAAGTAACTCAAGTGTTACTATCCAGCAGATGGTGCTATTTATGTTTTGTTGATTACTTGTGAAGAAAACAAGAAAGGAAAAGAGAGCCAACCTTATATCTGAGGTATGCCTCCAGCCTGAAGAAGTCTACGGACAAATTGCATCGCTGTTAGCACAATTTTTCTTTATATTTGTGGCTTGTATTTCACATCCCAGAACTCTGTTTGTGTCATATATATTGTGAAATTACAGTCTTCCAAGGATATAAGGTTGGCTCTCTTCCTTTCTTGAGTTTTACTTGCCGTTTTGTGCCCCTTTTTTACCACTATATGTGATTTGATAGTTGATTACTTCGGAACCTTGGGTTTGTTGCAATTAGTTGCATTTAGTTTTTTTTAATGCACACAGTTACTGTCAATTGTACTGCCCTGCCTCTCCATTTTAACCACTATAAGATATTTTATCTAACAGAAAATGCCTAGATTGAACTTGATTTTTCAGTGTTGCAGGAATGGTTTTGAGCTTCTTAACTTGACTTAATAAATGCAGACATCACACTAAACTTGATGCATATTTGTCTATATTAATCACTGAGAATCAAATTCACTTTTAGACAGTGGTGTTTGGCCCACCGTGTTTCATTGTAAACTGAGTTTTGTAAAAGACTCTGTGTTCCACCACAGGATTACGGGCAGATCCCTGAGTACCTGCAGCAGCGCAAAGAGAAGGAGAGAAGAGCCCAGGAGGAGTATGACGAATACATCAAAGAGCGACTCAGACAGGGAGCCATGAAGCAGCTCTCTGACGAGGAACGTCTGTCCACTCTTCAGGTACAGGTTTTAAGTGCACAAGCACGTGTGTTTGTGCATCTGAACGCATTCATACACATGCCAGTATTCCATACGATGAATAATAAAACCATAAATCATAAATAATTAAGGCTCTTAATGAAGGACAAATGTAAGGTTTTTTTCCATTAAGAAAAATATTCTGTTTGTTACATGAATTACGGCCCAATTGTATTGACCTTTGTTCGCTCACGAGTCTGAGTCCACCTGGAAAGAGCTCCACATGTCCTCTTGTTGTGGTTCCCAGGGGCTGAAGAAGAATTTGGAGGAGATGCTCCACCAGTACCAGTGTCTGTCCATAGTGATTGACACCATCCCCAAGAGGAACCGCAAGGAGAAGCTGGAGTTGCAGATGAAGAAGCTGGAGAGAGATATTGACCTCATCGAGAGACACAAAACCATCTACATCACAAACAATTGAGGGCACCAGTCCCACCAATGTCCTATCCTCTGAAATTGTCACACAATTTTGACATCACTTTCAAACATCAGTTCATCAATTTTTGCTATCAAATGATTTGAATTAACCCAGTGTTTGAGAATTAAATGACAGCAAACATATTGCAAAGACTCCTCTTTTTGTGTGAGCAATCATTTCTGAAAGTCACTATTGTGGCGATTTGTCAAACATGGAAAGCTCTCTTAATGGTATGAGTCCGTTCTCATATTTAATTGTTAACTGATTTCTCTTTTACATATCAGTATTTAAAACATTATCACATATTCCCCTGCATGTTGCTTCACTCCCATTTACATCTGTTGACAGATTTGAAGTTTATGGCTAAGCTGTCTCAAACCATCAAGTTAACTCTTCACGATAGAACAATGACAGACAAGGGGTGCAAGAAAGGGATCCTTTGAGTCAGGACAACAAGGCCTTTTGCTCTGAGATTATACTGTAGCTTTAGGACTGGTTCCTTATTCCAATAATAAAAATGGATTGCATTTTATGGCACTTCTTATTTTATAGCATCTTTTCACAAGTTGCAACTTTTATACAGTGAAAATAGAAGCTTGCATCAACCACCTCCAATCAGCAGCATCTTGATACAAGATGGCCATTTTGCACCAGAAAGCTCACCACACATAAGAAGTCGAGAGAGAAGGAATTATTTATCCAGTTATACTGTGGGATGAAAAAGTGGCCAGAGCTTTCCGTTGGTACTAAATCCCAAGCAGAGGCAGTTGGTAGGCCTGCCATATCTCAGTCTTGGCAGGGGATCAGAATATTCAATCATGACTGACACTATGGCCTCCAGTCACCAAAGCAAAGAATTGAGGTTCATGTATTCATAATTGCAGACAGTATGCATTTAGTCACAGGGATCCAGTATAGTACGCATATGTCCAAAGAGGATTAATTCCTTTCCTTTCAAATTACAAATTCAACATTACATATACTGGTACTGATATTACAGTCCTGTAGTCCAGTAGCAAAAGTAAATTCATTGTTACTGAAAGCCAGTTAAATGACTAATCAAACCTTCTCAATCTACGTAATAACTTCAGCATGACGCTGAAATCATGTGTTTCCTCCAGGAGAGCGCTGTCTGTCTGTGTGTCTTTTGTCAACGGATTCACTAATGCCAGACCCATGTTTCTGTCAGAGTGAGGAGTAGGTAGGTGGAGCCCTTCGATTCATTCGCTCGTGTTCTTCTCCGTTTAGCTACACTGGCGCACTTTCTTCTTTAGAAGTTATAACGTTAAACTATTTCCCATTAAGTTTTAAGACATATTTCAAGTTGAAGCAAACAAACATGGCAAAGAGTGATGCAACCAAAACCGTGAAGAGGGACGGAAGGATTGTGGTAAATATCGTGAAGTCTGTCTTGGTAATAATGTCAGAAGATCCAGAGACTCGATTTGATAAATGTTTGTTTACACATTTTGAGTATCGGCGGAAATTTGCAACGACGATTTGACTGTGCTGTTGAATTAACATTAACTTACGACGAATAATCGATTACTCATGGTTAGGACTTGTTTCACGTCTTTAAGCGTCAATTTTTCTTGCAAGCAAAATGGGCAGTGAAAATCGCAACAATAACAACTATTGTGTATAACACTATGGCTCCACCAATCTTTATATTAGGCTGTATTAACTTTATAACTTGGTGGTGGATGGCCACTACCAGATCATCCAGACCTACTTAAAATAAATGTAAGACCATATGCGCAAAGTTCAGTGAAACCCACCAACCGTCAGAACTGATTACGGGCGAGTACGATTTGCCTTAACTTGGGAGAAAGGAGTATTTACGGACATCAGTGAAGTGCGGGCGCCGCACTGATCCACTTATATTCTTCATAGAGAAGGGCTCGTGTCGGATCTCTGTTAAGCTGCTTTGTGACAATGCGCTTCGACAATGCACAGTGAAGTTCAATTGAAACTGAAAATAAAATTAACTTCGGTATCCAGCGTGTTCATCCCAAGGATGTAAAACTCGGTTGTCTGCATTGCGCTGCATTGATTCATGTGAGAGATAAACATTTTGGTCAAGCTTGTTCTCCAGGTCTCATCGTGCCCGTTTTTAGGAATAGGCGAACTAGGCGGTTGCCGGGAGGGGCGCCGAAGTGGTGCGAGAAAAAAATGTTATTTACTTATCTGGCGCCCCATTTACTTTCAAATGTCCGTTAAAGTGGCATCCGATGCGTCCAATTCATTTTGAAAATAAACTCATGCTCGCACTACACTACACACCCCACGCTTTTTTGATGAAGATGCCCTGACCGGCGGTTCGTTTGCCGACATGTGATGCTCGTCGTTTGAGAATGAGGTGTGGTTGGGTCAAGCGCAGTTCAACGTGACTACATTAGATACATGATGATGACGTGCACCGAATTGAACTTCCTTGAAACTAGAAGATTGTCAATTTGAATATTGCTTCATGGTTTCCAACCATATCATACCATCTGACCATATCATCTTCTCCCACATCTCTGAGGCCAATGTCTGTGGTTTTTGCACAACTGAACTCTCAAATGTGCATTTGTCTTTGTGATTTGGGGTATATGTACTGCAACCCTACTGTAATATCCCTCTCTATGTAGTTGTCGATGGACTGTGCTTGCTGACACAGTCTAATCACAACCTGCATTGACATACTCAGTCACCTCAGGAAGGGTTGCTCTTCTGTTTTCCCTTACATATTGCACTAATGCACAAGCATCACAGTCATTGAATGTGTGCTTTCGACCACAATTTCTGATCCTATTTACTATTAACTAATTACTTTCCCATCGATCTGAATGCAGATGTCATATTAGTCACTGTTCCTACTGAAACACTAGCCTGTTGAGCAGTCTTTATGACTGAAGCTCCTGCCATCCATGCCCCAACAATGAACCCTCATTGAAGGTCACTTCCTCTTGTTATCTTGATCTAAAATTTGAGGTCAAGTGGGCCTGCTATACGTTTTTATCAATGCCACAGAGCATGATAGATTTTTGATTGCTTAATTGTATCATGCGGTACACTTATATGGAAGCATCTGCATTTGTTATTTTTCTCCACTCATTTATTCCAGTTTTTCCTTCCTTTTTGTCCCCAATCTGTACACTTTGGATAGCAGGTTATTAGTCAAAAGGCCATTGAGTGCACTATGCTGTGTACAATATACCCTGTGTGTTGAGTTAAATATTTGTTTCAAAATTAATTCATTTTCTAGTTCTTTTATTGAGTATTTGCCTCTTTTCTATTTTAATAGAATTATTTTGTTTAGAATAATAATAATAAAAATAATATTATTGTTATTATAATTATAATAATAATTATTATTATTATTATTATTATTATTATTATTATTATTATTACTATTACTATTATTATTATTGATTGCATTTTCAATTTGATTTGTTTTATTGTGTTATTTGCCAGTTTGAATTGTAACTGAAGCATGATGGCAATTGTGCATGTCCGCATGTTGTTGTTGTTTTATTTTTTTGGGTGTCTGGCGTCTAGTGCGCCAAAATGGTGAGAAATGGCCATGGGTCTCATACTGTAATTGCAAAGATTAAACCAAAGGATTTTTATAAATCACAATGTGACACTTGTAGAGTACTTGCAGAAAAGAGTATTTTTGAGATCAAAAGAGTCCCTTCTATTCCCTCTTAATGGACTGGCATAAATAACTAAAATTAAATGGGAAGTTTGATATATCCATAAATATTAGGAATTTTGTTTAGGCTGCATTATATGAACACTTTCTTGGGACTGAGGTATACTGTGGGGGCCAAATTAATGCATGGGTAATAAATATACATATATTTATGTAATATTTTATAATACTAAATGTTTATGTAAATACCATGTCTTAGATTCTCCCCAAAACCACAACTTTGTCTATATTTTATTCATTCACTCATTAATGTATTAATTCCCAGATTGAAGACGACTGGCCTGGCTACAGCTTAGACCTCTTTACGTACCCAGAACACTACTATGGGGATTTAGAAAGCGTCTACATCCCCCATGGCGTCATAATGGACAGGTGAATTTCCCTTCAGTTCTGTCTCGAGGTCATCCATCTCGGTTTAATTTCTGAATCATATTTTAATGAAAATATGCATGGTAAACAATTACACTAGTGAACCACAAATTATTATTACTTATCTATCCACCTGGACATGCTTAGGAGCTGTTGTTTTGACCTCAAAACTACCAGGTTGTTCAACCATGACTCTGATTGTAGAATAGAAGGGTTCACATATGATTAGTTTCACTGAGAATCAATTAAGTGAGGGAATAGTTTTTGTGCCACTTTATGTTTTAAAAAGATATTTTGTCGTCGTCCCCACCCCAGAATGCAACTTTTTGTTACTCATTCTGAAATTTAATTGCACACATTAATATCCGACCTAGGGGTTTATGAAGTGGCTGAGTAGAAAAATCACAGCCATTTTTTTGTGCTGAAACCCACAGCTGTCAGTATTAATGGTGTATTCTCTTCTTGTCTGAACAACGGAAAAACATAGCTGTTATCTACTGTGCCTCCTACATTGTTGTGTTATTGTCGCTCCATTGTTACCAGTGGAGATATGGGGGGAGTGGGGGGTTGCCTGGAATGGACTTCAGGAACCTCATGCGTCTACTTTGCCCTCGTGTGGAAAATGGAATGTGTACTCTCTGTGACTTGACTAAATACTACAGAATATCCTTTTCTTCTCTAGAGGAATTCTAATGATTGCATTCCTCAGCTATTAAGTGTAAGTGGCCTAACTAGATCTTTGTGACTTCAGGATTCAATTGTGGACAGTGCTTGACTGTTCAGGAAAAACACCAGTGCGAGAGAATGTTAATGGGTGTGGTTGTTGGGTCTAATTTCACAGGACGGAGCGGTTGGCCAGAAACATCATTGATGACATCGGGCACCACGATATGGTGGTGCTGTGCGTGCTGAAGGGCGGGTACCAGTTCTGTGCTGACCTGGTGGAGTTCATGAAGGCCTTGAGCCGCAACTCCAGCAGATCCCTGCTCATGAGGGTCGACTTCATCAGGCTCAAGAGCTACTTAGTGAGTGTATGGAGGGTATCCACCCACCACGCATCTGCTGTGTGGATCCCCACCCCACCCAGTCTCTCAGCTGCACAAAAATCAAACAAGTGGGGTGTGGTGTGTGGGCTGCATAAAGGGACATATTCAAATGTCTTTTGGGAAAAGGAGAGAAGTCTAAGCTCTGTAAGGAGCTCCTGTAGTTGGGTTTCTCTCTGAAATGACACCTGTCATTTTCATCTGATTAACCTTTTAAAGCATATGTTGTCGAAACAGTGTGAAGTTACATTTTCTGGATTTGAATTAATTAGGGAATTGACCTCAGAGGGAGGTACTGTGCATTAAGCATCCACAAAATTCAGTGGCCCTTTAAAGTTGGTTATTCTTACTTATATGTCCCACCCATCACCAACAGTTGCATGTCCCTACAGCTTCCTAAATATGTGTAATGGAAATAAAGTTGGGCTGCTCGCCAAAATAAAACAAGTTGGTTTAGAGCAAGCCTTTTGTATCTGAAGATTACAGTTCTCTCCTCCCCTGGTGCAGGTCACACCCAGGTCACACCTATTGTCTCCTGCCACAAGCCGTGCTCTCATAGTTGTGCCCATGTAAACAACGGCACTCCCAGCAGGGCTCAGGTGAATGCCATCATTCCCACTGGGGAATCAGATAAATGACATCACTCCCAGTGGGGGTCAAGTTAATGCTGTAATTCCCAGTGGGGGATCAGGTTAATGACATCACTCCCAGTGGGGGGTCATGTTAATGACATCACTCCCAGTGGGGGTTAGGTTAATGACATCACTCTCACTGGGGCTCAGGTGAATGCCATAATTTCCTGTGGGGTATCAGGTTAATGACATCACTCCCAGTGGGGGTCAGGTTAATGACATCACTTTCAGTGGGGCTCAGATGAGTGCCCTCGCCACCTCCATTGTCCGTTTGGAAGAATGCTTGCAAGCATGTAAATGGTAAATGGACTGCATTTATATAGCGTTTTTATCCAAAGCGCTTTACAATTGATGCCTCTCATTCGCCAGAGCAGTTAGAGGCTAGGGGTTAGGTGTCTTGCTCAAGGACACTTCGACATGCCCAGGGCGGGGTTTGAACCGGCAACCCTCTGACTGCCAGACAATCGGTCTTACCTCCTGAGCTATATCGCCCCCCATATAGCATGTGCTGTCAGCACATGCTATATCGGACAGCATGTGCTGTCCTTAGCCATGTCTTCTTATTACGCTGCAGTTCTCAAATCAAGCTTACTCAGACAGGAGTCAGAGGAAGACACTTAATGTCCACCTAAATTTTCTGGCACATGATCAGCCAGCGGGGGGTTGTTTGTGTGCAGTAAGATGGCTTCATCCCGCTTGACTGAAACCGTCTCATGCCTTGCCAATGCTAAAGCCAATTATGTGTCACCTTGTGAGGGCTGCCAGCCACAGTTGGTACTGGCATGATTTGATACCAGACCATGGGGCTCATCCGCACACTAGAACAGTGCCTTAACAGAACGAGCCACCCAGCACCCGGCTGACTACTGATACATTGTAAACACAGACCTCGTTTCCACTTATTAAAAAGGCACTTCATGAAAAATTTGTCCTGGCCAAGGGGCGATTCCATCGCCCAGGGTATGGGAAGGTTCAGTTGGTTAGGGGTACTAGTCACTCTCTAACAACCCATGCTGGTCGATTGTGTGCCCGTGAAATGTATTCCTTTGATGAAATTCTGTGCAAGCTTGGCTGTAGGCTGCAGTGTGAAAAGAAGCAGGCTCGCTACAGCACATGTTTTCGAGATCCCTTATGTCTATAGTCTTTTGATTAGGCAGGGGATCGTGCATGGCCGCGCCTGTGGTTGCAAATTTGGAATTCCAAATTAGAATGGGAATTGAAAATAGCCCCACAATGGACACTACTATACATTTTTTAAATTGTCCTCCTTTGTTTTAAGTAAGAACATTCCTGCAGAAAACACTATATGTACTAAATGAATACATATTCATTTTAGGGTTTCTACAAGGTAGGGTGCATCAAAAGGCCCTGCTGTATTGAGGGAAAACAAAAACAATAACTGCAAACGTGACAAGAGATAATTTACCATGATATTCACCAGTTGAAATATTCGCACTTGAGCAGTTTGTATTTGACCTTTGAGCCCCCATCCACAACTCTCTCACAGCGTGATCCAGAGTACATTATCTATGGATTGTAAGAATTGAACTATTCAACGCTTTATCTTGTGGGAGTCTTGTATCCTGTTACATCTGCACGGTGCAGATGGCAGCATTTCGTGACTGATGCCTCCTGGCGTTCTGTCCATGCGCAGTGCTTCAGTTTGGAAACCAGTCTGCAGAGTCGCCTATGGAGGCCCGCTCTGTTTCTGACTAACCCAGCCTTCACATTCATAGGTTGTTGTTTTATCAATGACTCTGAGCAAGGTAGCTTGAAATATTCAATATCTATATTCAAAATCAAATAGACTTGGATGTTTATGATCTCATGCCTTATTCCCGGCATGATCTTGGTCTTGAGTCACATCATATTTAGGGCATAAATGTACCCCTTATATAATTATCATGTGTTTTGTCCACATTGTCTGCATCTACCAAGATAACTAGCTATCCATATAGAACCACACTACTGGTGGAAAGCAGTCACCTCCATCTATGCATAACTGGTAGCAGAGGAAAGGTTAAAAGCATTATTTTGTCAGATAATTGAGATAACATTAAATGAATCCGGGAAAGACTACATGTATTCCTTCCCCACTCAGATACGTTTGCTGTTTTTTTGTATCAGAGAGGTTTCTTACTGTTGGTGACCTCAACGTGATAAGTTATGGTTTTTTAGAGTTGGTGACCCTGACGCTGTTTGGTGTATTTGAGGGGTTTCTTACAGTTTGAAAGAGGTGTCCATGTTCTGCATGACAGACTCTGAATGAAATTTAATTTTCAATTTTACAGTGACCAAACAAGAGCCTAGGTTAGCAAACACATATTTGTTGTCGCTGAATGGTCATTAGCTAGTCTGAGCTGTGGAACTGCCAGCGTGCTACTTGCAGGCGTTCCAGATCTTTATATCCCTCCAGCCCATAAAACTTTTTAGCAGTACCAAATCAATAATGAGAAAAATGGGAATCCATCTATGAGGCTGTTTCATACTTATGATATTTATAAATTGGTACCTTGAAACCTCACCAGTTTCTAACAAGAAGTGATTAAACTCACTTTTGTAAACAGCTTTTGTGATGACTTGCTTAAAATGGTCAATTATTAGTCTGATTTGAATGACTACACGCACAATTCTGTTCAGGCGGAAACCCCCGCCCCCCTGACCGTACTGTATATGGAGCCTGTTCTGTCAGAATAAGAGTTTCTTTAGGTTTAACGGGCCCCACTATAAATAAAATAGGGTTAGAATTCCACCAGAAAATGTGGAATTAAATTTTGCTGTCTGTTGAGCTAATATGTGTCAACCTGAACAACCCTTATGTGCATGATCATATAGATAATCATTTCTGTTTCTGTTCTTCCTGTCTGTTTTACAATATTGTTGCCAGCAGGGGGTGATGTTGGCAGAATATAATCAGAGAATTTTTTTTTTTACAGTCAGCAGTCTATTTTAAATTCTCATTCTCATCTCAGGTTCTCATTAAAAAGCTTTTTCCGTTATAGTGTGTTCTGTACACAGCATGAACTGATATATTATTTAAATGTGACAAAGCATAAATTATGACTTGAATGCTTTATATAAACATACCAAAAAGAGTATTTAATGTCAAATGAGTAAACATGGGACGGAGCATATTTGAATTTGCATGTATTTTTAACGCAAGGTAAATGTTCCCAGATTGAATATCTGTCATTCTCTCTCAATCCCTCTTCTCCAATTTTGCAGTCTTATCCACATTATAGATGCAGTCTGCTTTCTGAAGTCCTGTTCATTTTATGAAAACTGAGTGTGATGAATGCATACATTTAGGAGCAGGCCTGACCTGAGGACCTATCACCCTCTAGCACAGAACCAGTGTCCTAATAACTGGTCAATGCTGTCCATGGACATAATTGCATTTTTCTTTCTCTACACATCCAGGGGGCTGAGAAGACTCTTATTACATTCCTAAACCTCTGACACATCAGTTTTATTTTCTTCAGTGTGGCAGAAGGGCAGCTGTGAGTGACGACTGACACCTGTCACTGAAAATCAAGTGGTGCCCAGGAGAGAGTGCGACTAACACCTGACACCCAATAGCAAAGCAGAGTGAATTTGGAGGGTGTCCTAAAATGGACCTTTGTGCAGCAGGTATAATTTTCTATGGAGCCTGACCTCTGCTATAGCTGTCACCATTAACAATGGATTAGTCTGCTGTCTTTTAGAGGGTGTCATGGTGCGCCAGAGCTCCTCTGTTTCCTCTGCTGTGGCACTGGGAAAGGCAGTCATGTGACCTGGGGGGAGGGCCCATATGGAACCCCGTCCTGGCTGCTACTGTGACACTGAGCCTAGCCTCACCGCATCCGCTGTTCTTCATCCACACAGCTGCCCAGTTGTTGTATGCCTGTTATCCTGTCCATTTGCATGTGTGGCTAACTGCGGGTATGTGTACATGTTTGTGTGTTCATGTTCCTGTGTGTTTGTGTCTGTTTACTGAGCTGTACATGGCTTCACCAGTCTCTGTGTGCCGGGTACTCAGCTATGGGACAAGTTGATTGGTGCAGACTTGACTTGGAGAGAAAAAAATCCTGTCCAATGGGGCATGTTTATCTTTAAGATCATTGAGAATTGCAGTGAATCAGCACTCAACATGCACCATGGTAGGGAGGTGAAAGTATGTGTTGTTTTCACAATCCATGATGTAGAGCAGCTCAGGAGGACTTTCCTTTTAAAATTCTGAAAAGTAAGCAAGAGTAGAAATGGAAAATTTACTATGAGAAGTAGTATTTGGATCAAGTGGCTTTGTTGTGACCAGACAATGGATATACCAGATGTTTTGTTGAGATTCACATTTGGTGCTTCAGCGGTTAAAATTCTGTTTCTGTGTGTTTACTGCTTGTTGGAAGTAAACAATTGAAGGAAAGATGGAACTGTTATCTTTGTTTGCTGAAATAATCCTTCCCTGGTGTATGACTGTAGAGTAGGATCGGTATGCAGTACAGTGACAAATTCATTTTGCTGGCCCCTGTTAGTCTCTTGTCCCTGTAATGTTGCTCATTAAACACTCTGTAGATACTCATATGGAGTGCACAATTCAGTCAGAATTACTTGCACAAAAACGCACACTCTAGCACAACAACACAGTGGCACACACATACTCACAGGAGGACACAGACTTATGTGCACACATGCACAAACATGTACATGCACACACACAGTCAGGTTTCTTGCAAATGTGCGTGCTGTACTTTTGCTGCAGACTCTGTGAATGTAATGAAGAGCCACATTCTGGGCTAATTCTAATAAAGCAGGTGGGGTCAAGTTGCCACATAGTGCCGCTGGGGAATTCCCACTGTTCATAAGCATCCTGTGACTGAGGGCGGCAGACTGCAGAGTAGCGCAGCAATTTCAACATCAGAGTGCCACTTGACCTCCCGCAGAGAAGCCAATTGGAGCCCAAACAAAGCAGTAGAAGACTTCTTGTTGTTTCAGACAGAAGGTCTGATTCCGGGCACACTTTTCACAACAACAGTGAATGTGAAGACATGGTTGGTCAGGATTGGGGCTGTCGCATCTCATCAAACAGCAAAATGTTTTCACTGCAGCCCTGTGATTTTACCTGTCTCTTTTTTTTTTGTAGAATGACCATTCCACTGAAGACCTCCACATACTGGGTGGGGAGGATCTCTCTGTCCTGAGTGGGAAGGTATGTATGGGAGAGTTTGGCACAGCCTACCTTGGCGTAATGCTGTAAAATCCATTGCAACAAACAGCATAGTTTCATGTAGCCAAGGTGGCCAAGATTACATTATTGCACAATATAAATCTATTGGTTGGTAAGATGTCCGTTTCATTTTTGAGAACACAATATATGGTGATAAGCACTTTATATTTATTAATACATAATACAATGTAAACCAGTATAAAGAAAAGGATGTGCAATTTTTCACTCAGGTCTTTTGTGTAGCCAAGTTATTTTTTCATTGTTTTAACATGTTTATTATTGCCTTATTTCCTTTGCTCATTCATCCAGTATCTAACCTGCTTATCCTAGGCAGGGTTGCAGGGGGGTGCTGGAGCCTATCCCAGCATGTATTGGGCGAGTGACAGCAATACAGCCGGGACAGGTCACTAATCTATCGCAGGGAACATACACCATTCACTCACACACTCATACCTATGGGCAATTAAGAGTCTCCAGTTAGCCCATCTGCATGTCTTTGGACTCTGGGAGTAAACTGGAGTATCCGGAGGAAACCCACACGGACACGAAGGGAACATGAAAACTCCACACAGAAAGGCCCAGGCCGGGATTTTAACCCGGGACCTTCTTGCTCTGAGACGACAGTGCTGCACCCCCGTGCTGCCCCCTTGGCTCATTAATAATGTAAAAACATATTATTTTACCAAAAATAAATCCATTTAGAGTTTTTGAAATGATTTTGAACGTATAGATCTTCCAGTTCCAGAAATATAGAGAATTTCTGAGTGACGAAGGCAAACCCCTGCCTTGAGCCAAGGTTTGTGGCCACGCACGCACACACATACACACACACACACATACACACTGAGGTATTTTGTAACTTTGTACATTCTTAGTGCACCACATACAGTGCTGTTGATTCATGCTGCCATACTTTCAAGTCAAACACAGCAGTGGTGGCTCTTTGATCTCAGACAGACTATTAGCAAGACAGCCGAGGGCATTTTCTGTGTGATGCTGACTCTCCTCTGTATTTGACCGTGAGATCATACCTGCTCAAAGCCATTTGTGGTCTCCAGCTGAGTCAAGACCGATGTGGAGGGATAGGCCCAGTGGAATCAGTCCTTATTAGGCCAAGAAGAGCTCTGTGGAGTTAGTACAATTTAGACAGATCCAGAGATATATCATATCATTGCGGTTTCGGTTCAGCATCTAGAATATCAGCTCTTGGGGATATTCTTTTATTCATTTATTTACTTATTCTTCTCTGACTGTAATGCTGTGGAATTTTTAGTTCACCTTGGGTCATCTCCTTGCAATGTAGTCTCCATCCACAAGGGGGAGCTCTGTCACAGAAATAAATGCCCTCTTGGGTAAAGCTCAATCTGTGAGAGACAGCAGCCTGAAAACATCAGAATGCCTTTCTCATTGCCCTTAAAGACACATAAAAGTGACGGCTCAACACACGCACGCACAAACACATGCAGAAACACACATATCCAAAACGTGCATGCTCAAGCACACATTTACATACATTCTCATGCACACCCGGACACACATACATGGAAACACACAACACCCATGCCCAGGTATAAATGGACTCAAATACATCTACACAAACACACACACACACATATATTCAGGCTGAATACTGAAAGAGGAGCAGTCTGACACAAGCCTGTCCCTGTACGGCTGTTTTGTTTAACCAGAGGTGTTCTAAAAAAGTTACTCTGGGACAGAGGTCCAGTAAGTGGTCAACATTTGGGCTGTTTTAAATTCCTTATCATTATATTTTCTTACAAAGGATGCTTTGTTATTCTGGTTAACACTGCCTGGGTGAGAGTGAGTCACTCCTTTGCAGTGAGAAGGAGCAATGTGTCCACAGGGCAAAATTAATCAGCTGGTCTTTGCAGTATATCTTTTAGATGAATGGGTGAGAAGCTGGCCTTTTAGTGCCCCAAATGTACTGGATCAAATGAATGACCCAAATTCACTACTTTTAATGTGCCTTTTTGATCCTAAAATGTGGGATCTGTTGCTGTAGCTCTGTTTTGTTGATGGGTGGTGAGTTGCTGGGGGATTAGGACATTGTGGGGTACATGGTGGGTTACCCCTCCTAGTCAGAACACTGTCAGATAATCGAGAGGATGCAGTGGCTTGATGTGTTTGACGTGTTTTCTGAATTTAAGGGTAAAAGGTTCAGCCAGAACAGCCCACTGCTTGACCTTGCAGGTTTAGTGATGCTACTGACTTTGAAAGACGAGTTAAAGTGAGTCAGGTTCCATGCAATGGAGCTTCAGTTTGATCCACTGAGTCAGTACATACATTTGAAGGCATTCTGTGCCTGTGTATTGGCCTGCATTCAATTGGGTTTTTCTTTAACTTGACTCGCACGCACATGCAGTTAGGCAAAGTTCTGACAACCGTTCAGATTGCATTTTATTTTGTTTCTTAGAGTTAAGGTCACATGCCTTCTCTGTTAGTTTTCTGGTATCCAATCACAGCTCATTTGGGGTGTTTTGGTTGTGGACAGCAGAGGTGGAAAATCCACATTCAGAAAGTCGAAGTCCTCCCTAGTATTTTGTTCCAATCACTTGGATTTGCTAATTGGCACAATTCTTCAGCCAGGAGGTAGAACTAATCAGTGAAATCAGCTCGGTGGAAGAAACACATGGCAGGAATTTTACATTCTGACCCCTGGACTTTCCACCTCTGGTGCACAGTCCATCACAGACACGCTTTGACATTTCAGCAAAGCTTAGATGCAGACCCAGAAAGCCCCCTCATACCACAATATATTTATCCGGGGGGGGGGGGGGGGGGTTTGGGTACAATAGGGCCCGAGTCTGTGAGGCCCGAAAGAGTGCAAAAGATACTTTCAAAGGGTCGAGCGACCTGATCCCATCTACGGCCCCCATCTCATTCCAAGGCCTTGGTCACACAATCCCATCATGCTTTACAAGGAAACCATGCGCTTTTGTCCGGGTGTAGGAAGTGTTTCCAGGGCCCTGCCTGTAGCCGACATGCCTGATCCGCAGCAGCGCTTCATTTGCATAACCCTCTGTGTGGGAGTTTGGACAGTTTTTCGCCTGATACTGGCACCAGTTTTCCCAATACAGATGGCATGTGAATCTGCAGTCCGGTGAGCAGAGTGGGGTTCTGTACATGGAGGGATGGGGTGCCATTGGTGGGCGGGATGGAGCTGTGCTCCTGCACCCAGCATGGTTTGCCCCCCCCCCCCCCACTCTTCTGCAGTAAAACAGCTGATCCACTCAAATGAGTCATGCAGGGATGTGTGCATAATGTGAAACAGCAGGTCAATTGTTATAGGGAATTTTTTTTTTGTGAAAACACTGTTCCTCCCAGTTACATAATACTGGTCAGGTGTAGGCCCCGAAGACTTGGAACTGTGCCCACTTTTTCTCGGCACGTAAGTCTCGGTCCACTGATACTCTGTCTTCAACAAAGACCTTATAACACAGGGGAGGAGCAGCTGCCTGAATGGGGGAGGAGGGGTTAACTCTGATGAATGACGTGTTTGTGATTCACTATCAGAAAAAAAAAGATTCAAGCAGTACATGGGCCTGTATCTGTATGCCTGTAAGAGCTATCATTTTAGATTGGGATTCCAGAATGTCATTTCAATGCCCTCACATGAGGAAGGAATGACTTTCCTACCACAGCTCATTTAGAAACACCAAAACAATTAAATAATACAATTCAGTAAACAGACCAATCATTGTGCCGGCATGTAATTCAACAAACAAAATTACCTTTTTTTAGATCATTTATTTTGGTTGTTAATTTTTTTTCTGAAACTTATGCACTAAAAGGTTCAGTATTACACCAGATTTTTCTTGGCCTTATGAACTCAGTTAAATGAACACTGATCATTTTACCGTGACATTAGAAGCCATTACATGGATGGTTATTGTAAATTGAATTTGCCGCGACTAGTACAGTGTATTTGAAAATGTGCTGAAATGATTACATTATACATTATAAATTATTATACACAGGGAATAAAGCAGATTGAAATGTTGCAGTAGGTGAAACAATGCTGTAATATTAATACATACATACAATAAATACACCAGTCCTGTGATCCTGTGGAAGAGTAGTAGGGTCAGTTTTATGTTCAATGTGGATCCAGTGCAAGAGCTCGCATGGTTTTTATTTTCTAATAGGATGACGTCATGCTCCACTATTGGTGTGAAGGCAGTAATTTCTGTTCATCTGTATGTCTGTGTGTGAATATTCCTTCTTTCTCATCTCTTCTTATCTTGTTTTCATTTTTTGCTTTGCTGTGGCATACCTGAATGCCTTGAAGAACGTTTTGATTGTCGAGGTGAGTAAGATCTACGCTGTTGTGTGGGGCATTATGGCATTATTTACGGGAAGATTGCATTCCCTAGTTTAGAGCAGCCGTAACTCATGACTTAATTCAGCCAGCCAGACATACTGTCACTCACATATGCAAGGAGGACGTTCTGAGAATTCACACACACACACACACACATATATATATATTGTTATTATTGCATTGGTCTCAAAAATCGGTCTTAAAAATGTGTACCTTCAATGTACAGTACGACAGTTGCTGCAAATGTAAAAGTAAAAGTGTTAATGTAATACTTTTTATTGTGCTGCTCATTCAGTCAATCAGTCAGTTTTTCATTCAGTCAGTCAGTGTTTGGCTTATTTCTCATTCTGTGTCCCAGGGGCATGACCACAATTACAGCAGGATTCATAATTTACAGGTCATCACAACACATCACATAACTGTTTGCAGCCAGCACAGAACAGAAACAAGTTTTTTCTTTTTACATTTGACATTTCTGCTCAAATAAGTCCCTCTTTAAAATGTGCAGAAACTTCCTTTTCAACAGATGGAAAACAAAGAATAGAGTTGTTATTTTGGACAGTGTATCAAATAAATTGGTTCAGTAGTCAAAGAACTTCTGCTATATATCTAATGAGATACTGAAGCTGCACAAACTTCAAAGTAAATCATCTCATTTCAGTCCTTATCATCTATTTAAAAGTTATTGTTGCTTTAATATGTCTGACCTAGTTTCTGTGTTGTGGTAATATCTTCCCATTCATTGTAAATTTGTCTTTGGGGCTTCCTGTAGTTTTCCGCAGAGAAGTCCAAATGAAATTTGGTATTTTGGTTGCTTGTCTGCAAAACAATTATTTTCCAAACCTTGTCACCCATCACCCATCTGAAAACAGTGTGTTTGTTTCTTCTGTCATCAGAGGTGATGACAGCGGCTGATGAAAATGTTTGTGACAGCTAAGCATGGGGAAGTTCATCACATTTTCATAATTGCTTCTGATTGATGAGTCCTTTTTGTTTCATAACCTGAGCTTGTAAAACAGGTTACATTGCAGGGTATTTTGGTTATGCACACAGTGGCTGGTTTCTGGTAAGCAGAAGCCTTCATGCACATGCGGTAACCGTGGAGGGGTATAATTATGTCTTATATTGACGGCCTGCGGTCTGAACACAAAGAAATGAGACATGGCAAAAGGTGCCACTGTCCGTCTTCGACAAAAAACAACTGCTCTGACAACTGCTCCCTCTGTAGTGAGATTTGTTACCAAGGCCTTTGGAAATCCTCCTGCCTGTGCCTGACACCTTCTTTGATCTAGATGCAATTGCTGGGTAAAACGCATGACAAACACATGAACAGTGGACAAATTGAGCATAATGTAGCCGCTGGTTTTTCAGAGCAGAAGGAGCGGGTGTGTTTTGGGGTGAACAATAGTTCATGGATGATTTGAAATGTCTGGCATGTGATACTAGCAAATCTTTCATTTTTGTTTGTGGTTTGTTCTTATTCTGGTTCTTGTACATGTACATGCACACACTTCCTGACACACACACACACACACTTCAAGACACACTAAGGTAATTATAATGTCCTCTCTCCCTGCAGGCTATAGTGGACACTGGAAAGACCATGAAGGCTCTTCTGAAGCACGTTGAGGCCTTCCAGCCAAAGATGGTGAGAGTGGCCGGGTAAGTGCAAGCTCCTGAGTCAGGGGGTGTACCGCAGAGGTCACAGGCTATGGTGGCATGTCACTGGCCTTCTGGCACTTTGAGCAGAGGGTCATAAAAATGAATATTAGTAGAGTGGAGAGTGGCGGAAAAGAATGACCATGATTAGGCACTACTTATTTTAGACCTTGAAACTGTGCTGTGTTGTAACACTGAACATTTTCTGAGTTTCTGCAAGGATAATAATAAACGGATAGGACATTACCTTTTCCACAGAAACCAGACAGGAGTTCCACCAATCATGGAGTATATTGCTTATAACATAGAACAATGGCAACAGTAATGGGAGGGTACCTTCAGGCTGTACCTCTTGAATATTGCCAGGGAATTTAAAGTTATCTCCCAATCGCCATCAACATTGTTCTGTACCTTATTAACCACATGCTCCTTGTTTGGAGGAGCACATCTTTGATTGGTGGAGCACATCCTGTTCTCTTTTATTAATCCTCTGTTTCTGTAGAGTGGTGTTGTGAGTGTTCCACTGTTTCTGTTTCAGTTTGCTGGTGAAGAGGGTGCCCAGTGGAGTTGGAAGTCTTCCTGACTGTATGTAGCTCTCATTTTCTCTCACAGGTCTTGGCATTTGGGGAACATTGCGTTCATCTTCAGTGTACTAGTAGTCAGAATATGAATTGTTTACTGGAAAAATATAACGGTGAGTACTCTTATAGTGTTCATCTGTCTTGATGTTTCTCCAAACGGAGAATACATGTCTTGTTTTTTTGTTTGTTTGTTTTGTTTCATCTGATTTAATTTGCACGATAATCCTTGTCAGCTAAATGCTGTCTACGCTTCTGTTTATTTGTCTCAACAGATGTGGGATTTGAGATCCCAAATCATTTCGTCGTTGGTTACGCCTTGGACTACAACGAGTATTTCCGAGACCTCAATGTAAGACAATCCACTCAATCACATCAAATCCCACTCGTTCTTGAAAAGATTTATTTAATTGATGTCTGTAACCAAAAGACACCTTGATGTCCCACGCCTTGAATGTGGTGTTAAAAAACAGAACTTAAGTGTGACAAACAGGAGGGAACAGACAGTTTGCCTCTCTTCATGAGAAACCTGACCTGAAGGGAACTGAAATTGCCAAACAGGTATTCCCTGATGGATTTGCATAAACAAATACACTGTGCACATGTTTTACATATAGACTCTATCCTGTTTGCCCAAACCGCATATTTATATTCACCAGGTGCTACTGTGGACAAGCACAACAGATTTAGGTGCTGTCGTTTATTATCCAATTAATTCATAATTAATAATGATTGCTTATTTATTAATATCAGTGATATATACAGTGAATATGTGGCCAGAACCATTATTGGCAAATCAGAAAACAGAAACAGAGCTGTTTCACAACATACAATGAGCAGAGCCCAAAAGCTTGAAAACAGGTTTCTCACCCACTTTTACTGTAAAATCAATCAGTGTAATATTTAAATTGTTTTTCCTCATACTTAATATATTGTTATTGTCCCTCTCACTCTTGTATCAGACTTTGGATAAGGTACTCCAGCTCCAGCATGTACAAAATTATCTGCTTAATGTGTTTTTCTTTTTAATGCCATATTTATAAAATAAGTCCCATCATGCTCTGCAATAGGCATACACCAAGGAGGAAGACAGAAAGTTTTTTTTTTTTGATTTTGGCGCCTATTATAATTTACAGTGGCATTCAAACCTCTGTCATTTCGTACAACTTGCATTAAGGTTAGTGCAATACTGAAGTGAGGAAGTGAGATTTCTGCATTGTAAACATGTGCGCGTGGGTACCAGCACATATCGATGGTGGGTATAGTTCTTTAGTTAAAATGCCATTAGATTTTAAGTGTCTCTCTGAAACTACTGCAGGTTTTCTTTCCAAATTTTTTTTTTTTTTTTGTTGGGAGTGGGGGTTTTAACTGAAAACTTGTCCAAATTGAATGCATGGTATCTGTGAGGTGCTCCTTGGTAATTATCTAAAGTGGATTTGAACATCTCTGTCAGTGTTTTCCAAACTTGGCATCCTGCTGTGACGCATTGATTCTGTATATTGGAAGGAAGGCGGAAGGGTGGGATGTTAAAGGTCAGCTTTTCTTATCTATCTGATGCTAAGCTTAAGGGCTTTGCAGCTACACGTCCGTATCACACTTATTGTCCTGCGCACAGAACAAAAAAATCACTGATATCAGGAATTTATAGATGATTGATGATTTTTTGATTATTATTAAACCTCCTTAACAACAAATGGAGGTTTTGCACGCTCCAGATCATACCATGACTGTCAATTATTCTGTTCCTGTTGCACAACTATTTTCACCTGGTAAGCATGTATGCATGAGCTTCAGTAACAAAGTGAAAAACATGATGTGTATGTTCTACAATGGAGAGGAGAGCTAAGACATGTTTTGGCTTTTCGGTATATTCATCTGACATTCCAGTCTTCTCCTTCTTTCCATTATCTCTAATCAACACATCACAGTTGTTGGGTAAGCCCACTATAGGGCTGCATTTCTGTTCTGCTCATTTTTTTGCCAAAGAGCAGAAGGCTTCAGAGATAAGCACATTGCCTTTCATGTGATTTATTTAAGGTGACACGCAGTGTTAAACAGATTTCATTAACATTTAACAAACAAGCAAAGCACCAAATGTGTAATTGAATATTTTAACTCAGAAAGTTTTTCTTCTTCTCTCCCCCAAGCATATATGTGTAATTAGTGAACAAGGGAAGATGAAGTACAAGATTTGAGGACCACAAACAGCAGCCTTTGGAAAATACCACTGACTTTCTCGTGACATTTGGACTTACCACTGAAACTCAGTGAAATCGAAGTACATACTCACCCTTAATATTGCTCTAAGGATTGGTTTAAACCCTTTTGCTGCCATAATGTGTACTCCAGTGTATAGCAATGCTCCTGATGTGCCTTTAAGATTACAAAAAAAATTCTGTTTTTTTAAAACTATTTTTTATGCTGTGAACTTTTTCCATGCTGCCTACAACGTGCTTACTTGACAGTGAAATTAATATGGAAATGTCTGCCAATTTAAAAATGATACAGTTGTCAGTTCCTCAGCTTATTTGAGGTTTATTGAATTAACTTGACATTCTAAAGCCTACGGTATGTTCTAATTTTGTAATGTGATATTGTGCCTTTTGACAATCTACAAATTTATCTTCAGTATAAATATTGTGATGTCTAAGGGCTGGGTGTACTACTGCCTATCCATTGTTCTAAATTCATGTGGTTCAAATCTAATAGTTCTTATACAGATATAATGTGTACAAGTTACAGGCTAATAAGTAGATTTATTGAATTGATTTACACTGAATTCATTGTAAATAAATTTTGAATACATGGAGTTTTCCATTGCTGAATGTCTGAATCATTCTGGGGACTGTCTGAAAGGAGTGGGAGTATTATACCACATTTTACTAATATCCTTTCACCTCAGTTTTACGTTCATTTTTTATCTCTCAGCTATTTATATCTACAGTCCGCAACAATTTCTAGCAGATCCGGTTGTCTGTGTGCATGTATGCAGATACATGTGTTAAGCACCTGTGCATTAGAGAAATTTGCTTGTTTGTGTATACGTGTGTGCTAAGAGTTCTAATGTGAGTGCAACTGAGTGTGCACATGAGGTACCTGTCCGTGAGTGCAGCGTCCAGGCATGCGCGTGTGTATGTGTGTGAATGGAGTTGTGTGATACTGGAACACAGTGAGGAATCATGGAGTCGGCGCACACAAGGACATATCTCCCCTAAGTAATGTGTTATACTGTACTCCAGATGATTGAACATGGACATCTGAAGCAAAAACATTCTGGTTATGTAATCGTCAGTTGGCCGACAGGCTGATGGGATAAGGATTTACATTTTTACCATCATCTCTATATATGAAATTCCTGTGACGATTTAGACATAACATTCTTTTTTTTCATTTACATTTAATTTTAACACCAAAGGTCTGGTTTATTTTAGCTTGGGTATGGCGACATAACTGCTGGTGTATACTGTGGTCTCTAATCAAATAAATCCACATAGTATGTAATTGCCCTCAATGTGAACAGATATAACCTATTGTCTTTTATAATACGTAAATGCAACATTATTATTACGTGAGTATGGTTAGTCTAATAAACAGGGTCTTATACAAAGTTCCACTCTGATTTTTGATTGTTTTCGTGGCAGATTCTGTAATAGGGTAGAGAAAGGGTAGAGACCGAATACTTAGAGAATAGGGTGCGAATGAATTGGCAGCATTGATGTGATGGTAAATGATCCTCCCTGGAGAGGGTTGTTGTAAAACTGAAATGTGTGTTCTGTTGGGGGGGGGGGGGGGGGGGGGGGTGCGCCTTGCAATTCCACCAGAACAAAATGTTCCTGAGCGCAGAGCTGGTGAAAACAAGACCCTCAAGTAAGAATAGGCAGTGTTCACCAGGAGAGAGAGGGTGAGCACAGGGTACAGTCCTTTTATTTAGCTTGTGAATGCTGACAGTTTTCTTTGCTTCAGTCTGTCAAGAGTCTTCTTTTCCAGTGCCTGACCAGTAGGAATGGAATTTGTTCCTTGGGTCAAACTCATGCCTTAAGTATTTTTTCCCCCACTGTAAGCATTGTCCACAGCCTGAGATTTGTTTAAATGTTTCAGAGTCAGACTACGGTTTCCATACTCTTCTGGAATTTGACCATGTCGGAATACTTGCCCTTGAAAACATTACTGTACAGAATGATTTCTGCTCTGATGGTCTGATTCTGGTGTTGACGGTATGAAGTTAATGTTTGAGACTGAGAGCATATCCTCTTATCTCTGGGGACCAAGGGGAATCGTGTTCCCTGGGTTTTTGGTCAGGGATGCAGGCGGGTGCTCGACAAATCGTATTATTGATCCGAGGATCTCTGTGGTTGGGGGGTTTGAATGTGTTTTCCGTCCACTCACATCATTCAGCACAACTGCAGGTCCAGAAGAAGTCACACCCATTCAGCGAGGCCATGCCTGTCTACTGGCCTAGTCTCTGAGGCCTGGAGCGTACTGACCCTGCTGTGGCGATATGGGTGTAATAAAAAGTAATAGGTCACATTTTGCTTTTCAGCTGTCTGGGTCTCAGTAGGGCTGAAATACTACTGGTGTCCGTACATCTTCATTGCTGAGCTTTCCTATGTCTCCAGCTACTGCCCTCGTTTATAAATGACCTGGAAAGGTGGCATACCAGATATCTCATTTTGCTTAACTTATGATGGAGAAATATGTTTCCTGCATAGGTTTGTTGTTTTTTCCCCATCTTTCAGAGACCACAATTGAAGCATACTGTTGAGAGTGATGCTGATTTATGTGTGCAATTTGATGTACAGCTTGAAAGGTGAAATGTTTATTTTCTGGCGTGGAACAAGGCCAAACTTTAAGTGGGCAGAAACCTCTCTGTTTATTTTACTTAACAGAAGATAACCTCGCATGGGCTCTGAGCCAACCAACTATTGTATATCTGTGATTGGCTGACTTAATTTTGGCCTGAGTCATATGGCGCCACCTGCATTTCACCTCAGGTATAGGTGACCTACAGGTAAGATGTACCAGTACACAAGCATTCATCTGTAATAGATACTCCTGATAGTAACACTGATTCTCCACTCCTAAGAATTTCACTGGATAAGAGTGGCTGCTAAGTGACTGTAAGGCAATGTGATATTGTACATGCGAAAGTTGCGTGTTCAAGCAGATTTATGCTGTAAGGTTCCACTGTGAAAGACCACAAGTTAAGTAAGGTACTGTAAATACCGTGAGCCTAAAACGGTCTCATTCTAAGTGAGGGTATGATGGTATGCGGGAAAAATTTTACTGAAGATGTAACCTCTTTAGAGCGTGAGCCCTGAGTCTGGGTGTTTGAGTCTTGGCTGTGCCATTGCCGGCTATGGCCAGAGTTCTGCATTGGCAAGGCACAATTGGCTCAGCCTCACCAAAAAGTGATCGGCAATAAGCCAGCTCGTTCTGTTGGTCTCATCATTCTCTAGCAGCCACTCATAGTCAGACCAAGGGCCTGGACGCACAAACCGAGAATATGTTGACCTTGTTATCCTCCAGCAACATGGGCAGTTATGATTGGTGGTGCATCTGCAGTGTGGAAAATAGTGAGAATATACATCACGTGAATGGGAGGAGTCACGTGTCGGCCATTTCCTCCTGAAGGCGGCGAGAGGGGTTGCTGGCTGGAGATCAGCGAGCTCAAGGTTGGGAAAAATGGGATAAAATCGGGGATAAAATACAAATTAAAAAAGATGTACCTCTTTGACGCTATTGCCATGCCCTGTCGGCCTTCTACAATTTGTTAAAATCTGTAGTTGCATGTGTCCAAGGTGAGATAAGACACAGCCTGGTAACGCACTTAATTTCAGACCTCCCAATGGATAGCTCGCTGTCTCTCTGCAGCCTCCACAGGATTACCAGCCTGTCACACACAAAACCTTTTATATATTTTTATTACACTGCTGGAGACAATTAGGGAAAGAATAGATAACCACCTACCAGACATTTATGGTATTTACTCTCTGATTGATTATCACTAGGTATCACAATGAGTAAAATGCTACCTGATTTTCACAAGTTGTTCTGAGGGGTAAATTTTGTACCTGCACTGCAGATAAATGGCACTATGTGTAAGTATCAGATGACACCATATATTTTTTTTATATGTATATTTTTGCATTGTCATTTTATTGACCTTTAATCTACCAACATATTGTACTGTTGAGTGGAGAGTGGTTGACAGTTTTCTGTTGTGACTTGGAATGGAACCTCTCAGATTTGTTTCCAGCATAAATTAAGTGTATGCATTTCACCTTAATCTGTGTGAGGAGACAACTAATCTGAAGGAATGTGCAGTTATCAGTCATGTGATTGAGAGAGTTCAGTAACATGAGCTGTTTCTTAATCACTCAACTGAATGTCCATATTGAGTTCCTGTTTTACACAGGAGAGGTAATCCCTGGACAGTCATTTCCAGCCGAGTTTCCAAATATTTGTGCCAGATATGATTTGTATGTATCAAGTACTTTTTGCCAGGCTCATAGTCCTAATTCATTATGAATAAATTTGAAGTTAGGTCTTTTAAAGATAAGACCACCACGTACCAGTTCATTTAGTTTAATGAGGGGAAAACAGTCTATGGCTTCCGTTGGCATAACTCACATTGCTGAACATCAGTATAACAAGGTGACAACAGCACATACATAACCTCTGTTATTTGAAATCTGGGTTCAGTTCAACTGCAGAATCTAGATCATGGTGGCTTGTTTTGTAACTTCTTCATTTTGCAAATTGGTACCTAGAAGCAACACTCCTTAACCAGCTTTGCCAGTTTTAAGCAAATCAACATGTATTTTTGCTCAGGCATATTTTAACAAAACTCAACTGCATTTTAACTTAAAGTTCTAGTCCCTGTACCTGCCTTGCTTACCTACCAGCAATTATTGATATATAGCCTACAATAGAAGTATAAGAATGATTCTTAATAAATTAAGCTATTAAATGGCTCTGCCTAAACACACTAAAAAAAACTTAACTTAACATTTAACAGTTCATTTTTATAAATAGCTTTTATGGTCACCCTTTTTAATCACTGGATGTCATCGTTTCTTGTTGTTTTCTTTTCCTGTGTCATAAAATAATTTGATGAAGTGGGGGGAGGTTGTGACTTCTCAGTTACAACAGGACCAATGATGAGCAGGTAGGTATTAGCCAGGGAAAGCAGTCGCTCACACTGCTGGATCACGGGGCATTGTAGGCCTTAAATCCATGCAGCAGCATTAACAATGTGACCCTTTGTTTTCACGGCCCATTCTCTCGTCCCTTATCGACATCAGCACACGGACATGGTTACTTACCTCTGCGCTAAATGCATCGGGCCTCCCTGGGAACCCGGTTGCCATTGTTTCTCACCTTGAAGGGGATCTGCAGGCCTGCACAAAAGGGCCAATTGAGCTCTCGTATGGAGGCTTTCATAACACACCATTAGGCCAGTGAGCAAATTTTCTGAAAAGTAGGGTGCTGGACTGAAAGACTGAATTCACAAAGGAGAGAGAAAAAAAAACCAAGTTGTTCTTTGAATTGTTGTGCACCTGAAAATACAAATCCAGGTTTAGGGATGAACAAAGAAGGTCTATTTCAGTGTACAGTAAAAGAAAATGAGTGTACGTGTTGTGTAGTTTGTAATAATGGTTTTTCAACAAATCTGTGAGGCTTTTTCCCTTCCTTTAAGAGCCTGCTGAAGAAGCACAGTAAACCGCTGTAAGAGGTTTATTTGATGACTGGATCAGCTGTTTTATAAAACAGATAAACTGCTTTGTTGATTGTAGTATTGATTGTGGTTAGGATAACAGTTCCCAGTCTTCAGTTAATCCTTGCTGTTGAAAATGGAACTTCTTTTTTGTTTCTATTTTAAGACTACTGCACATATTTTCACATAGTCTTGAATGAATGTCTGCAGGTTTACATTATGCAGAGCTGAAGTCTCTTAGAGTGCTCCTTCACAAACAGTAGAGCTTTAAGTACAACAAACCAGACTAGAATTTGAACAATTACAAAATAGACAGTTCTAAGAAAAGGTCTTCACTCAATAAAATATTTTATGTGTATTCCCAAGTGGCTGTGGGGGGGCAGGGGGGTCGGGGGGGGGGGGGGAGGAGGGCGGCAAGGGACTCTAGTAGTTTTTTTCCCAGCATGCTGCAGCTCCGTTGTTAAGTTGGCAGCATACTTTTTATGATCATTAATTCCCAAAGGAATTCCCTGGCTCTGCATGTCCTCATTTGAGCTGCGAATAAAGAGAACACTTCAGCCACACCCCCAACCCCGCCACCCCCCCCCCCCTCCCCCCGCCGACACCCCACCCAGAGCTATGGCGCGACCCAGAGTGCATGACTGAAAGGAGCTCCATGGGAAGGAGGGCATTGTGGGATACTCTTGCAGGGGTGACCCCTGGAACAAAAGGCTGGAGAATCTGAGGAACAGGTGGCCTCTCTGTGCCGAAGTCTAAGACTGGAGACCCGAGAACTCGCAGATGTTTTTGTTTCTTTTCTCTTTTCTCAGGTTAGCTGAGGCCTGCAGAGCATGTGGATTCAGAAAAAGATATTTCTTACATGTGGTAAACAAATGTAAATGAATCATCTGTGTTTTCCAGGCTTGGAAAGTGGTTCTAAATCTGATTATCCCCATGGACCTGGCTCATTTGCAATTTTTTTGTCGATCATTTCATACAGAGCCATAATATTATAAAGAAAGCACAGATGTACGAATATAGACATGTAGGCTGACCACATTTGGTGATTATACTGTAGAGCGCTTGAGTGGCATACTCCACACCACACTAGGACAGATGATAAAATCAAATCAAATCATCTTCTGCCTACCAGACGTCTCTTAGTACACACCCACTGACTCCATTTAACATATTTGTTGTATTAGGAACTATGACTCCCTCCTTTATCATCATTCAAAGAAACCCCATTCATCAAGACAATGTATCTTCTACTGCATATTTCAGCCAGACTGTTAAAATCTCAAACGGTTCATTTTGCTCCAGTAGATTGCTTCTCAGTGTATCTACACTACAAACATTTATTAAAGCAAAAACCTCAACTCTACAGTTCATCACTCTTATTATTTTCCAAAAGTCCAAAAAATGTGTTTTTACTTTTGTTTTAACACACCAGTCCTATGAATCACTTGTTCATTTTTTTGTACATAGTGGCTTGTGCATTTATTTTCATTAGAAATAAGCACAAATTACAGTTCACCTGCCTACCACTTCCTGACCTAGTTTACTGTGAGTCCACAATGAAATTGCATCTTAGCCCAACATTGTGAATTGACTGTCAGCTATTATCTGTGGTGATCATGGGGTAATAGTTGACAGTCAATTCACAATGTTGGGAAGTAGGCTTGGCAGGTCTAATATAGGAGCTCTGCTTGCCCCAAGTTCCAGCCATCTTGTATCCGCCACGACCATGCTGTGAACTTATGCATCATGTGATTCCAGTAATCCTGCCATACATTTGTTGTGCGAGAGCTAAGGGGACCCGTCGCTGCCCACTGTTGTTCACCGCCTCTTCTGGGCCCTGGTGTGGTCACTAATCAATGTGTGATAGGGGTCATGCTAGCTCTGCATTCCTGTGCCTCTCTGAGGGGAAAAAGACAGAGAGAAGGATGAAAGAGGGTGTTTTGGAGATCCAAAGTTGGAAGGAGTCACACTGTGTAAAGTCTGTATGTGACTCTGTTGGTAAGAGCGATAGGAGAACTCTGAAAAGCCTGGATTCAAGCCATGAGGTTTTAAATATGAGTTTAAATAATTCCATGCAAGACCATGAATGTCTAGCTGTTTGAAGCATGTTAATGCAGGAAAGATCAAACTTGACCCATGTCCCACAAATATTCCCCTTGAGCTCTGTGAGGGCTTGAAATGAGCTACCGCCACATTTAAACAAATAACATTTAATATATGATAATGAGAAGGAATGTATGCACATGCAAAGCAAGCAGTAAAAAGTAATATTTTGAATTAATGGGCTATTGGATATTAAAATAAACACGGATGTTTTCTGCATTCTGCTTGAAAAGACTATTTACTGGGATTAAGTTACATGCTTTGTCATAATCCTTTCAAATGCCCAGGGACTACGGGTGGAAATTAGCAAATTGCTATAACTCGGTACATTACATCTTTCCTTGTTTTATATAAGTTTAATGTTCTTTGTACACTGTCCCTGTTTAAATAAACTAAATAAATAAATAAATAAATAAATGTTATAAAAATTTAGCGATTTCAGATGTTCTCAGCTCTTTTTTTTTAATTTTCAGAAAATTGAGGCCATGATTCATGGAGTGAAATGAAAAGAAGATGTCTCTGTTAAATGTATTCATTTGTGTAGATATCGCCATTTAAATGAGTTTGCCTGGGATAAATTGCACATTGTTCTGGGTGTCAGTCGATCAGACACTTAAACAATGGCAGACAGGTCTGCAGTCTTGAGCGAGAGAGTATTTTAAGCTTGGGTGGAAAGAGCCCTCCTATTGTCCCCCAGCATTGTGTCGGCGAGGGCCATGCAAACAGAACACTGTCATCCTTTGTCTTTGTCCACAGAAGCTATGGCATCTTTTCATGCACAGAAGAGTCCCATGTGGCAATGATGCCCTATTTGTCAAAATAATATGGTAAAGAGCGCCTGACAATTAATACAAAGTAGTAATTCATTTAGAGGGATAAGTAAGAGCTATTGAACTGAAATCAAAAGCTTTATAAACATTCAAAATTAGAAGACTCTGACTGGCCCCTAGGCAACTGTACTATGGCTATTGTAATTACACTGCATAATAAAAAAGTAAGTACTTGATGAGTAACTTGATTCATTTTGCTTTGGTACTCAATAATGCCACAATGAGAAACACTTTTCCTTCTGCCATTGTGGTGTAAATGTAACCAGGAATATGTACTTTTATTAAGACATGCTGTATTAAGTAAAACCCTAGTTTTAAAATCACATGCATATTATAAAATTAATTTGAGAATAAATAAATAAATAAATAAATAAATAAATGTTCATTTTGGTAGGAAAAGCACAATAGATGAGCCTGAGAGCATATGATTTAAAAGAAAAAACTGAAAATATATTTCATTTTAGCACTGATTAAACTTTTTTGAAACAAAATTTTGCTTGGTGAGCTAGTCTCATCAGATCAATATGGGAGCATAAGGGTAATTATCTGTCAATATACTGTGCTGTTCGCAATGTTTTTTTAAGTGACTTTTTATATATTATTTCATGCCGATCTGAATTGACAATGGCTATCTGAATTTTTACACATCTACTAAAACACATGAATCATGAACCATCCAAACCAAATTTTATGATGTTGAATGTACTTTATTCAGCTGTGGCTATGAATAATGATATGGTGATATTTTTTTTTGGAAACATCAAATCTGACAATAATGATCAAGTTAAAATATCAAGTTGAAATATTATACCATGCCAAGAACCAGACTAAATGATTTTTCACAAGACCAGATTCCTCTCAATCTGCTGTTGACAAAGAGTCTTCTGTGTTTGAGAGAGTAATTTCACAACTGAAGAGAGGAGCTATTAGACAGATTGTGTTTTACTGCTCTTTCAAGCTTGTGCAGGAAACTAACAGTGTACTTGTCTTAGACCTAGAGGAAGGGAATTCCAACCCCTCGATGCCCAGAAGTTCCAAGGACATCCTGTCAGATGTCATTCTGCACACTGTATGCAAGCGGATAAGGGGGATATTATTGTGGATGCAGAACTCATATCAGCCAAACAGACACACACACCAAGGCTGACATGTAATAAACATCTTCATGTTTAAATAAGGATTCACAGTAGGTTGCCAAAACTAAAAAGTACAAAATTAAAAACTGACATATGCACCATTCCCCATCCCACAACTCATCCCCACTGCAACATTTCAGTTAATTTTGCCCAAATCTAGGCGCAACAGAGAAACAAGTCAGGTCACTCTATTCCTGCTAATTTCTCACTTACAGCATTCTCACTGTACTGTATAGTGCGAGATGAGCATTTTCGCTTTCAGTTCATGAGCAGGGGATGTCAACTCTTGACACAACATTCTGAAATGTCCTGAGTACTTACATTACATTACATTACATTACAGGCATTTAGCAGACGCTCTTATCCAGAGCGACTTACACAACTTTTACATAGCATTTTACATTGTATCCATTTATACAGCTGGATATATACTGAAGCAATTTCGGTTAAGTACCTTGCTCAAGGGTACAATGACAGTGTACCTGCGACCTTTCGGTTACAAGCCCAGTTCCTTACCCACTGTGCTACACTCCATCCCATTACTAACACCAATATCTTACTAACTTACTAACACCAATATCCTACTTGCATTCCAGGGTTTATAAGAAGATACACATTGACTCTTAATGGAATGACCCAAAATGAGGCGTAAAAGAGAGACAGCCACACAATGCCTGTCCTCACGGCAAGGTTTGAGGTTTTATTCCTATTTGAACTACTGTAACATCCCTCTCTGGCTGGTCTCCCTGCCAGCCAGGACCATTACACAGATAAAAGACCCACAAATCTACTCCTTCCTGTTCAACTCCTTTACGCTCATACCTGTCCATAGACATGTCCTGTTTTAGCCTGCATCCACTCCAAAACAAGTAGTACTAGCGCCATACAGTGCACCGTGTCTCTGCCTTTTCCCTGAAGTGGGCTGTTTCCTGCTGAGCCAACATGGTAGTTACCCGACCGTTAGCCCGCATATAGTGAGATCGACCTGGTCAACGTAGCGGTTGTCCATTTTGTGCAGAAAATAGTATTTCCCTCTGAAATGTTTCTGTTACAACACAAGAACTGTACTGAAACACTATCACTGCCTTTCTGCAACAATTGCAAAGCAGTGGCACTGTCCATTGCCAGTGTTTCGATGGGCTTTCTCCATTCTGGATATATTCAATCAGTTAGGCTATTTGTTTCTTCGATTTCTGAGATGAAGGTTATACTTTTAGGACACAAATGATAATGTGGTCTTATTTTCCAACCTGGAGCATTTGAAAAACATATTATTTTCAAGTTGGCACTCAGTTGTAAACAATTCAGCAGAATTTCGGAAATTATTTGTAATTACTACTGGTAATTAGACAGTATTGTCCGGCTGTAGTAATACAATGAGGTGCGATTATTGTTCGAGCATTCTGGAAGAAATATTGGCCGATACATAAAGCAATTACTCCGAACTCTAAAGTACGACTCGAAAACTTATGTAAAAATAAGCTCGGTTGGCTGAGTTTGAATTGCGAATTTACAAGCCGAATGTGATTGGATATTCGCGGCGCGGGCGAGGAGAGGGGCGGTGTTTCTATGGAATCTGAGACTGATCTGTACCTCAATCCAGTGCGGCGCTCCAACAACGGGGACAAGGGGAAAGATTTGGGAAAATTACTTTTAGTCGAATTCTATTCTTTTTCATGAATACACGATGTTAATAGACTATATAACATTTGGTCGCAAATATTTATGTGATGTGGGAAATTTCGTTCAAACTGGGAGAAAATGTTTTCCAGTCGGCGCTCACCAATGTATTTCGGTGTATTTTTCCCTAACAGGTAGCAAGCGCTAACGTTAGTAACATTAGCTAGCTAACTTAGCTGCTAGCCATTGGCTAGTGAAAGAAACCAGCTTGCTGGCTTATGTTGGCGCTAACTAATGTTGGCTATCTTGCTAACTATTTCATCGAACAGTCACCTGGACTGAATACAGAAGGAGTATTCAGCACAAATTTAATCAGCTAATGGATTGCTTTTTTATCTTTTTTAATTGGGAAAATGAATTATCTTCTCACATTGCCACCCCATTGGATTTGTAGCAGGTAGGTTACTCCTAACGTTCTCATTTTCGTCCTCCACGGTCAGAAGCTGCATTATTCGGTATATGCATATAATTGTGTAGGCTATACCATTGGTATCATTAGGAATTGACATTCCATAAATATTATATTTAGTAGTATTTTACTCGTTACGGTGGTGAAAATGTGGCTTGTTGCGTGTCAACTTGCTTGATAAATAAAATATGGTGGTTGCAAAAGAAAGTAGCCTTAGCTGACGTTACACTACATGAGCGGTGGCTAACTAACAGGGACGCAAGCTAACACACTATCGATCTAGCCTCGCTAGCTAACTAGCAAGTAGGCTAACATTGGCTTCCCAACACAAGATGAATGGCTAAGTTAGCTTGGTTGTTGCCTCACCAGCGGCTTGACCAACACCGAGCCTGACGCGGGAGAAATCCGCGATTCCGGCCACGCACTGGTTTTTGAACTGGTTGGTGGTTTTGGGGAATATATGTGGCCAAAGTTACCATCCAGTTCATCCAGAAGGAAAGGTGGGACTATTGCTCTAGATTTGTTTTGGTGAACAATAATGGCTACATTTGAATAATATTTTAAGTGTAAGTGGCGAGCTCGTAAATTCCAGAATTTAAAGTAAAAGTCAGGTATCTGTGATAACTTACGTTAGTTTATATGTTGACGTGATATATACCCAGCTATCAAACACTGGATTCGACAACAAAACATGATAAGGACTTAAAAACTTGAATTAGTGCGAAGAACAGCTGCTGACAAAATAGTTCAGGTTTGACCAACTCTCTCTTTACAATACTGATCATGCAAGGTATGTATCATAGCTAACTAGTTAACGTTAGCTGTACATTTAAATAACCGTGTTACACAACCAGCCGTAAGTACGAAAGCAGCAAGATTTAGCTAGTTTGCTACACGACTAGCTACCAGCTAGCTCTATTGGCCACGCAAATTGTGTACCAAGCCGAACAGCTTACGTTTTAAAACAACAGGTATTTTACGTCTGTCTCATGTGGAAGTTTGCAGTGTAACTATACACAGTCGGTAGCCTAGTTGAACTTGCAAGTGCGTTAAGTTTAGCTGCGTTGCCTGACAAGAGGATGTGCCCCGCAGTTTTCCCTGTGTGTGTCAGGCTAAGTTAGCCTGCTGGATGAATAGATTGTTACCTTGCTAGCTAGCAGCTACTTCATCTAAATTGTTAGTTTACGGTCTTTGTGTCACATTTAAGATCGTAAATGTATATACTCAGTAAATTGTAACCAGTCAATTGAAAGAAGTAATTAAAAAACGTTTCCTCCAATGTAATAACTATGGTCATTTAGTACACTTTCCTTGCTGTGGGAGTGGGAAGAATTAATGACTGACTGGTTGCGTGGGACATGGTGACAAACGCGCAGCACAAAATCCACACCGGAGTCGGTTTTCTGCGGTCTGTCACAGATCACATTTTATCTGTTTATCACAGAACTGTATAACCGGCAAAATGAAGAAAGAAGACGGTGTGGATTAGAAAAGGACTTTCACAGCGCCGGCACAGACTCTCGCGTGCGTTCGGATTTTTTCCTCTCTTCAATGTGGGCTCCAAAGGATTGTTGCCTTTGTAACTTGGAATAAAATAATGGCGACACGTCGGACAGGTCCTCCCGACGAAGATGAGGAGGGAAGACATTCAGTCGGATCACCAACTTGTGAGGTAAGGGATACACACTAGACAGCGCACATGCATCAACGCATGTGAACACGATTTTGCGAAATGTTGCGATTTTGTTTACAACTGTCCGTCGCTGATATGCGCTAGCTTTGCAGCTGTTTTTTGATGTTTGATCTATGTCGACATGATCGGTTCTTTGGCCTTTGCAGTTAACGGGCATGAGACTGTACAAACTTTTATGAGACGTGTGCGTCTGAAGGGTAGGCTGGGAACCTAAACAAAGTTATCTGGTGTTTCCACCCAACCTGGATAGAGTAAACTGGAATCTAACGATTTAAAAACCTTCTGTTGTTTGTGTGATTTAACACAATAGCAGTGGGAACTGGAGTAGAAACGAACAACATTGCATTTCAAATTGGTTTACTAATTATTGTGTTTAATGATTAACCCATTTAATCCCGCGGGCAACTTAAGTTGCCGAAGTCTCTACCACTCTTTTTCCATCTGTGAATATTTTTTGGATGACTATAGAAGCTTTAAAAAGAAATCTCTTCGAAACATCTGGGAATTAATGGGTTAAAAATATTTTTAAAGAAAGGTGTTAGCCAGTATGTTGACTGTTCTTTGAGTGCGTTGAGAATGGATGCAATTGTTAAAAAAAAGAAAAAAGGTGTCACACAAGATGTGCCAGTGTGTTTTTACTGATGCACTACAATGGCAATAAGCCGACTTAAAATTTAGCAACTAATGTACAACAGGAAAATAAAATTAAATGAAAGGAAAAGGGAAATTAAAGGGACAACAAGACTGGTACAACTTTCATATCTTTGTAAGGATTATTTGGAGTAAACAAAGTACTTTGAAATTGCAACCTGCTTTGCAGAGTTTGGTCTGCTGTATTGTGAGCAATATGTGTTGAGGCCTTTTTTGGTATGCTTAGTATGTGTTTTCGATGTGCTCACGCACACTTTACATCAGCATACTTGCTGAGTTTGACATACGTTTGAAGTATTCCTTCTCCTAAAATAGGCAAGACAAATCTTTGGAAACCTGGAATTTATCCAGCTTAAATGGTGTGAGCAGGGGGATCTCAGGCAGGGCTTGTGAGTGACTGATGCACCTGAGCAGGGGCTGGTGCGCATGTCGCAGGGTTGGTGGAGACCCCCAGTGCATGTTATGTATGCAGACATGCAGCGTCAGATTGCAAGTAACACAAAATCACAGAGTGAGCTTCCCACTACAGTGTCACTGCATTTTATCACAACTTCATTCTTGGTAGTCTTCACTTTCTGCACATTATGCTTATGGGATCTCTGTTGGGTTTCGTATAGTGGAGGGGAACGGCAGCCGGAATCTGCTCTTTAAGAGACTTGGCCTAATTTCCTGCGGGGAAAACGTGGCTACTTTCCGCACCAGGAAGCAGGAAGTGTGGAAAACGAGCACGCGGCAGCGCATCTTGCGACCCGGTAAGCGGTGACATTAAAGTCATGAGGCCGGCAGACGCTGTGGCCGGGCGGAGCGCTCGCCCCGCCGCCCTCCGTCGGAGTGACGTCACGGCCGAGCCGCCTGCGGATGTCATAAGAGCAAAGGGATCGCTTGCATGCGTGGATTAGCCCGCCATCAGAAACGGCGGCTGCAATGCCCGCGCTGGGTAATCCTCTTAGAGGGGCTGGGGACGGGTGTCATAAACCCTCTGGGAACAGGAGGGTATTCAGCAGGGGGGCTCTGTCCTCTTTTTTTCTGTGGGGGGGTGGGTTGGTTTGGTCAGAGGAGGTTGATGAACCTTCATCTGAAACTATTAACAGACTGGGTGATAGGAGGTTGAAACTTTTTAAGTGACCGTTTTCCTTCAGTTTGTGAGATTGCTCAAAATGTGGCAGTGGCAGCAATGGAGACTCGTTGCCCCTGGCATAAGATATGCCAGTGAACATCAGGCAGAAGTCAAAGGGGGTAGGTGCTGAGAATCAAATGCTTGTCAAGCTGCTGCCTAAAATGGAATGTGATGGTATTAAGAGACTCAAGTTTAATTTAGTTCATCTGCCAGTTTTTTTCCCCCAGTTCTAGCTGAACTTTCGAGCCACTTCTACAGAGTAGCACACTTAAAGTCCTGTAATTCATTATTGTCCAGCTTACTTGGATGTGCTTGAAAGAATATTTTGCCAGCAGCCCCCCCGCCGTTACTTTCCAGACAGACATAAAAAAAAATCTACAACAAACACAACATGGGGCAGCTCTTCCGAACAATGGGGACGTCTGGGTCAGCGTCCAGTCAGGCGCTCGCTGTGCTCCTTCACAAAGTTAAACTGTAACCAGCACAGTCCCCCCCAGCAGACGAGCCGGAATTCGCCGGCCGCTTCAAGTGAGGAAATAAAATTGCGTACTCCTCACCTCTGAGAATGTGCGGTGAGTGAGGGGGGGAGGGGAGGGTGTGCGGGAGCATGGAGCGTGATGCCGTTATATATAGTGCCGTCGAAGAGCAGCCCAGGTCTGCGTGGGAGCTGGATATACCTGGCCTGAAATGACCCCAGGAGTGTGAGATTTGCTGCAGCATTGAGTTGTCTGCTTGGAAAAATGTAATGCCTGGTTAAAGGACTGGATCATATTTTGAGCTTGCAGTTTTACTGTACAAATAACACTCCCCCCACCCCCCCGTTTGATACGTATTCATTTGGTGAAAGTGATTGTATTGCACCTATCTGCTTTGGCGGTTTTATTATCTCCATGTATTCAAAAGCAGCGGCTGGAATGTTGGCACTAGGGTGCACTGATCATGAATTTTTATGGCTGATACCGGTTGATGATTACTTAAAAAGCCGACAGATTTTTAATGTTTTTTTAAATTATTTATTTTATTTTATAAGCAACAGGTAACTAATAAAACATAAGATTGTTTATATGCTCTATAGATTACCAATACAAGCAGATACTTTCATTATTATAATGATGATTATTAACAGCATTATTGTTATAGTGTTGTGGTAGCCACACAGTGAAGGAGCTCTGATTCTATGTGGCTGAATCTTTTCTCTGCTGCTTCCAGAGGAGTGAGGTTTGACGGCTTCACACCATGACCTGCACCAGCGCTTTATCTTAAGAGACGTTTCAGTGCAATGATGGACGGAGTGACATCTGCCACAGTCACTGCAGATGAGTCGATTTCTCTAGTGAGCTCCACAGAAGGTGCAAGTAGAGGCGACGTGTTTTACCTTTAACGTGGATTACCTTTATAAGATAATGCTGAAATTCCACACCCTGAATGTGTTGTACTAGCTAATTATTTATCAGACTATTATAAGGATATTTTTGAGCCTCATCACTTTGATGGGGGGCTATATTTATTTGAACCAGAATATACAGACAAAGAGCTAATTTAAATTTGCGTGCGCACAGAATAGTGTAGCTTACGGGCAATTCTGCAAGTTCAAATGGAATTGATTTTAATTTCGATAAATGCTTTTCAAATAAATTTCAACATTCACATTCATTTTTACTTCCCAGAAAACAGGTTTAGATAACCTGGACTTGAAGGTACATTGAATCTGTAGCCTTGATCTTGATTTGCCCAATAGATGCTGTGGTGACACTACTGACATAGAAAAAAAAACATCTCAGCCAAAATTGGACAATGTAGCAGTTAGGCCTACGTAAAATACTACCAGAACTGAAAGTATTGGTGAAAAATATAACGAAAATAAGACCCAGGTTGGAAAAAAAGTAGGCCTTTAATGTCCACCTCACACACTTTGTATTGGTTCGAGACGGATGACATTTTGGGAAAGATATCGCGGCAGCATTCCAGTGCAGCCTGCGCATGGACTGTGCTCACGTTTCTTACATCATAAAACCCGGAACACAGATTGGCCAAAATTAACACAAACCTGCCCCGGTGACCAATCGCACGTTACGGAGCGAAAACCGGCCGGTTCCGGTCCGCGACCGACCGACCTGTGTCGGCACCCCAAGTCAGCGCTGGCGTTTTCTGCCCTTGAGCAGGGTCTGCATGACGCTGTGGCTGCTTCTGATGCCCGGGCGGTTGGCTGTTCCCACCGTACTTCGGTGTTGCGTCAACCGCTTGATGCTAACCCCACTGGGGCGGTGGGGCTTGGTTCCCCCTTCTGCTCCTTCTTGGAGAGAGAGAGACTGGGGATTACTGGGGCCCTCTGAGCCAGGGAACAAAGGCCTGCCCTCTAATCATGCCAGGTGCTAACAGGCCTCTGTGCTGGTTCGTTCATTAGAACAGTCCACTGACTGTGCATCAGAGTGCATCGTGGGATCTCGTGGTTGTGTCTTATGCTCGTGGTTGTGAATGTCCTGGATCGAAATGTACGCCGTCATGGATGGTGTGGCCTTGCTCCATGCCGGGGGCTGGAGGACGAGGCACGCCGCTGTCGAATGTCTAATTTGATGAAGAAAAGGTAAACCTGTGCCAGTCTCTGAATGGAAAGTAGAGGGATGCTGCTGCTGTTGCTGCTTCCTTTTGAGTGATGTGACCAGGAGCACACTCAGAAACCATGGAACTGCATCAGTGCAGCCTCTGTGCTGAAGCCTCCTGCTGTACCTGGTCTGCCCTCCCAGCTACCCGGGTGAAAAGCCCCTCTGCTCCACTCCGCCCCCCACGGTTCTCAATGAGGGGCCTTATCCACGTCTCCCGCCCCACCCCCCCTCCATGTCCCACCCGTGATGTGGCGGCAGCGTGGGGCGGTGATTTAGGGCCAGCTGCTCTCTGTCATTAGGCTGGGGCTGAGTGTACCAGCCAGCTGGGGCCCTGCTGAATGGGCCGACCCCTGCCACCCCCGCACCTCTCCACACCCCGCGTGATGGAGAGCACGGCCCTGCAGGGAAGAAGCTGCTCAGGCCGTTATAGAGCTGACACACATGGACTGGACTGGAATGGACTGCATTTATATAGCACTTTTATCCAAAGCGCTTTACAATTGATCCCTCTCATTCACCAGAGCAGTTAGGGGTTAGGTGTCTTGCTCAAGGACACTTCGACACGCCCAGGGCGGGGATCGAACCGGCAAACCCTCCGACTGCCAGACAACCGCTCTTACCTCCTGAGCTATGTCGCCCCATGCTCCCGGTTGCCGTACAGGCCGTTATAGAGCTGATACACATCCTCCCGGTTGCCGTACAAGTGCTGATGTTGTACTTGGCATCATCAGTCCACCATTGGGCAGCACGGGGCACCTCATTTGTTCTTGTCTTTTATATCTGACATAGCCTATTATGTGTGCGTGTTTTATCGAACCACTGGGAGAAGTAAAGCCTGTCAGTTAAGTTGTCATATTTATTGTGTGAGGAGCACAGGAGGAATCGTGGAAAAGCATTTGGGCTCTAAAGTGCTCCCGTCTTAGGGGAATTTGCTCCTGAAAATTGATGCGAGCTAACTGGAAAAATAATTTCGGAGCACATCTGCTAATTGGGGTGCATTTGTGCACCCCTAAATTTTTCACCTCAGAAGCCCGTGTGCTCTTGGAAAAAAAAGATGTTGGCTTAGAGCCCTGGCGTTTATAAATTTAAAGGCTTTCCAGAAATGCAGGGCTGGCGAGAAGGAGGAAATGGCGTACTTCAGACGGGCTGCTGCTTAGACGACGCAGTGTAGGTTCGCTCACTCGCCGCACGTTCGGCGGTGGTGATTTGGTGCGCACTGGAGGATTCGGGACGCCCCCTGCCTCAGTGCGCAGCAGCAAGCCTGCTGCCATAAGCGTTCGCCGCGCTGTACACACACAGCTGCGTTTCAGTGATGTATGCGCGCCCCCTCCCTCCCTCCCTCCCTCAGCTGAATGAATAGTGCGGCTCAGACCATCAGTTTGGGGGGGGGGGGGGGGAGTTGTCCTTTTTTTCTGGGTTACCTTTGCAGTTGCTGATGTTGTGTTATACCCCATCCCCCAGCGCAACTGCAGAATAGTCTTGGCATTAAATCCACGGGCCGTGTCCGCTACTGGGTTTGCACACGCGTTACACACGCGCACCGCGCGCACGCTTCCTGTCCTCACCCGCGGACCACGGTCCCCCCCCGGTACGTGAAATGCGCTCTCCTTCCCGTCGCCTTGTCTGTCGACCGCCCTCTCTCCCGACACCGCTTCCCTCGGCCGTGCGTTCGACCCGGAGGGGAGGGAAGAATAACGGCTCCTTTTTTCCCACCCGCAGCGGCGAATCGCGTCTCGCCGATTCGTCGCGGGGCTGGAGAACGATTAGCGCGGCGTAGCGTTCCGAACGGCGGCGTTTGTGTTTCGCGGTCAGTTCCGGGGCAGCTCGGCCCTACCTGGTCCCCTGCGCAGGTGACCTCGCTTGCCCTGCTGTTAAAAAAAAACAGCAGTTAGAAGGCGGGGCTAAACCCTCCAGGAAGCTGTGGGTGAGCTTTGGCTCTAGATGCCGCCGCCCCCCCCATCAGATGATTCAGTTTTGCTCTTATTTATTGGTCCACTGCCACTCATTATGTGGAAAACACCGCTCAGAATCATCCGTTTCCTAACCTACTCCTATCTCTCTGATCTCTGAATGGGAGCTGAATTTTGAATAGCCCTTTCATGTTGTTTATTTACACATCGTGTAAAGGTGAAAGCCTCCTTGTCTTCAGTTGCAGTCCGTAATTTAGAACCGCCTTTGACTGGTAGTTCTAGGAGGTTTTATTTCTACTAAAAATACGCACTGAAGAACAAATGAATATAAATGCTTTCACCGAAGCCGAGGTCGCTCCTGAGCAGGAAGCTTTGAGTGGGTCCCGCTGCACCTTGATCAGGGTCCTCTTATTTGCCGTAAACAAGCCCTGAGTGCCAGAACATGACCCCTGCCTGACCTGGGGGGTGGGGCCTTGTGGTCAGTGCCCCCCCCCCCCCCCCCCCCCCACCCCGCAGGGAATTTGGATGAGTAATGTTGGAGGGATTTCCCCTGTGTAAACAAATCTGCTCTGTCCTTCAGGTTCCTCAGTCATTTTGACTCAATTATGGCTTTGTAGTTCCTGTTCTGTAATCGTGTTGTGGCCTTTTTTTTTTTTTTAAAGCTCCACTCTGGAGAATTCCCGCTGGACCGAAGGCTGTGTATTTATAGGAGCGGCCGGGCGGCGGCTCATCGAACGCGGTCGGGCTTATCTAGCGCCGCGCTATGTTTTCGGCTTTCCTCTTCGTGTTGAGTAATGCCTATGGGACGCCTGGCTTTCCGCTCCTTCCGGAAGATTTTGCTGCGGTTAGAGTCGTGAGGGAGGGAGGGAGGGAGGGAGGGAGAGGAAGAGGAATGGACTGAGATAAATGGAGGTTCATTGGTGGAAAACGTGGCACTGCTTGCTCAGGGGCTCTGGGTGTCACTGCTCTTTATGCTTGGATGTTTCACTCCCTCTCACGTGTGAATAGACTAGGGGGCAGGGTGTATATTACATATGCCTTGGGCTCTCTCTCTGCCTCTCTCTCTCTCTCTGTGTCTCTCTCTCTCTCTCTGTGTCTCTCTCTCTCTCTCTGTCTCTGTCTCTGTCTCTCTGTCTCTGTCTCTGTCTCTGTCTCTGTCTCTCTCTCTCTCTCTCTGTCTCTCTCTCTCAGGTGCACTGGAGTATGTAGCATGAAGGAGCCGCAAGCAGGCCAGTCTCCCTGCTCTAACTGGGCAGCAGCCCCCCTCTCTGCCTTCAGTCTCACACTGAATGAAGTCCCGTCTCTCTCAAGCGGACGCGGACCTTCCGCTCCTTCTTTCCGGGCCGCGGCCCGCCTACTGCACAGCCTGCTGGCTTCCCTGATCAGCAATAGATTTCTCCTTAAACGCCTTTCTGAAGCTGAAGACTGCTGTAAACACGTGGGACGCGGCAGCGCTTGCTTTCCCCTGCTTCACAGTGAGTCACCATGTTGGCTGATGGAGTGCTCAGCCTCTGTACTGCAGCGTTAAACATGGGCTTTGTGGTCCCGGCTGGAAATTGCATGTTATTTCCTTTTGGTGTAACCGATGGGAAAAGATCCTGCTGTTTAGCATGAATGAAGCACTTTCCCCCCCCCCCCCCCCCCCTCCCTTTCTCTGCTGAGGAAGCGCTCTTTTCCTCAGTGTTTGGAAGGGTGTGTGCAGTCACCCTCACCTTCAGGGGCAGTTTTACTCCGATGCAGTGGAACAGGCAGAGTGTGTGTGGAGTCCTGGAAAAGCTGACCTTTTCCTTCATTTTTTTCCATTTTTGCGCTGACACACATCACCTCTATGCCAGTCAAGTGGAAAATAATTGTTAGAAAGCCAAAAGAAAACATAGCCTACTTGTATTCTATTACGGCATTTTTAGCAGCTAAAAATGAAAAAAAAAAAAAAAAGAATTACAAATCTGTGTCTGGTCTTTTTGGCTTAATGGCATTTGCGCAATCAGTGGTCTGATGTTCTAAATAAGTAACTGAAAAGAGCAGTGTGGCTTATTGAGTTGTCCCAGGTTAGCCCTCTGTGGTGGTGTGAGTTAGGGGACCAGCCTTGATGCGCCACGTGGCGACGGCGACGCTGCAGGCCTGTTGCGCGTTCACCACGTTTGAGGAGTTTGACGGGCGCGGGGCCTAACGTTTGCTTTTGCCGCGCGTCGGCGGTCCCCCCGCTCTGCCCCGCCCCCACACGCTGCCTCTCGGCCCGTGTGGCTGGCCGAGGACCGGGGGGCGCCCCTTTTTGCCACGTGACCCGAAGCGGCCCCCCGCCTCGCTCGCCGCGTGGACGCGTGTCGTCGCCCAGCGTGTCCAGAGAACCGCGACCCTGATTTCGTTTCACTGAGGCGCTTTGACGTGCCCGCTGGTCTCCCGCCGCTGATCCCAGAACAGTCCTCCACCTCCGGAGTCTCAGGAAGGCAACGGCTAGCCTCAGCTTGACTCCGTTCCTTCTCCGATGGCTGCTGAGAATGGCTTCTTTTCTTTGGAGTTTGGGTGCCCGGGCCTCCCTGATTGTACCAGAGGTTTTGTGTTTGTGGACAAGCCCTACAAAGAGTGCGGTCCCCAGGGAGCTGCTGTTAGCACATGTTACCTTGGGCACAGTCCTTGTGCAAACACGCTGACTCCGAGCAAAATGCCTTCTGCCTGGTACCCCATGTGATCGCCCTGATAGCAATGTTAAACATTTGCATTAGAAACTATTTCCAAGAGTTCTGTATACTAAGAATTTGGCAAAAAAACATTTGCTAATTTTTGAGAACATTCAGCCTAGATGTTTGTCTTAAAATGAGTTTGTCAGGATGTCATACAATCACTTACCCTTTGTTTGTTAATACTCAGGGGGTTCATTTTGTTAAAATAGGAGAGAGGGTTAAAATTTTAAAGATAAATGGCCAGTCCTCATACAGTACTTCATTTTATGTGGTCACTGTAATGTTTTGGAAACTGTACCTTATAAAATGAAGACTTTGTGATTTAGACCTATACTAGGTGCAATATTGTGGCTATTTTTGTATTGAACTCTCTGTATGTTTTCTCTGGATGTTTTTAGTCAATGAACTGCAAAAGGGCACTTGCAGTTGGTTAACCAGTTGGTTAAATAACTGTCATAACTGTACCACACTTTTGATTAGATTTTTCACCACACACAGCAATGAGGTGCTGTTTGGCTAGCACTTGCACTTTAAAGAGCTATTTATTTGTGAAATCTGAGTGCGACTCGGATGGCGATTCGTTATTGGGTTGTGTGTTTTTTTTCTGGATGTATGGACAAGCTTTATGAACAACAGGGGACTTGTCAGCAATCCTACTGTGCTCCGCTCTGCAAAAACACCACTGTTTTATATGGAGTTTACTGCCAAATAGCACTGCTGACATTTAAACATAAAAAATGCCCTACTGAATGTTTATTTAAGAACTATTGTCTTTTTTTAATGTCCCTAATGCCTAGTAAGGTCAGGTGGGAGCTGATGCCGCTCGCCCCTGTTTGTTTCTGAGTAGCGAATGTGTTCGAATGAACACAGAGGATCTATCGACTGTTCCCGTGATGTGACCGCACCATGTGATCCGTAAGCGGGATTGATGGGATTGATGAGGTTGAATGAGCGCAGGGGCCGCTGGGACATGGGGTTTGAGCCGTCTGGTTCTGGTGTCGTAGCGTAAGCTTGTCGGTTTCTGAGCATCGCTCAGGCGCTCCCATTCTCCCTTCACAGGTGGCAGCCAAAATAACTGAATGGGATTAATGAGATGGGTTTATCAGGATTCATCTGTCGTCATCTTTGTAATAATTTCAGAGTTTGCAAAACATCCAGTCTTTGTGTGTGTGTGTGTGTGTGTGTGTATGTCTTCGCATTAGGCTACATAAGAAAACAAATTAGAATCAAAGCACGTATTTGAACCACATGAGCGCTGTATTGCTCTTTTGTAGTCGGTTCTTTTTTTGCTGAATCAGCCTTTTATTCCAGACACCCTTGACATTTTCCTTGGGGAAGATGTAGTGACTGTCAAGAAAAGTTTGTAAATTTGTATAGCTAGGTCATATTGATGGGAATTACTCCACGAAGCCTAAAAAAAACCCATGGCATGAATCACATGACCAACACTTTCTTGCTAGAGTTCTGTTCTCGTGAGATGAGAGGGTTTTTATGCTGCCCACTGTTCTGCCCGTGTTTGGCTGTGTGTTTTTTTTTTTTTGCCCCTGCTCTGGGATTTTCTAGGATTTTCCTGAGGTTGAAGTCTCTCTGCACAGAAAGCACAGTCCCCAAGCTCTTGGGCGGTCGCAGTGCTGCCTCTGAAGCGATGTTGACGGAACCCTGCGGGCCCGCGCTGCTGGTTCCGTCTTGGCGGCGGGATGGCTTTAAAGCGCGCCCCCGGCGCTGACGTTAGCGGGAGTCCCCCTCGCCATCCCTGCGAGGCCGCTAATTACCCCCGCCAAGGAGGTTATGCAATCATGTCCCTCTGTCCATCTGTAACAGACATATCTGGAAAAGCAATGGCTGAATTGGCATGGAAATTACTCTGCACATTCATGCTCCCAAGAGGAAGAAACGTATTGTTTTTTGTGACCTTTTGACCTTTTGTATTGTGCCATCACCAGGCCAAACCTTCAACTTGTGATCAACATATCTCAAAAAGTAATGGCTTTTTTTTTGGGGGTGCACATTCATGTTCCCAAGAGGAAGAAACCTATTGATTTTGGTGACTCGATGACATTACCTGTAGCGCCACCATCTGAATAAGTGTATCACAAAAACTCGATTGCCCAGACGTACTGTGCACGTTCATGCGCGGGGAGATGTGTGGTGGTGTGTCTTGGCGGAGGTCTGGACTCCACTGCCGGCATTCTTTCTTGTAGGGTTGCGCTGATTGACAATACATTGAAGGATCAGTGATCAGCACAAGGGATCAGTGATCTCTACTCGTTGATTTTTTTTGACAATTGAAAAAAATAGGCTAATAATATACCTATTATCATAGGTACGGTAATAGGCAAAAGAGCCTTGTGCACAGTGTGCTATCGAGAGGCTGGTTTGGCAAGACGCAAATCAAACGATGTGAAGGCCAGCAACAGCTGCCATTTCTTGAACCTTACACTCAAAGAAGAAAAAAGAGAGTTTATGACATTAAAGACTTGTATCGTTTTATTGGATGGCAGGATGTGAACGACATGCGAAAGTTTATCTTTCACTTCTTCAGGTTTGCTCGGTAATGTATTCTTGAATAGGAAGTGTTACTGGAGTATCTTTGCATTATTTACTTAAACTGTGCGTTGCTTCATCTACTTGAGAAATAGCCTATAAGTAGCTGTGCGTTAAATCTTTATATTGGTGATCATCGGTACATGGGATAGCCTACACAGCCAGAGTGACGAGCGATGCGTGAGTTTAGATGCCCCCCCCCCCCCCCCCCCCCCCCCCCCGCATACAGTTGTTGATGGCAGTTTTGAGCGTCTCACATATATTGTGATGGTCAGATTATTTTTCAGAAAGTTGTATCACATTTGAAATGTGTTCTATTTCAGGGGATTTATGTTACCGTGGCGCTCTAAATCTTGCCGTGGTGCAGGCTGGTTATTAGCAGCGGAAACCCTGAAGACTACATAATTATAGCCTGTAATAGCATGTAATAAAAAGTAAGGCTAATTTGCCTGACTAGACTAGACTATTGATCAAAATTGGAAACCCACGAGTCCCACGTCATACGTTAACAGGGACGTCAGAAGCCCCCCCCGCGCTCTCTGGCTCCTGCTTGCCTTTTTAAAAGCGTAAGAGGAATGTGTGCCAGCAACTCTTCAGAGAGGCTTTCACCTGCAGCAGAGGGAAAGGAAACATCGCTGTCGCGCACTTACACACTCTCTTTCGGTCACTCACACACACACACTCTCTCACTCACACACACACACACACACACACACTCTCTCACTCACACACACACACACACACACACTCTTGCTCACTCTCACACACACACACACTCTCTCTCTCTCACTCACAGCGCAGGAGCCCCAGATAGCCTGCTCACTGCAGTCAGGACTCTGCTGCTGAGAAACTCTGGCTCGCAGCACAGCGCAGCACAGCACAGCGCTGCGTCTCCTCCGCGTTGGCGAAGGCAGACCGCTAGAACGGTCTGAGCCGTTCCCGTCAGCCTCCGGGTCACGGTAGCTGCTGCATTCCCCCCCTCTCCCGGCGTCCAGCGACAGGCACGGGGCAGCCGGCCGATGGTGCAGTGCGTCTGGTGCAGAGAGGAGCCTCTGATCGGACATCCACCCCCCCGCAAGACACTGAGCGGGCCACAACTGGGGGGGGGCTGCTGGTACAGGGAGACGAACGCCCCAGTTTGGATCTCTGAACACCCCGGTTTGGATCTCTGAACACTGCTGTTTGGATCTCTGAACACCCCAGTTTGGATCTCTGAACACCCCAGTTTGGATCTCTGAACACCCCAGTTTGGATCCCTGAACACCCCGGTTAGGATCTCTGAACAATGCTGTTTGGATCTCTGTACACCCCAGTTTGGATCTCTGAACACCCCGGTTTGGATCTCTGAACACTGTTGTTTGGATCTCTGAACACCCCACTGTGGATCTCTGAACACCCCACTGTGGATCTGTGAACACCCCAGTGTGGATCTCTGCCTGTGTGAGTTCTGCCCTGTCTGTTTGGCGAGTGGGTCCAACGCTAACAACCTTTGCGAAGATGCCACCCGCCGTGGGCGAGGGGACCGATGGGCAGGGACGGGTGCCCTCCGCGTGAGCGCCGGGCGGGGCGGGGCGGGGACACACCGGGCCAGCTTTCGGCGGGCTCGATAGCCGGCGGCAAACATGGCTCACCTGAAAGTGCTCGACTGCATGATCAACCACAACTGGGGTTTGATCTGCAACCTGTACTGCGCCTGGAACAATCAGGTTTGTCCCCGACGCCACTGCCTGCTCAGAGCCCCTGTGTGCCTGCTCAGAGCCCCTGTGTGCCTGCTCAGAGCCCCTGTGTGCCTGCTCAGAGCCCCTGTGTGCCTGCTCAGAGTCCCCTGTGTGCCTGCTCAGAGCCTCTGTGTGCCTGCTCAGAGCCCCTGTGTGCCTGCTCAGAGCCCCTGTGTGCCTGCTCAGAGCCCCTGTGTGCCTGCTCAGAGTCCCCTGTGTGCCTGCTCAGAGCCCCTGTGTGCCTGCTCAGAGCCCCTGTGTGCCTGCTCAGAGCCCCTGTGTGGCTGCTCAGAGCCCCTGTGTGCCTGCTCAGAGTCCCCTGTGTGCCTGCTCAGAGCCCCTGTGTGCCTGCTCAGAGCCCCTGTGTGCCTGCTCAGAGCCCCTGTGTGGCTGCTCAGAGCCCCTGTGTGCCTGCTCAGAGCCCCTGTGTGCCTGCTCAGCATCAGCGTCCCCGCTGCTGCATTAACGGATCAGCGCTCCGTACTTCTCTGGACGGCAGCCGGTGCCGGTGCCGTGACCTCTAACCGTCCCTCACGCAGCTCCCCTCCTCTGCACTTTGGCTTCCGGTCGAGCTTGCACTCTCGCATTCTCCTTTCCTCACCTTTCTCTCCTTTCGCTTCTCATGGCTCATCCCCTGCTGCTTTGCGTGCTGCCGCAGAGGCTGGTAATGAGAGCAGGTTTTTACTCTGTCACTGTGAACCCAGGGCTCTTTGCGCTGGGGTTAATTTGGTGCATTCCCCCCCCCTTCAGATCAACCCCTCCTCCAGCTCCCTGTAGTGCGCAGCTTCAACACTGCAGTGATTGTTCCACTTTTTTTTTTTGTTTTTAACTGCATGATCTGAGCTAGAAGTTCTGGCGTGCGTGCTGGCTCCAGCTCAGCCCTCGGCCGCTTTCATTTTAGCTCGCGCCCCGCGCCGCGCTGACAGCCCTCTGTTTTACGTCCCGTCCCGGACGCGAGGAGCTCTCTGAGGGGGGGGGGGGGGGTGACGGTCTTTGCACCAGCCGCAGCGCGGGCCTCGTAAAATATTCACGCGTCTGCACCTGGCCGTCTCCCCCCCCCCCCCCCCCCCGGCCCTCGGGACTTCCACGGGCCGTCCCGCGCGTTAAAGAGAACGTAAACGCGCGGCGTTAAAGCCGGCGGGGGGGGGGGGGGGGGGTGTGTGTGTATCTCCGAGGCGAGCAGGGTCCGCGTGTGGCGCGTACGCCCCCCGTTTGCCCGCCAGGCCCGCCGGTCGGGGCCCCGGCTTTATGAGGAGCGAGAGGCGTTAATTATTCATTGCGGCTCAGCCGCGAGGATTCCAATTATGCCGGGCTCCGGTTGCATCTGCGGGGCCGGCCCGCTCCTAATTGGCCCACCTGCCTGTGCTCAGGGGGGTCCCAGACCCTGCTCTTTGTTCAGCCCCGTGGGCCAGTGCCTGGGGAGGGAAGCTCCCACACACAGGGATTAGACACAATGCCCTGAGAGAGAGAGAGAGAAGGGGGCAGGGACGGAGAGAGAGAGAGGGGGAGTGGGTCTGTGGCGGAGAAAAGGGAGATTGGGGGGGGGGGTACTAGGATTGAGAGCGTGCAGCGAGGGAGGAAGTGATGCAGCACAACGGTTGCATTGGTAAATAAAAAGTTACGGGAGGGGCATTGTGTGGAGTCGTATTCAGGTAATTGTATCCTCTCTCAGGCAGGGCAGTTGTACTCTCGGGTGAGGCCGTTTCACCTGAGTTGCTTAAAGGGGACGCTCAGTAATATGACACTGGTTCATTTACTTTTTTACCTTGGATAAAATATGACCCTGCGTTCAAATTTGAAAATGGACCCATATTTGCTATAACAGTTAGCCTAATTGAAGTTTGCATTTATTTCAACTACTAGCACTAGGGCACAACCGTGTTACAGGGTTGGTTTGTCTCAGCTGCGTAAGCAACCCGTTACTGGACTGCTGACTTTCAGTGAGTTCAGCGATATTTTGCTTTGCCCTGGGTTGCTGGAATGAATATTACTGAACAAAACATATGAATTTTCGCCAACTACCTCTGAAGGGCCTGCAACTACTGCGCCACTGGCCGCTCTGGATTGGCCACCAGCGAGAGACCCAATTTCTTTCGAAAGCAATACCCAAGATTGAAAACGGAAGTTGATCTGACTTCAGTTGGTTTTTGGTCCGAAGCGCAAATTGTCCGTTTTAATGAAAGGCCCGCTTCTCAACATAATCTGACTCAATAGTCGTCTCGCTGTTAAAATGGGGAGTAGCCTATAATGTACGCTACACAATATGGACACGCGAGGCTAACGCTTCATCTGCTCGTGCAAATCGGCTCTCGTGTGTGCCTTCGCTCCGTAGACGAAGAGCGGAACAGGCTCCTTCAGCGAAAATAAGAAGAAAAATAAAAAGTCAGAGATGGTCAAAAGGCCCTTGGGCTCA